>NC_084475.1:55054129-55409962 GCF_027409185.1 Cynocephalus volans | reverse complement strand
CTTTGCTTTTATAATTCAAAGATGCCTCAAATTTTAGTCTCACACTCATTATTTATTTCTGTTCTTTGGTCTCATAATAATTTAAAATATCTATGCCTACTTCTTGAAGACCAATAGCAGATCACTATTTCTCCTCTGAAGAGCTCCCTTTCTAGTATAACAGATGTTCTTGCTTTGAGTTGAGAAAGCCCTAACACTGTCTTTCAAATTACATGGGAAAATACAATTACCGTATGAGTTGCACAACCCTAATAGACCTACAAAGTCAATTCTTAGTACAATAATATACAGCACAAAACATAAATATAGTGGTTTATTTTCCTTTTAATGGGAGGGTAGATCTCTTTCTCATACCTTTATTGTAAAATCTAGGGGTTAGGATGTGGCTAGCTATTTGAATTCCCAGTGTAATGTAGGTCTATTCTGGAAATCTGTTCTATTTATTTTTGTTGTATTTTAATTTATTTATACCCCTCCTCACTTTGTCCTCAAAAACCCCAAAGCCTACAAGGATATATAACATATAGCAACAGTAGAGTAAAAGTAAGTAAGAAAGATGAAAATAAACCAAGAGTACTTAGTAATGAGGTTATAATATAAGTATAAACCATAAAAACCATTACTTGCTGTAGGACCATAATTTTGGCTTTACGCTTTCTTATGAGCCAAGGTTAGGGGTACGGGGAAAGAGAGAAATCTGATTATTAAACAATCCAATGTGCTATAAAATTAAATAAAAAGAATCACAAAAAGCTCAGAAGAAGCAAGCCATCGATTGTTGCAAAGATTGGAAGCTGGAGCCCCATGAAATAAAACAATCATTCTCAACAACATCCTTACTCTTACCACATCGAGTTTCAAAAATATTTTCAGTGCTGGCCCTCAGTAAAAACCAAAGGCATTTCAACACAATTAATTAAAATAAAAGGAATGGTGTTAGGTGTCACAATTGTATTATTGAAGTATATTGATCTCTGAAGTCGAATTTAATACAGGTGTACATTTTAGAATATCTGGAAGGTTGGACTTTGACAATTACTGTGCCTCAGACTTCACATGAGTGCTACTCCAGACACTACAAATATGTTGATGTCATGCAGTTGGTTGACATATATTTTTGTGTATATTCTTTTTTGTTGTACCTTCATTATAATGTAGACATCTCATAGAGCAGTGTTTGTGTTTTGTAATTAACACAGGCATGTTGTTATATATTAAGGTACACATATTTATATTGCTAAGTATTCTTCAATGATTTGGATTCTTCGTTCATAATATTATGTCTTTCAGAAAAACCCTGTTCACATTATGACAGTTCAGAAATCTAACAGGTCAAAAAGATTTTCATAGATGGATCTAAATAGACAAGCAATGCAAGGGGCTCAAAAAGCTTCTGTTACTATACATGGAAAAAAAGGCAATGTAATGTTCCTCAGATGCTTTAGATGTTATAGGGATATGTTAAAACACAGGGTGTCTGGGAATGTTTCATCTATCCTGGTGAAATCAATGGAGGTAGCCTGGTGCAAAAGAACATTTATGGCCTACAGATGTGTAATTTGTGCTGTTTCTGATTTGAAAACTGGAATAGATTTTTAATTTATGATTGAAAAGATTGAGTTCACCTTTGAACAGCTTAGGTAAATTAGACTGCCCCCAAGTCACCCTTGAAAAGCAGCACAACCACCACCGTCCGTTTCAATTTGTAAAATGGAGCCAATGAAAGAGTCGCTAGGGGCACATTCACACACCTAGCCCTTAAATTATGCATAAATAAGAACCACCAACACCTCCAGCAGGCAAATTAATTTCAAAGTGCAAGGATTTCTACTGAGAATACTCTGTTCAAAAGTTCAACTCAGCAACACCAGTAGGATTGCACTAATGAATTAACTCTAAAACCATGGTAGAAATGGGAACAAAGACCACGTTTTACTATGGCCAATATTTCTCTGTGTAAGATGCTGGGATGCCACTAAAGTGTGCTTCTCTAAAAGAGCTTTTTGAATTTAACTTCCTGATACTAGATACCATATGTTTAAAAGGCCATAGAAACCCAAAAGAGGATAACTATTGTAATTCCAGTTTAAATTCTTAATTTCCTTCCCTTCTCTAACAAAACTTACAAGAACATTGTAAGGAAAAATGTCAATTGCACGAAGATTTAGAAGGTAGCGATTTGGCCTATGAATTCTCATTAAATCAGTCCTATAAATCAAATTCTACAGAATAACTCTGAAAAGCAAACCTTATCTTATCCAGGAAAATCCACTGTATATATTTAAAACCTCATAAGATTCTATTACTTATGCTGTATATTGTATTAAGTAAGCCCATTTAAAGCATACACTTTAGTTTTCTTAAGCCAATGTTTTTACAAGTTCATGACCATGATAAAATATATTGCTTTTCAGAATAAATATCCTTTATGCCTATCATAACTATGTTCTACCAATTAAATTATACCAACATTTATGAGACAAAGTTCCCTAGAAACAGACTGTGTTTAATGCCTGCAGTGACACCTACTGGTTATGAAGAACAACTAATCCTGAAAGATATAATATCCTAGATTCATACTTTCATTCTCTGGTTCCGGATTAACCATCCACAGCGAATTCTTTTTTTGGCAGCTGGCTGGTGCAGAATTAAACCCTGAATCTTGGTGTTATCAGCACCACACTCTAACGGAGATATCTGCCCAGCCCCTTCAGTAGCTTTTTGGTAACATAAAATGTATACAAACAACATTTTCTTTTAGAGAATAAGGATTTTTCATGCAGTAGTTTGCGTAATCTTTGTTGAGCATGATGAAGAAATGCACTTTTTGTTGGTAACACATTGTCACAAATCATTTCATTTACGCGTATGCAAAACCAGATGTCTCTTCTTAGCCAAGATACCCATGAGAGATGGTGCTTCTAACAAATCGAGGAAAACATGAAAGGTAAAAAACCTTCTGCGTGAATTGCAGATATATAGAAAGGTCACCACTACCATCATCTCTGAGGGTCCCTCAATATAATCTATATATTCCATGTCGATAGCATGGTCTTTTCTAGAGTCTTGCTCACTCCATAGCTGCAAACTCTGTTTGCTAATCTTTAAGACTGCCCTCCTCAAATACCACCTGACACCCCTTCTCTCCAACCATATTTAAAACCACCTACATGTGACCACATCTCCCATCACATGTGTATCCCCCAAATATACCAGTCATGTCCTTCTTTCCCTCACTCATCTATATCGAGTTATATAAATTATTAAAAATCCTAAGAAGCCTTTCCTGACCACTCTACTACCTGTGCTTTCCCTACTTCTGAATTCTCATAATTCTTACTCAATATTATACCAAGAAAAAATTGTTTACATGTTCTTCTTTATTCACTACTATTAATAATTATTAGAGTCCATTTACACATAATCCACAAAATGCTGGGAATATACTAAGCTGGATGTGATGACTTTAATTCTCACAATGACTCTTCAAGATAGGCTCTATCACTGACACTCTCAGATAAAGAAGTTGACACTTAGAGAAGTCAGATACCTTGTTCAAGGTAATAGACCACACAGAGTTAGGATTCTAAACCAAGTATGTCTTGAGTTCCAAGCATCTTCTGCTTCCATTACGACGTATGTGTGTTTGTTATCTGTAGGTTCTCTCCATCCAAGTTCTAGCTCTGGAGGCTGCTGAGAACATTCCATCCCCTGTAGGGTACCCCATTACTCCCCACAAACAATGTCAGTTTTCCAGTAAGTTAGTGCTTCCTCTACTAGTCAGCAGAGTTTCAGAAATACTATTCTGCTTTTGCCTGAAGGTTAAAGTTCCTGGAGGGCGAGGGACTTAAGGTAATTTTGTGGACAGTATCATATGGCAGCTTCTAGACAGCAATAGCATGCCTGTCTTGGTGGCTCCTTGCTGCTAATGCAGTGGTTCACCAAAGGAGCCTTTTAAAAAAACTTCTAATCTGCTCAATACTATCATGATGGATACACATCATCATATACTTATCCAAACCCATAGAACGTACAACACCAAGAGTGAACCTGTGGGAAGGGAAAAGAGGTTAATGAAAAGTTAATGAGAGATTCGTTAACAGACACAAAGAAAGGTCATATATTGTGATGATGAATAAGCTAACTATCCTGATTTGATCATCACATATTGTACGCATGTATTGATAGTAAACTTTGTACCCCACAAATATGTATAATCAACTATGCTTCAATAAAGAAAAAAAAAAAAAAAACACCTGTTAAAAGTCCAAAAAAAAAAAAAAGAGTGAACTCTCATGTAAACTGTGGACTTGGGTGATAATAATGTAACCATGTAGGTTCATCAGTTGTAACAAATGTATCACCCTGTGTGGGATGTTGATGGTGGGGAAGGTTGTGCTTGTGTGGGGACAGAGGTGTATGAGAACCCTCTGTACTTTCCTCTCAATTTTGTTGTGAACCTAAAACTGCTCTAAAAAATAAAGTTTGTTAATTAAGAAAAAAAAAGAAAAGAAAAAACTGCCGATGCCTGGGTCTCACCCCAGGCAATTAATTCAGAATTATCTGGGATTCAGACCTTTGTATCGGTATATGTTTAAAGTTCCCCAAGTGATTCTAATGTGTAGCCAGGGTTGAAAACTGCTTTGCCAGTGTCTCCTGTGTATCTGCAGTACCTCTGGCCCTCAATTTGCCTGGCGATAGAAAGGGACCTGATTTGTAGGTATGTCAGCTAGCTGAGTTTGTCCTACCCACAGACACTCTGGAGTCACCTCCGTAGCAATTCTTCAGCTTCAGTCTCCCTTGAATTATGTTAATAATTCTATGTTATATTACATTATATATAATGTGCATATTAATAATATAATAAACCCTTGTTCCCGGTAAGAGGTCATGTGTACTTGACATAGCATACAACCATCTCATTTCTGAGTCTTTTTCCCAGAGCTGCCAACATCTGACTTTTCTCTGTGCCTGGTAAGAGAATTAAAGTTGTCATTAGCTCCACTGGGGGGGTTGATTTCTGTCACCAGATTTAGCCCTGAGCACCTGTAGCACTTTTCTCCTCTCTTGCCATCATCTTTCATCAGGTCTATACCCAGATGTGCTAATTGAGGTCACGAACTTCTTCCGGCGTTAGTTGCCTGTCCGTGAGTAGCCCTGGCACACCACTGCTTCAACTCTTAACCTGGTCAGTGTTAAATCCAGCTTTAGTGTTCATGAAAATTTTCACAAACATAAGCACCAGAGACATCATAAGACCTTTACATGCATCCTGCATATATATATACCTGGCTCCTTGGCATGGGTGAGCATATTCAGTCCCACTTCATTTTACTATATTGTAAGCTGAGTGCAGAAAATAGTCCTTATTTGTCTCTACCCACTAGCATGGTGCTTGATAAACCTCGCTAGATAGTATTGGACAATATTGTAAATGAATAAATTAATGTTTCATTTATCTTCTTGAGGTTCTGAAGTATGTTTACAGAGTTAACACTATCTGCTGCCATTATTAAAATATGCTTTTGGACTATTTTTCCCATTTGTGGCAGTGAGAGTTTTGACTAAGTTATTCAAGTGTTTCACTGGAACACTCTTGACCAAGGGCAAATTGTGAGATATTTACATAAACTATTTAGTAATTTTGGGGTCATTTGCACCTCATTCTAAGCAATCAAAAGGTGCACTACAGGCCATAACATGTTATTTTATTAAGCACTTCATTTAATCTTGTAATAAATCATAAATTATTCCCCAGTAGAAAAAGAGGTTCTTTTCTTAAGGCAGAACATAAGACCTGCTATTACATTCCAATTTTGCCACTGCTTAGCTCTCTGACCACCTCCAAGTTACTTAATGATGTAAACCACTGTAGGGTTTATCATGTATTTTTTGTAATAAGACTTATGTGCCATTTATAGGGCGCATAACAATAGTGATAATCATTATCATTGCTATTGACATTTTCTTCACTTCTCCATAAAATTTTTAAAAATGATAGTTTACCCTAAAATTCAAATATGAAATCTGTCAGCAATCAACATTGTATTTGGAAAAGTTTGCAATTTGCTAAAGAAGCAAATATTCTTAAAATACAGTATTTCGTTCCCAGGAATACATTATCTAGAAGTGAACTGACACCATAGCTCAGAAAATATTTTGCTTATATACCAAAAGCTTTAATAAAATAAACTGTATATATTTATTATTTATGCCAATCAAGTAACATCCAAATGTTTTACAGATGTTTCATGAGGAGTGAACTATCTTAGTTTAGCTTAACCACTAGGTCTTTAAAATTTACACTAACATTCTAGTTCTACGAGAGCTGTGTAATATCCGTCTCAGCAGTACAGAAGAAAGATCACCTCAGCTCCACTTGATATAGGATAGTCAGACTTTGGACCAGATACTGGCATATTTAATTTGCCCAAGATTGTTTTGATGCCTTCTAAGTAGAAGATTAATATTTTGGAATAGGAATGATGCAGTCAGACAGACCAGATGTTTATTTTTGTCTGTTTTGAGCTGCGATTGTTTAAATACAACCTAAAGAAAGGTCTAATGAGTACTTGCTGTGGTGATGAGAGGTCCTGCAGTGCTTCCAGGGTTTTGCATTATTTGACTTGCATTTCAGCCTCATGTCAAGATGCTGGTGGGGTCCTATTAATGCCATGTTATAATACATTTTCTATGTGCCTAAATTGGTATACATTTTAATGTATATACGTACACACATAAATGTTTGTGCTTGTTATTTAAGGTATTCTAAGTAAGGTTTAAAATATTGAAACCATCTGATTTGCATTTTTCAACAAGAACCAACATTTGTATTTATTTATGGAAACATTTTTTGGCATAAGACTTTCTACTAAATTATAATAAAAAGCTTTCTCTATCACCCTGGGGAATCTGGCAATCAGCCTACCTCCTACCCAGATCAGTCTTTCCCACCTACTCCTGTCTTCTCCCACCCACTATATGCCTAACTTAAAGCTGTGGTCATGCCTGGAGCTGGTGTTAGGGAGAAAGATAAAGTTAAATAAGGCAGTAAGTGGATTCCCTGGATCTCTGAAGTCTCCTAGGAAACCACAAATTGACCATTTATCATTTAGGTAGCTCTATTTTCATATTCTATAAAACGGACACAAACATATTTTACATTTATATATTTTAAAATTTAATAACACCCAATAAACTAATTGAATACAATTATTCCTATTGTCCAAGGCTGGGAGAACCACAATTCTGTTGATTTTTAAATTTTCGGATCTACATGCAACTTATCTTTCCAATCTAAACTGGATCAATTACTGGTCTTTCAGTAGCACCATGATTTTAAACTTATATCATTAATTACCACCACTAAGATAATAATAGTAGCCTTCACGTCCCTAAAAGTTGAACATTATTATCTGCACATAGGACCTTTTTCTGTGCCCATATTGACATGTATTTGGGGGGGGGCGGATTATTGGAGCATGTTTCCCTGTTTACATCCATTTATTCATAAAATTGGTAAGATTGGGACCTTCAGAAGAGAAGGGAACTAGGTAACTGGGAGAATGATAAATAGAGAAATTCACCATATTCACCCTTTTCTAGAATTTGAATTTTGGAACAGATTTAAAAGTCATAAAATTAAAATTCTAAAATAATAGAGAAAATGCATGAAAAAATAATTATTAACTATAAAATAAAAATATTATGGTGGCAGTAAAATACAAAGTGGACAATATTAACAGGGAAGCTGGGTAGAGAAGAGATCATGATGAAAGCATTCTGGCCACTCCTGCAATTAAGTTAATAATAAATAATTTAGATTTTTAAACACATGGTTTGGAAGCTATAAATCACATAAACGAATAACAGACATGTTAATGCAAAAATTATAAAATATATAGAATAAATAGCAAAAAAAAAAAATCCCTTGAAAAACTGGAAAAGAAACCTACAGAAGATAAAAGGAAGGTACTATCAGAAACAGAGCAAAGATCAATGAACTAATAAAGACTCAAACATACAAATAAGCAAATATTACATCAATTTATTTGAAAAGGCCAATGCAATAAAAAAAAAATTAGTAAAATCAACCAAGAAAAAAAGTTTGCAGAAATAAAAAATTTTAGTAGCAAATAAACCAAAAATACTTATAGTGCAATGAACAATTTTAGGTCAATATACTTGCAAATGTAACAAAGTTTTCTTTAAAACAACTACTGGGAATGGGGGAGGGGAGGGAAATTAGCAAGGAATTGGTAAAGGGCCACAAAAAATGATCTCATTGTTTTATGATAAATATAAGAATAATGATAATAAAAAAGTAAAGGTAGCTACGTAGGTAAATATAAAAGCCAGTATTATTGTACTTTGGGTTTATAACTCCTCTTTTTTCCTGTATAACTTAAAAGACAAATACATAAGACTGTAATCATAAATCTATGTTAATAAACACACAATGTATAAAGACGTGACTTGTAAAATAACTTAAGAGAGGTGAGATGAAACTGTATAACAGTGGAATTTTTGTACACTATTAAAATGAAGTTGGTATAATTTTTTTTACAAACCTGCAAATTTTGACTTAAATTCAGACAACATGAATAATCAATAATCAATAAATTAATAGTCAAATCCCCTTACCCCCACTATGTATCAGGGCGTGATTGTAAGTATTTTATGAAAACTGTTTCAGAATTTTTAAAAAGATCTAAAGAAAGGAGGAAACATGTAAAAGACTAAGAAGTAAAGGGAAAGCTATCTGATCCCTTTTATGAGACTATTAAAAAAAAAGACAACAATTGTAAAAGAATATAAAATTATAAACTAACCTCACTTATGAATATAGATGTAAAAATACTAATAGAGTAGTTAATAGGAACCAATAGTGTATTAAAATAATAATAGTAATATATCATGAAGGTTTCATCTCAGCAAATATGGCTTAACATTAGAAAATCAACAAATGAGATTTACTGTATAACTATATTAATGGAGTAAAGGAGAACAATCTACATAATTATCTCTATTGATACAAAAAAATTACTTAATAAAATTTTACATCCATTTACAATAAAAAATTTACAGCAAACTAAGAATAGACTTCTTCAATCTAATACAAGGAATCACAAAAAATTTATAGTAAACATCACACTTGATAAAGCAGCCACTCTAAATCAGAAAAGAAGGATTTCCATGCTGCTGTTCAGTACTATACTGGAATTTCTAACCAATGCAACAAGACAAGAAAAAGAAAAGAGATAAGAAATAGAAAGGTAGAGGGGAAATTTATTATTTGCAAGCAATATAAATGTCTACATAGAAAACCAAGAAAATCTATAGAAATTATTAGAATTTGTAATTCTATCAAAATTGTTGAATACAAGACCAACATACAAAATCAATAATACTTCTAGTCACCATCACTAACCAAACAGAAACTTTAATAGAAAAAAAGAACTCATTTATAATAACAACAAAAACTGTCATATGTTAAAAATAAATCTTACAAAATATGTTCATGACCTTTACAGTGGAAATTACAAAATGTTATTGAAGGATGTGAAAAAGGCTGAAATTGATGGGAAGAAATGATATGTTCATGGACAGAAATATTAAAATGACAAATATGTACAAATTCTAGTAAAAATTGTCACAGGATTTGTCTTTGTACTTGACAAACTTTTACTAAAATCCTTGTGGAAACAAAGTCCAAGAGTAGCCAAATACACTTCTGATAAAGTAGAACACATACTGAGACATATAAATCTATAAGTAATTAGGATACAGTAGCATCAGTGAAACAAAATAGAGACCTTAGAAATAGACCCCAAATTATGGCAACTTACTATATGATAGAAATATCATTACTAATCATTAGAGAAACACAATATATATCAATGTACAGTATCAGGACTATTGGCTTGTCATATAAACTTTTAAAATCCCCTCCAAAAGAAAGCTTCATATGGAAAAATAACTAAATATAAATAACACATTTTTAAAACTCTAAGAGAAATTCATTTTGGAAGTTTGAATTAAGAAATGATTTATTATATAACATGCAAGAAAAACAAAACCGCAAAGGAAAGTTTGATATACATAAAATTTTAAAACATCTGAAGAGACAAATGCCCAGTATGCAAATTTAACCCCCCAAAAAGTGACAGATGAACTATATTGTTACATAGTCAACTTTCAAAGAACTGGTATCTAGAACACATAAGGATTGCAATAAGACAAAAAAAAAAAAAATCCAACAGAAAAATGGTCAATTCAGAGAAAAGAAAATCTAATAACCTATAAATAGGAGAATATAAAGAGACATGTATCTTCAAACTAGTGACTTAGTGATTACTATATCAGAGAAATATAAATTTAAACATGATGCATTTCATACTCATTAGACTGACAAAAAATAAAAAGTTGACAATACTTAGTGCTGGAGATGTAGGAAAATGGGAACTGTCATACATTTCAGTAAAAGCATAAGCAATTCAACCATTTTAAATTTAGCAATGTTTTGTAAAGGTGAAAAATAAATTCCCTATGACCGAGCAATTTGGCTTCTAGGTAAATATGCTCTAGAAACAAGAAAATATATCCAATAATGTTTATTGCAGTTTTGTTTGTAATAGTAAAATTTGGAAACTACTCAAATTTCTAATATTACAAATAAGAATAAATCAATTGTAAATAAATGTAATCATAATTAAAAGGAATAACTAATTCTACCTAGATCGCAAAATACATCTATTTTTTAAAAACCCCAGTTGCAGAATAAAACATATGTGAGTATATGTAAACAGAGCCTGGATATTTCTGAATTCGTGACAGGAGTTGCCTTTGGGGCAGGACAGAAATGATGTCACAATGGGAGAAAAAAGATATCATCATTGTAATGTTGAATGACTCATGCATATAAAAAGTAACTAAAGCAAAAATGACAAAAATACCATCATTTGTTAATTCTGGGTATGACCACAGGAGTACTATACTGAATCTTTAAAGAGGAGGAGGAAAATTGATATCGTTTAATGGATTTCTTATTTTTTGTTTTTATTTTATTTTGCAATAAATAAATTTGCTACTCCTGATGAGTGGCTTCTAACATTTTGTTACTTAAATCAGCAAACAATTTTCTTGGGAATTAGTGACTAAACCTAAGATATTATATTAGGCATTTTACTCTAGATTTTGGAAGTTCAATATAATAAGAAGATAAAATATCCTAAACATATTTTTAAGATCTATTCTTTTATATCTCCAAGGGTACGTCAAAAAGTTCCTGAAGAGATTTGTATTATCTTTCAATTCTATTTTTACACAAACTTATTGAAGTATAGGGATAAAGCTTTTCTTAAGTCTTTGTTAATAAAACAACAATAATAATGTGTTATGGCCAAACATTGTGCTAATTGTTTACAGGTAGGTTACCATTTAGTTCTCATAATGTCCTATTAGAAATGCACTTTTATCTCAATCTAAGAGATAAGGAAACTATTTTTCACATCTGTAACATGAAGATTCTAATAGCTAGTTTATAGGGTTGTTATGAAGACTGAGTTGATATGCATAACGGTACTTACACATAGAAAGCTAAAATTATTTATTTGGAAACGAAAACTGAGGCTGAGAGAGGTAAAATAACTAACCTGAAGTCACAGAACTTAATGAGGTTTGGAGTCAGGAAGAGTCAGGAGGACTCTGTAACTACGCTTAGCTACTGTGTGGATGACCAGTTTACCTGTTTACTCTCTTAGTGCCTAACAATAAAATACCAGCTTTCATCTGTTAGATTCCCAAGATTAAAAAGTTTTATTAAAAAATGTATATAATGCTGTTAGGGCTAAGAGAAGCTATGCATTCTTATACATTGCTGTGAGGAGGATAAATTGGTATGATTTCTTGGGTGGGAAATTTAACAATGTTTATCAAAATTTTTAAAATACACATATCTTTTGACCTGGTAACTTTCCTTCTAATTTTCTGCTTATATTGTACTATAGAAAAATGCTCAGTGATACTCTGCATCATTGTGCTAGCAAAAAGACTAGAAACAACACTAATGATCATCAAGGCCAAGTTGTTTTTAAAAACATATTTTCTTACAACAAATACTCTGCATCTATTAAAAGGAATATAACACCCCTGTGATACTGATATGGAGTTATCCGTGTTATATTTCACTAAAGAAAAGCAAGATGAAAAGACTATATACAGCATGCTAGCATTTGTATAAATACAATCATAAATATTTATGTTCGGATATGTGTATCTTCTTATCTATCTCTAGAAAGGTACATAGAAAACCAAGAGCAGGAGTTTCCTCTGAGGTGAAGAACCACAAAAATAGGAATCAAGGGCGGGAGGAAAATGCACTTTTAACTCTTCACGCTTTTGTACCACTTTCAGATTTTACCATGCGCATGCATTAACTTTGTAAAAAAATTTAAAAATTTGAATAAGTGATTATAGATAGTATCACCTGTTCAAATGTTACATGGAAATACCATGTATCTAAAGTCAGCATCTGCTGTATTATTTCCTTTCCCAAAGTAAGATAAGGACTAGGACTACCCTGGCAAAGAAGTGAGTTTGTCTAGAAGAAGGCTGGGGGCAACTGGAGCTGGGTGACACGGGAGGTGGAGCAAAGTGGGACAAAAGAAGACAAAAGGGACCTGTGGAAGGAAAGATATGAATTGGGGGAATAGCGAAATCTCTCAGAAGTCTCCCCAGCACAGTCTACATGCCTAAAACATGGCAGCATGGAAGGCAACATTGGAACTTCCAGCTTGGAAGAGCAGCAGGCATGGAAACAGCATCTGTGTAAAAATGAATGGAGTGGAGATGGCCACACGGAGAGCTGCCTCTCACACCTTGAAGCAGGACTTTGTATTTATGTTTCCCAGATGGTTTCCACAAAAATACCAGGCATACTTGATAAATCTATATCTGCAAGCTCAAAAACCAGATGGCTTGAAACTGGACACCAAACAGCCTTATCTGAAGCATCTGATATCATGGATACAAAATCAAAGATCAAGGAGCATTTTGTGAGCACTCCTCCTACCTCGAGTGTTCTGTTTGAGGTGAAAGTACAGTGATGGGGGTAGGGTATGCATGGAGCTGATGTTTCAGGACCCCAGTTTGTGGAGGACAGCCATATAGGTGTACTTGATACCATTTGAACTTGTGTTGACTTGGCTTAAGGAAACAGTGGATTCAGTAATAAAATCATATTCCCTAATATAAAGCATGTAAAATTAATCATGAATTATTTTCTTGTTATTTTTAAATTTGTCATCGCATGAAAAATTTAAAAATGTCTTGAATGAGAGGCCCCCCAAAATCATACCTTAATTTGGAGGCTATAGAGAACAATGATAAATAATTATGATAGGAGAGTTAAAATTTTGGCTGTTCCTAGACAGTAGGATTTAAATGTACTATGTACAGCAATACTGAAATACATGATGCTTTTTGCATGTGCATGGTATATTTTCTATGGAAAACTGACTTTTCGATAAATCCTGCAAACATTTTATTTTGCTATTGTGATAAAAAGCCAATTGCAAAAGTACACCAAAAAAAAAAAAAAAGAAGAAAGAAAGTAAAGCTTAAGTAAACAAACAACTTTAAATAAAAACAAAAACAAACTTGTAACTTTTCTGATAACCTAAAATACTTGCTGATATAATATGTGCCCGTTGACTTTTCTTTCTGTTTTTCACAAAAAATTTAATTCTTTTTAGTCATTTTCCATCTCTTCTTACACTACTGGTGAATGTAATTCCTCAGTTTCACTTTATTGTTGCTTGGGAATTTTCTTGATTTACATTTACTTTTCAAAAGAAAAAGGAAACTTTCCAAGGATTGTCTCAGATCTTAACTTATTGAACCATTTGCCAAATTAATTTTACTTATCAGGCTCCTTTGTTTATTCTTTTGAGAGGCTACACAAGAGTTGATCAGATTTATTATTTTTCTCAAAGAAGAAACACAGATTGAGTTTTAACAGATGTTCAGATGTTTTAATTTTCAGAGTTTGCAATTCCCACTTGGCTTTAATGAGTTCATTTAGTAATGCTGGCTTTTACAAGATACTATATGTTCTCACGCTTGCTTTTTCAGCTCTAAACCACAAAAGAATACTAGAAAGGAAAGCTTATAAAGCAAGTTTATTGTGGGAATGGAACTCTCACGTGCCAGTGGATTCTGAATGAGGGAACATCCTTAGGTGGGAAGCAGGAAGTGAGAAGGGATGATAAATAAGAAAACACTTCAAAAAAGTAAGCTCTCTACTATGGAATTTGGCAATTTGCCTCTTCTCAAACAACTTCTAATTATTTTTTGTTATTTGTAACTATCTTTGATTAAAAATAACAACATTTTGTTGTTACTAGGTATTGCCTGACAAAATTTTGAATGAAAATGTAAAGATAATATTTCCAGATTCTGTCCTTAGACTAAGTCACATTAAGTCAAGTAGAATTGCATTTAAAAGTTCCAGTACTACCTTTGTAGTCTTACTTCTGTTTTTTATGCCAGACTCTTCAGGAACAGAATTAAAAGTGTCTGTTTCCTTATATCAATGGCTCAGCCATTACATATTATGATTTTAATGTTTTAAGTGCTTGGCACCAGATACATAATCACTCACAAAAAATATTAAGCAAGATTATTTTTATGCTTAGGGAATATTGTGCTCAGAGTCCTGCTGTGGTGGAATTGATTCATGGGAACCAAAATGAAAATCCATGCTTGATATAATATAGTATTGCATGATATAAGAGGTATAAAATATTGGAATTACCAATTGCTATATATTGATACCCCAGGTTCTAAATCCAAGATCGATAGAATTGGAATAAGAAACACAGTAGAAAGAATAGAGTAATTTTTTTTGGCTGGGGGGAGGACCCTACTCCTCCTAGGGGGGGTCATTTTATACTCTCTTCATCCTGTCTCACACATAATTCCTAGATATTATTCTGTCTTCTGCTACTTTATTCTTTCTTTCTGTTCTTCCACTTATCCCACTCTCAACCCCACCCTGACAAAATATGGCTCCTTGAAAGCTTGCATAAGCCATTTGCTTCTGGACCACAAACTCTAGGAAACAGCACAAAAGGAACTTTGGGTGGTAAAGGACTACTAAAATTTCCAGTTATTGAAGGCAATTCATGCTTAAGCAAATGTCACTATAAGGGTGTTACTTTTCCTAAGTCTCTTGTTTTAGATGGCCTGAAGGTATCTGCCATCTGGTCCAGAGCAATTTTTAAAAACCTAAAATGAAATATTGGCAAAGTAAATTTAATTTAGATTATTCCAGGAGTGAAGGGATGATTTATTGATAGAATACTTCAGAATATAAAATAACACATCAAGGCTGGCCAGTTAGCTCAGTTGGTTCAAGCACGGTATTATAAAACCATGGTCAATGGTTTGGATCCCTCTACCTGCCAGCCACCAAAAAAACAAAACTCATCAATAAGTCCAATTTAAAAACAAACAATATATATTAAAATGCAGAAGATAAAATACAACAACCCTTCCTAATAAGACTCAGGAAACCACAAAGAGAATGATGTTTCATGAACATGACATAGAATGCCTACCTTACATCGACTGCCAGAATCATAATTACAATAAAAGCCAAGAGGCATTCCCAATAATACGAGAAAAATGACAAGGATATGTATTATCCCTGTGTGCTGTTTGCTTTCAGTTGAGATCCTGGTGGAAGGCAGATGACACACTCAAGCTGGGTTACAGGGGCATATCCCAGGCATGAGTATGGGTGAGAGAAACCCCAAAGTATCCTGCAGCGCCTTAGGTTAGTAACAGCAGGGAAGTGTGACAACATACAAGCCTTATGGTAGCTGTGTCAAAATGAGCCCCTGCAGGAGCTGTAGCTCTTGGCTAGACATATCCCTCCCCCCAGCCCTTACCACCCCACCACCAACTAAGCGGGAAGGGGGTCTTGGAAATAAATACCTTCTACTCACTTTCCTCCCATTCTGATTTCCCGCCAGTGCCCTCATTGGCTGAACCCAACAGGAATCCAGAAGGCAAGGGAGCCCCAGTGAGGTGGCATTGCAGGTCTGCCTCTGCAGACACAGAGCAGGGTACAGAGTGCGGATAAGGCTCTGGAGGGGGAAAGGAGAGATGGAAATTCAGCACATCCAGCTTGCCCAAATCATCTGATAAAAGGTGAATCCAGATCCAGATGGGAAAGTGCGGCTACAGGACCAGAGCTTTTAATGACATTACGCTGCTTCTCCCTAATCTTGAAATTGCCTTTGAGATGATCCAAAGACAAAAAAGGGTGTTAATCTCAGTAGCAGCACAAATTATAAAATGCCTCAGTACAATGCACTAAACACCAAACTAATAAAATACATAGAAATAAGCCCTAAAAATGTATAGAGGCTAGGTAATGAAAACATTTCCTAAGAAATATAAAATATTATTTGGATAAATGGCAAGGAAGAACATGCTACTTAGTGAAAAGATAGAATATTGTCAAGATGTCATTTCTTCTCAAATCTATTTTAGATTTAACCTAATCCCAATTAAGTTCATCATAGTATTTTTAAATTGAAATTTCTTTTAAAGCTGGCTTGAAAAAAAAAACTGGCAAAAAAAATATGTACTTGCCCATTCAGTTGAGGAACTTAATTAAATAATATTTTTATTGTAAAATGTAATTTTTAACCAATCAAATTGGCAGGGTTTTTTCTCCTCTGGTTTGTTTTAAACATCCAGTACAGAGTAGGATGTGGTGCAAAGGACGTTCTCACGGCTGCTGGGAGAATGCAATTTTGTGGAGTGTGATCTGACAATGTGGATAAGAACCCTGAATATGTTCCTACCCTTTGGACCACTATTTCACATTTTAGTAATTTATACTTAGAAGGTAATTAGACCACACAACGATCTAGCTAGACAAGTATTCATGGCATTATAATAACTTTTTAAAGTAAACATCATAAACATTTAATGTATGGAATTCATTAAAATATGGAAAAAGTCATGTACTAAAATGCCACATAGACTCTAAGGACATTTGTTTAAAAATATTGAATAGCATAAAATATTTCTTGTTTAACAAGAAAAAAGCAAAACCCTAGACAGACAGTTCCTGACTTATGATGGTTCAACTTACTGTTTTTTTGACTTAGCATTAAGTTTATCAAGGTATTAAATGTATTTTTGACTTACAACGGATTTATAAAGATTTAACCCCATCATAAATTGAAGAGCATCTGCATAGATTTACTTCCAAAAATTGTCTCTTTTCCTAAGCATACACAAGGAAATTGGGGGAGGTATGCCAAAACGTTAACATGGTTTTCTCTGGTGATCATTTTTGAATGATGTTGCAGAGATCTTTACATGTCAGTATATGGAGTTTTATCTCATTTATTTTAATACCAACACAGTATTACATAGAAATGAAATTGTTTTCTAATTTATTTTACAATACCTCCTCTCTCCATATCCCCCAGCCAAGTTGATGAATTTTTAGTTTGTATAGACTTTCTTATCATAAACATTTTGGCGATGAATATCATCATGAAGACATTTAAGGTATATATAAGAATACTTATTGGGGTAGAATTGAAGAAGTAAAATGGCTGGATCAGAGCATATGCCCATCTAAAGTTGTAACAGACACCACTAAATTGCCTTACAAAACAATTCATTTGTTTACACTTCCATCAACAGCCAGTGTTGTCTTCTTGCAGACCTTCACCCATATTTGAAGTTAACAATCTTTTATTTTTTAATTTGCTTTTTAACTGACGAATAAAAATTGTATACATTTATGATGTACAACATGATGTTCTAAATATGTATACAGTGTGGAATGTCTAAATCAAGCTAATTAACATATGCATTACTTCACATACTTATATTTTGTGTACGTGTGTGTGTGATAAGAACACTTAAAATCTACTCTTTTAGTGATTTTCAAGTATACAATATATTGTTATTAACTATAGTTATCATGTTATACAATAAATCTCTTAAAAATTCCCTCTGACTAATTGAAATGTTGTATCCTTTGAGCAACATTACCCAATTCTCTTCCTGCCCCTAGCCCCTGGTAGCAACCATTCTACTCTCTGTTCTATGAGTTCTTCTTTTTTAGATTCTATATGTTAGTGAGATCGTGTAGCATTTGTCTTTGTGTCTGGTTTATTCCACTTAACATAATGTCCTCCAAGTTCTTTCACATTATTGCAAATGACAGAATTCCCTTATTTTTAAACCTAAATAGTTTTGCAATATGTATACATTCTACATTTTCTTTATCTAATCATCACACTTAGGTTGATTCCATGTCTTGGCTGCAATAGTGCTGCAATGAACATGGGACTGCAGATATCTCTTCGACATACTGATTTCATTTCCTTTGGGAATATATGTGCTTATAGTGGGATGGCTGGATCAGATGGTAGTTATATTTTTAATTTTTGAGAAACCTTCATACTGTTTTCCATAATGACTATACCAATTTATATTTCTGCCAACAGTGTGCAAGGTTTTCCTTTACTCCACAGCTTTGCCAACACTTGTTGTCTTTCATCTTTTTGATAACAGCTATTCTAAGAGATGCGACGTGATAATTCAGTGTGGTTTTCTTTCGCATTTCCCTGATGATCAGTGATGTGGCGCATTTTCATATGCCTGTTGACCATTTGTATGTCTTCTTTTGAGAAATGTCTATTCAGGTCCTCTGTTCATTTTTTTAATCAGGGTTATTTGTTTTCTTACTATTGAGTTGTTTGCATTCCCTATATATTTTAGATATTAACCCTTTATCAGATGTATGGTTTGCAAATATTTTCTCCCATTCCATAGGTTGTCTCGTGGCTCTGTTGCATGTTCCCTTGGCTGTGCAGAAGCTTTTTAGTTTCATGTAGTCCCACTTATTTATTTTTGCTTTTGTTGCCTATGCTTTTGGGTTCATGTCCAAAAAATCATTGCCAAGACCAAAGGAGATTTTCCCCTATGATTCCTTCTTGTAGTTTTACAGTTTCAGATCTTATGTTCAAGTCTTTAATACATTTTGAGTCGATCATTGTGTATGGTGTGAGATAATGGTCTCATTTTATTCTTCATGTGGATCTCCTATCTTTTCGGCATTATTTATTGGAAGGACTGTCCTTTCCCCACTATGTGTTCTTAGCATCTTCGTTGAAAATCAATTGATCATAAATGTGTGGATTTATTTCTGGGTTCTCTATTCTATTCCATTGGTCTATGTGTCTATTCTTATGCCAGTGCCATGCTATTTTGATAGCCATACCTCTGTAGTAGATTTTGAAATCAAGTAGTATGAATTTTCCAGCTTTGTTCATTTCGTTCACGATCGCTCTGGCTATTTGGGGTCTTTCGTGGTTCCATACAAATTTAAGGGTTGCTTTATCTATTTCTGTGAAAAATGTCCTTCAGATTTTGTTAGGGATTGCATTAAATCTGTAGATTACTTTGGGTAGTATGACATTTTAACAACTTTATTTCTTTCAGTCCATGGATATAGGATATTTTTTCATTTATTTTGTCTTTAATTTCTTTCATCAATGTTTCATAGTTTTCTGTATAAAGATCTTTCACTTCCCTAGTTAAATTTATTCCTAAGAATATCTTTTTGTAGCTATTGTAAATGGGTTATTGTTTTGCTTGATTATTTTTCTGGATAATTTACTGTTAGTGTATAGAATCCTTACCGATTTTTGTATATTGGTTTTGTATCCTGCAGCTTTGCTGAATTTATTTATTAGATCTGGTAGTTTTTTGGGCAGAGTCTTTAAAGTTTTCTATATATAAGATCATGTCTTTTGCAAACAGAGACAATTTAACTTCTTTCTTTCCAATTTGTATGTCTTTTATTTATTTATTTTTTTCTCTTTCCTAATTTTTCAGGCTAGAACTTGCAGTACTATGTTGAATAGAAGAGGCAAGACTGGTCACGCTTGTCCTTTTCCTGATCTTAGAAGAAAAGCTTTCAACTTTTCACCATTGAGTATGACATTAGTTGTGGGCTTGTCTTATATGGCCTTGTGTTGAGAAACAGTCCTTCTATGCCTAATTTGTTTAGAGTTTTTGTCATGAGAGGATGCTGAATTTTGCCACATGCTTTTTCTGTATCTGTTGAGATGCTCATATGGTTTTTGCCCTTCATTCTGTTAATGTGGTATATCACAGTTATTGATTTTCCTATTATTGATTTGCATCCCAGGGATAAATCTCACTTGATCATGCTGAATGATCCTTTTAATGTACTGTTGATATGGTTTGCTAGTATTTTGTTGAGGGTTCTGCATCTGTGTTCATCAGGGATATTGGTCTGTAATTTTATTTTCTTGTAGTGAGCTTGCCTGGCTTTGATATCAGGGTAATACTGGCCTCATAAAATGATTTTTGAAGCATTCTCTCTTCAGTATTTTGGCAAAGTGTGAGAAGGATTAGCACTGATTCTTTAAATGCTTGGTAAAATTCAGCCTTGAAGCCATCAGGTCCTGGGCTTTCCTTTGATGGGAGGTTTTTAATTACTGATTTGATTACTCATTATTTGTCTGTTCAGATTTTCTATTTCTCCTTGATTCAGTCTTGCTAGGTTGTATGTTTCTAGGAATTTGTCCGCTTCTTCTAGGTTATCCAATTTGTTGGCATATTATTGTTCCTAGCAGTCTCTTATGATCCTTTGTATTTCCATGGTATTAGTTGTAGTGCCTCCTCTTTCATTTCTGGTTTTATTTGAGTCTTTTCTCTTTTTTTCTTAGTCTAGTTAAAAGTTTGTCTATTTTGTTTATCTTTACCAAAAAAACAGCCTTTAGTTTCATTAATCTTTTCTATTCTTTTGTAGTCTCTATTTTAATTTATTTCTGCTCTGATCTCTACTTCCTTCCTTCTACTAACTTTGGGCATAGTTTGTTCTTCTTTTTCTAATTTTTTGAGGCATGTAACATTAGGTTGTTCATTTGAGATCTTTCTTCTTTCTTCATGTAGACGTTTATTGCTATATACTTCCCTCTTAGAAATATTTTTGTTGCATTCCATAAGTTTTGATCTATTTTGTGTCCATTTTGTTTGTTTGTTATTCTCAAGTTATTTTTTAATTTTTCTCTAAGTTCTTCTTTGACCCATTGGTCATCCAGGAACATGTTTAATTTCCATGTATTTGTGAATTTTCCAAAATTCTTCCTGTTAATGATTTCCAGTTTCATACCATTGTAGTCAGAAAAGATGCTTGATATGATTTCAGTCTTTTAAAGTTTGTTAAAACTTGTTTTGTGGCCTAATTAATCTATTTTTAAAAAATACTTACCAAGCTTAATTTCAGGTGTATGAGAATTAAATCCATAACAAATAAAATCATAAACAAACCAGAAGAAATTATAAATAAATGCATAAATAATCTTAAGGAAATGGAAGTATTTTCATATCATAAAAAAATGGGAAAACCATGAAGGAATATATTTTAAATTATAAAATTTAAAACCTTGTACTTTTTAAAAAAATAGTAAATTAAATCTGAAATGCCAAATTAGAAAAAGAAATCTATTTGTAAGAAATCTAATAACAAAGAATTATTGCACTTTATTTATGAAGAAGACTTTAAAATAGTAAGAAAAACTCTAATAACCCAATAGAGAAACAGGCGAGTAGTATAAAATATCAAACCTCATTAATAGTCACACTGCAAATTAAGATAAACGTAAGACTTTTTTTCTCACGTCAAACAGTTAAAGCAAAAAACTATATAATATCAAATCTATTCTGTTAGACATAAATTTCAAGAGAAAGTATAAGTTGGAACTATATTTCTGCAAAGAAATTTGACAAGTTATACGAAAATTTTGAGATGCTTCATCCTTTGAATTCCACCTTGGGAAATTACTCATAAGGAAATTATGTAAAATACATTGAAAACATGGATATTTTCCCACTTTCACTTATCAGACCCAAAAATTAGTAACCATCCCTAACATAAACAATAGTGTAACAGCTAAAGAAATTATGCTATTTCCACATTATGAATAATTATATAGACATAAAATTAGGATTCCAAGAAGTTTCAATAAAAACAATCATAATATAATGTTAAGTTAAAATTCATGGTACAAAATATGTGTACAGCTGAGGTGATTCCAGTTTTGCACATTTGTGTGCATATGTGACTGAAATAATTAGCGCTAATTGTTCTTGAACACTTACTATATGCCAGACACTGTTCTAAGTGTTTTACAGGGTATGCTAATTATTAATTTATTTCCTCTCAGCTCCACATTCACCCTTTTTGCCTGCTTGGTGAAAATGGAACGAGGCCCTTGAAATATTTTTTCTTTGCCATCTGACACATTGTTAAGCTTTGTCAGTAGAGGGTGCTAGAGAGACATTACAAAAGGAAAGGGTTTTCCTTCCTGTTTCTGTGACTTCTCCAGCACCTGGCTCCTGCAATACAGGATGACCAGCAACTTCTTTTGGCACCTGTCTTTCCTCCACAGGCACGTGTGTATCAGAGCCCCCTACAAGACACTCCCCGATGAAAGCTTTTCCTGGCACTCTAGAAGGCAGATCTCTGGCAAGTTCCACCAGAGTCATCACAGCACATTCTCTTCCATTGAATGAGACACAGCAAGGCCCTCTTCAATAAGCTTTAAATAAGGAGGGGGGAAGAAACTCTTCCTTGGGTGCTCTAATGGGGATTATGTCATTTAATTGTCCATAAGAACCCTAGGTGATTGTTTATTATTATCCCTGTATTACAAATGAAGAAACTGAGGCATCATATATGATCATATAGATAGAAGCTGATAAAACCATGATTTAATTCAAGCACTTTGACTCCAAGGTGTGTACTTGCATCCACTATGCCATACTGTCTTGCGAAATATTTAGTACATACAGAGATACATAAAAAGTCCATTGGAAGGAAAAGCAGGTACATATAAATGGTAGCTACCTCAAGGTGATGAAAATGATAGGTGTCTTATATTACTGTTATACAATTTCCAAATTGCCTTCAATATGCAAATATAATTTTATAATCAGAAACACATGCATAATTTAAGAGAGAAATTCTGTGGAATTTGGTCCTCTACGGACCAAAGGTATTTCAGTCTTTGCATGAGGCCACACTACCAATTCAGTGAAGTGCAGACTCACCACAGCCACTTTTCATTTGTACAGCCTTTACTTTAAGTCTTTCCTAATGTACAGTTGCAATATGCATCACGGAAAGCATAATTCCAAGTTTCCATAAGAGCTGCACTTACAGTCCATTCAGCACTGAGACAAGATAAGTATAGCTAAGTTTTAATTTGTATAATTACAATCCCGCACAAATAAAAGACTTTCATTATGTTTATGCCTGGCCTGGCTCCGATTTGTATCATTTCCCCGACTATACGGCTAATATTAACAGTGAAAGCAAATTTATAATAAATTTCAGGAAGCTAAACTATGAACATTATTTCCTAATTTCAAGTTATGTATAGTTATCTATTATTTCCCAGGGAAGCCTCTCTTTTTAAAAAATTTTATTTGTCTTAAATTCTTTATATCACACTCAGTATCTTGTTTTCTGCTTTTCCACTGACTGTATTACAAGCTGTAACATTTCCCTTCTTATTCCTGAAATACAATTCCTTCATGGGGCACCTGCCAGTCTGAGAGAATGAATTTTGTAACATGCCTATTTTTATTGTCAAAGGACTTAGTGACAGTAGCAAGACTATTATTTTTTATTTTATAAGAAAAAGGAATCTATACTTTTCTTGTACATCTCTACACACATTCTAAAACACACTTGGAATAATCATCTCTAAGTCAAAAACATAATATAAACAGATACTTTAAAGAAATTTGCAATCACATGAAAGAACTTCCGTTTAAAGCCTGTTGTATTAAAACAGTGGAGTATCCTTAAAATTGTATATTAGGTATGCAAAAACAGAAATTTTGGCTTTTTCTATTCTAATTTAAAATATAATTTTCAACTTTCTCACACATTATGAAGTTTATAAGAAACTCATATCATTATAAGGAATCCTGTTGTTACTCCTGACTATTCATTCTTTGCTATTAATCTTTTATTTATACCTGCATCATACATTCAATTATTCAATCAACAAATATTTATTGAGCAAGAAATAATGCCTGGAGAAGAGAAATATATATTTAGTTACTAAATAGTTAATATAACATAATTGGTATATAACAAACATGAAAACAACTGAATATGATTTTTATAGTAAAAGCTTAATCCTCCACGCGAAGAAACTGCTCAAATCACGTAGTCGTCTGTGGCTAAAAGGGTTGAGTTAATTCTTGTTATATGCATGGTTCTCTGTTTTTTCATTGTCCAGGTTCTACTTTGGTGGATTCCTTTTTGCTCTTGTATTTTTCAATTATATCGCTACAGGGATTTTGCCTCTTCTGATATGCTCTGCTAAATGACTGTACTAGATTCTTGTTACTAATAAAGGCTTTGTTTTCTAACTGTTGAAGTTGTCGCTATTACAGGCCTCTGTGTATCTTGCTTATGTTTTCTTTGTTGTTCTTTCTTCTGAGGATATGTGTGACATATTATTCTTCTGATTTTTTGATAGAAAAAATAACTTCTAGATTGATCCTGGGTAGCAAGGGATTTTCCAATGGCCAGAAATGTGTCATGATACTTTCTATAGTAAATTAAAGGTAGCCACGAACTCTTTGCAAATCTACTGATTAAGAAGTGATGGGTCTAATTCTAAGAAATCTGGGCTGGCCATAGTTACTTGCTTAACCAATAAAATATAAGAGAAGGATGTTCTGGTCTTCTGAGGCTAGATCATAGAGAGCCTTGCATCTTCAGCCCAGATCTCTTGGAACATTCCCTCTGGGAGCCGTGGCTGGTCATGTAATAATTCCAATTACCCTGAGACTACCATCCTGGACAGTCCATGGGTAGATGCTCTGGTCAACAGTCCCAGTTGAGCTTAGCCTTCAAGTCATCCCTGCCAAGGTGACAGATACTCAAGGGAAGCCACCATGGACCCTCCAGACCAGTCTACTGATTAGCTGAATACTCCAGAGTGAATTTCTATTCATGCCAAGTGGAACAGAATAATCACCCAGACCAGCCCAAACCCTGACCTACAAAATCATGAGATATGAAAAACTGGTCATTGTGTAAGCCACCACCTTTTGGGTAGTTAGTTATGTAGCATTAATAACTGGAATTTTCTTCCCTGTCTGAAGAAGTTTGGTGGTTGTATTATTTAAATATTTCACAACCACTTTTATATTAGCAATACTAATATGGTAGAGATTACAAAAATTCTGCTTTCTACAGAATTAATTGGGATACAAAGACATTTGTTCATCAGGTGAAACAGTATTAAAGAATGTCCAGTTGGCCATTTTATTAAGTGAACTTACAGATTCAGTTCAATTGGAAAATTATCTCCTGAATGAAAAAATGGATTCTTCATAGAACAAAGGTGTCCACCTTGCTCAGCTTTGTTTATAAAGAATGAAGTACTAAAACATTTTTCCAGAGCTGGGGTAGGGGAGGTAAAAGAGCAGTAGGGAGACAGAAAAATTTAAAGCATATTAGGAAATTTATGGGTTTATCATATAACAAAATTCCTGATTTCTTCAAGTCCTTTGTTTTTTATTTTTTGGTTTTTTTCTTCCCCCTAAGCAAGTGTTTCTTTCTGCCCCTATTTCATACTTGCATACATGAGATAAGATCTTGCTTTGTAAGCTGAAGATAAGAAGAAAAGTGAAGAGGTGTCCTGGAACATGAGCTTTCATCTCTGACTGAATGTGAAAGATGAGCTCACCGGCATCTTTACCAAAGAATACAGCTCAGGGCTAAGATCAATGCTCTTCAGAATAGTGACTCCCAAACCAGGCTATGCATCAAAATCACCTAGGAAGTGTTTAAAATATTTCCGAAAATCCTGGTGTGGGATCTGAGAATACAGGTACACTTCAAAAAGTTAATGGAAAGATTTGTATTACCTTTTAATGATATATTTCTTTGAACTTTTTGAAGTAGACTCGTGTGTGTGTGTATCAGATAAGGTTCTCTTAGTGTAAAAACAAAAATCAAAACAGAACAAAAAAACAGAAAAAGCAACTCACAATGACTTGAGCAAAACAGGGAATTTATGAATTCATATAACGGAGGTCTAATCTTTTAGATGTTTTTTACTGCTCTATACCTTGTTATTTCTAAATAACATGAATAGTTTTATTTCTTAATTTTCAGTTGTGGGACTTATCTACTGACTTTCCATGGGGGAAAATAAGGATTTAGTTTATTCACCAATCCCTGTCCTGTGCATCCCATCCTAAAACTCTCCCCACCCACATTTCCACTCCCATATTTTCCAGTGTAGTTCAATATTCAGGGTTATATTTCTACAGCTATGTAACTGCTCATGCATACATGAGCCATTCAAGTACTCATTTTTAATTTAAAAAATTTTAAAGCATAAACTCTCACTTACAAGTGTTAATCTCTCAGTTTATTCAAACATAATAAGTCCTGAATGAATTTCATCCTTTTATCTCTGGACTGTTTGCCCTTTAAGACAGTTATCATCTTGGGATCTTCCTTTTTCTCTCTTTTCTAATCAATCTCTTGCTTCCTGGCTTGTATGTCGGTTCTTTCTTGATTTACTCCTTTATTTCAGTAAATGGAAGATAAAATTTTGAGACACTGCACACCTGAAAAATATTGTTAGATACCTTTATTTATGATAGATAGCTGAGTTTAAAGTTATAAAATGGAAATCTGATTCCCTTACAAAGTAAAGGCAAATCTTTGTCTTCAAATTCCCAGTATTGCTCTCGCTAAGTTCAATGACATTATGATTCTTGATCTTTTATATGAAACCATGTTTTCTCTTTAGTAGCTTGTGGGCTGCTGTTATCTTTTCTCCCAAATGTTTGATTTTCACAATTATGTGCCTTGGTTTAGATTTATTTTAATCCATTTTGCTCTCAGGGGACTCTGTAGTCTGAAAACTCATGACCCTTAGTTCTGGGAAATTTTCTAGAATTATTTACACAGTGATTTTCCTTCCTCTGTTTCCTTTGTTCTCTATCTTTGCATCTCTGATTAGTGAAAATTTGAACTTCCCAGACTGATCCTCTTATTTTCCTTTTTATTTTCTCTATTATTTTCCATTTTTTATCTTGTGCTTTATCTCCTGGCAGATTTCAATTTGATACTCCAAAATTTCTAAAGTGGTTTTTAATTGCTACCATTGTTTGTATTTTCCAAAACATTTTTCTGTTTTCTCTTTGTAAAAATCATGCTATTTTTTAACAGATGAAATCTTTTCCTTGTTCTGAACTTTGAATGTTTTGCTGCTGTTGTTGCTTTGATGTGTTTTTCTTCCTACATGGTTTCTTCCAAGTCACTTCTTATGCTATGTTTAGTTCTCTCTTCATATTTGAGGCTTTCCTCAAACCCCTGATGTTTCTTGACTGTCCGGTAGTCACCATTCACCAAAAATCCTGTTTTTTCTACTTACTGGAGTATGGTAGATGGCCTCCAATGACAGCTACCAACAATTCCTCCCATCCCTGGCTACTTCCCCACC
Source organism: Cynocephalus volans (assembly GCF_027409185.1). NCBI lineage: Eukaryota > Metazoa > Chordata > Mammalia > Dermoptera > Cynocephalidae > Cynocephalus > Cynocephalus volans. The sequence continues at coordinate 55,382,342 of NC_084475.1, read as the reverse complement.
CTTGAATATAGATTGGCCTTATGATTTGCTTTGACCAATGGAACACAGTAAAAGTGATGCTATGCCAGTTCCAGGCACAAGCCTTAAGTGGCTTGTCAACCTCCATTTTAACTCTCCTGAAATGCTCTCACCACCCTGTAAGGAAGCTCAGCTTAGAGTACTCAATAATGAGAGACCACATAGAGGTATAGCCACATGCGGAGGAACCAAGATATACCAATCAACAGCTGACACCAATTGTTATATATAGAAAAGGGGCCATACCTTGGACTTCCTGGCTTTGGCCAAGCTCTTAGTTGAATGTAGCCATCACAGTGATTCTGGCTGACACCAGAGAGAGCAGAAGAATCACCATGCTGAGCCCAGCCAACCTTCAGAAACATGAAAAATAACATGTCAATACATATTGTGTTAAGTCATTAAGCTTTGGTGTAATAGTAAACTGATATAGGGGGTATTACATATCCCCTGCTTTATGACATTGGTCTTGGCCATGTGACTGCTTTAACCAATGAAATGTTAGCAGAAGTGATGTCTGTCACTTCTGAGCTAAAGCTTGAAGAATCAGTGCATAATGTGGTGCATGCTCTTCTTACACAAGCCAGCAAAGCTCTGTATTAGATGTTATTCCTAAGAAGTCTAGGCCTCAAAGCTGATTTTGAGCAAAACACTGCAATTCTATAAGCCATTGAGATTTGGAGCTCATTTGTTACCCCAGAATAACCTAGCCTTTCCTGCCCAATACAGACATAAAATAGCCAATGGGAAACTTAGGCACATGCCAAGTGTGGGATGCACTGTAGGGTATGTACTCTCCAGCTCCCCCTTCAGCACGGAAGGATTTATTTCCCCAGCTGCTAGAAGTGCTGCCAGCTGACAATCTTCAGCTCTCAGGCAGCTCTGAAAATTGTTCTCAGACAGAGGAAGTTTCTTCTCCAAAGTCATGCTCCCTTCTTGGGGGTAATGTGCATCCAGTAACTGGTCAGCATGAAGGCATAAAATCCCACCCCCCTGTCACAATGCAGGACAACATTGAAGACCCTTTCCTGATTCAGAACCCCCCAAAAAACCAGCTTCAGATGTTATCACAGCCCAACTACCTCTCCCCAATTCTGCTTCCTTCTCTTTTCTTCCTTCCACAGGTGTGGTTCCTATGAGCATTCCCTAATTAACTTCCTGTTAGCTAGTCTCTATTTCAGAGTCTATTCAGAGCCTATTTTTTAGAGAACCTAACCTGCAGTAGCTTTTGTTTGTTTGTTTTTGTTTTGTTTTTAGGGAGCACCTAATATCAATATCTTTAGAAATCTCTCTTTGATTGGGTTCCTCAATAAATTATTTTCTGTTGATATGCTTGAGAGTGTAGGTCAGGATGTTACTGCTCTGGGAACTGAGTTGAGGAGAAGACTATTGGTTATTAACAATCACCTCCTTTAATATCCCTATTAAAGCTTTGCTTTAATATCCCTATTTTCAGTACAGAATCTTGGCCCTCAACTGTGTTCAGTACTCTAAAGGCCAAAGATCTTTGATTTCATCCTCCATAAACAGTAAACCATCAGTCTTCTGCTATGATAGGGAAGAGGCAACAAGCTGTGTGAAATGGGTTAGGGAATCTTGGAGCCTACTTCTGCTTAAAGATGCTTCTAGTCGATTGTACTGTTTTTGCACTACTTTTACTGTCATTTCCAGATACCTGGTGCCACCAATTCCCAAGCATGCAGTGCAAACCAAGCGATTTTACAGCTTTCAATCTCTTTTAAAATTTGTTTATTGTAGTCTCCTCTCCTAATAATTTTACTCTTGTGTATTTATGCTTTCTTTTTATATGATTAAATCCATTTACTCTCATTTTAGCAAGGTTCAGGATTGTAGGAAATATGCATGATTTAATCAACTATCTTTAATTAGAAGTCCCATATATTTATTCTTCTATATCTGCATTAAAATTGTTGGGTCAACTTTCCCCTAAAATCTTCTATGGGAGTATTTATTAGAATTATGTTTAAATTCTAAATTAATGAAAGAAAACTGACACAATGCTCGGACTTCTTATTTAATGACAAAACACACCTTTCAATGGAACCGCATCATTCAAGTCTTCTTTCATATACACAAATTGAGTAATATAGTCTTTTTAATATGTGTCCTATGTTTTAAAATTTTTAATCTTAGTTTTTTAATCCTTTCTGTTGATTTTACAAATGGGATCTTTTCTTCTAATATATTTACTAACTATATTTGCTTATAAATAAGAGATTGAGTTTGGGAAATTAATTTTGTAGTTGGGTATCTTATTGATCAGGATTTTTTCAGTAACTGGAGTGATTTCACTAGAGAAATGAGAGACCCTTTTACCTTGGGTACAATATCGGTGACATCGGAAAAATGACAAGTCACAGGGGTCACATTAGAAGTTTCTCTGCATGCCACCCTTTTTAAGACCTATCTAAGATACTAGAACTGACTTACAGTTCTCCATTGTAGTCCCTTAATTTTTACTGACTCTAGGGACTATGGTTTGGGTTTTCTTGGATCTTTCTGGGGCATCTTACTACAGCTCAAGAAATCTTAGGAGTACCTAACATTTCTGCAAAATAAAAAAATTATATGCTTGCTCCTCCTGGCCAACCTGTGAGAGACTTCTAATTCTGACATATAGGCCAATTGAGGCAACCAGAAATAAGAAGGAAATTGTAGTAGTTTCCAAACACAGTCACAAACATCCCTACCATATCACATGGCCTAATGCCATGTGACTTTACCACTAATTCTGTGATGATTAATTTTAGGTGTCAACTTGACTAAATTAAGGAATACATAGAAACCTAGTAAAACATTATTTTGGGGTTTTCCAGACGAGATTGGCACGTAAGCTTGAGTGGACTGGGTGGGAAAGACCCGCCCTAAATATGGGCAGGCACCATCCACTGGAGGCCTGAAGAGAACAAAAATGGAGGAAATGGTAAATCTCTTGCTCTGTTTCTGCTGGAGCTAGGATACACTCTTCTCTACTATCCATGGACATCAGAACTCAAGCCTCTTCAGCCTTTGGGTTCCAGGACTTCTACTAGTGGCAGCCCAACTCTCGGGCCTTTGACCTCAGACTGACCATCACACCATCAGTTTCCCTGGTTCTGAGGCCTCTGGCCTTGCACTGAGCCAGGCTACCAGGATCCAGTTCACAGGCAACCTGTAGTGAGACTCTTCAGCCCTCACCATCGTTGTGAGTGAGCCAGTGCCCCTAATAAACCCCCTCTCATATATTTATGCATTTCCTCTTGGTTTTGTCTCTCTGGAGAGACCTGACTAATATACCTCCCATAAAGAGCAGGAGTCTCTTCACCCTCCTCTCCCAAGTGCCAAACCAGTTGTTAAAAATTTTGAATTACTAACTACTACTCAGCCTTAATTTGTTGTTGATTCTGGATCACTGCACTAGACAAGCTTCCTTTACTGGAAGGAAATAGAACCATTGTGAATGGTTCAGGAAAGCATCTTTTTGGTCACTATGTAAGAAATAGCATTATTGCTACTGAAAGACTTTACTAGATTAATGTTTTAAGATGTCATTATAATTTTGAAAAACATCACTTCCCCAGAAGACATCTTTGTACTTTAAACTCAAGACGAGCTACTATACTGTGTAACTGCATCACATCTCAAATTACTACATATCAGATCCGAACTCAAATGAAATAAATATAAGCCTATTTAAAAATAAGATAGAACCAAATCACAGTTTACTTCAATAGTTAGCATCTAAAAAGTCTTTTGTGTTTGTTTGGTCCTCTATGTATTTATCAGAAGTTTTTACTATCTGTGTTTACTACGGTAAAAGCTAAACCAGTTCTTATAAGACCATTTTTGAGCAATAGTAAAAGTACTTTAATGTGTTGTAATTACAGCATCCTCTTAGTAGTTGCTTTAAAAAAATCTTAAAAATGATAAGATTGTAATCCCTGTTTCTTCATTAAGGAGCATATTCCTCCCAAGATACTAATGCATAAAGTAAAGTAGTAATAATAGATACTTGAAAATGTGTACTCAGGGAAGAATATAAGCTTTTAAAATTACTTACACATTGAAATTCATGCACTAGGACTGCCAAAACACATTTCATCACAACTAAAACTAATTTTCTGTTCTTTCAAATACAATTATAAAAATATCGAATGAATTCCAAGTAATAAACTTAAGATAAAGTTTCCTAATTTCAAATTCACATAATCACATGTATGATCTTTCATAAACAATTTCTCTAACACAATAGTTTTCAAACTTTCTTACAGAGGTAGAGCCTTTCTTTAAATGAAATTTTGTCTAGAGAACCAATTAATACAAAACAGATTTTGTTAAAAAAACCTTTTCTAGTTAAGAGGGAAGAATACAGAAGACTGCCCAACAGACCCACTGACCCTCAATTCCACCAACTGTTTTTTCAGATGGGTTCATAAGGCACTTCTGAGAAATTACTAATGCTTTTGAGACACTTGAAAATCACTGATATTTCATTTAATAGGTTTTTCTGATATGTAACAATTCTTTAATGATTTTTAAAGTAGGGGATCCCTAAGGACTATAACCAACATATGACAGTTTATTACAAGTAGTTATGTTCCTGAGCACAAATGACTTCACCACCAAGCTAGAGACAACTCAAAATAATGGGAGAGGCTGTGGTCCTGCATAAGTAGATGGGTTCTAAAAGTCATTGAAATTTGTTATTGTCTGTGTGATAGCAGGTCCTCACAGGCTGGTGAAGTATCAGGCAACCTATTCTGTCATAGATCAGCAATGTCACAAGAAGGACTGGATTAATGATATTTTGCATTATATATTAAACATCTAATGTTGTTAGAATGTTTTTGTGTATTTGTGACAGTTCCACTGATCTGCACTAACAGACATATGTATAAGATCTGGGGGAATGTATTTCAGTCTTTAAACCTAGATCATATTCAGGCATCTTTATAGACCTTTCTAAAATGAGGAATAAAGTCCAGAGGACTTCCTCAGTGCTAGTTAAACCAGGACAGTTGCTTATCCTACTGCATAGTAGTATATAAGGTCTATGACAACAAGGCTAGTTTGTTCAGTGTTGTATGTATCTTCAATGATTAGAACAGTGCCTAGCACTTGGTAGTAGCATAATAAATATTTGTTGAATGAATGAATAAATGAATAGGTGTGCGAGATCATAGGGCAAGTGTGGTAGAAAGTATTCGCCAATATAAGAGCCAAAAAGGAATCTCGGAACCCTGTGCAATTATTTTGCAGAACAGGACACAACAAGTTAGTGAATATATCAGAGTCCAGGCAGAAAAACAGAGCCTATCAGCTAGCTTAATAGAAGGAATTTAGTATGAGGAACTAACTACAAAGGTATTGGAAAGGCAGGAAAACTAGAGGGAATTGTGAGGCCTCCCAGATATTAGCTACTGCAGGAAGCCTGTAATGCCCCTAGGGATAAAGTGAAAAAAGGATAAGGCAGGTTTACCAGAGCTCAACAGAAGGGTCAGCAGAGGTTTCTGTATCTTCCCGGAGGGAGCAGGAATCATCAAGGAGACAAGGTTCTACCAAAGGCTGCCCAAAGCAAAGAGAGAGAAGGCAAAAACTGGTTTCTCCTTTTTTCCTGTTCTTCCATTGGTAGAATCTAGCTGGAAGCCAGTTGGCCAAGAACCTAAAAAATGATATTTGCAGAGTTAGGTAAGAAATGCATCCTAGAGAACACAGGGAAATGGAAAAAAGTAAGTCTCTGTGTTACTGTGTATATAAGTATAATTAACTGGTAAAGTTTAAAGTTATGGTTATAATTGGAGCTATGAAGATAAATAATAATTAGTCTGGATTATTAAGGCCCCTAGATTCCCCAAATTTTGTCTAAAAAAGACTAGCCTCCATCTCCACCCCACCCCTCAAAAAAGCAAAAACAAAAACCAAAAGAAACCAGCTTTCCCAAACCAAAACTCTTATTTATTAACTAAAATATTCAAGTTTCAATTATCTATATAAAAACTGTTTCCTAATCTTTAAAATACAAATACTAACAATTTTAGGGGTCTGTGTTGAGAACTAAAATAGTGTACTGGTAAGTATTGTTAAATACTAGTTACTATTTCTATAGTACAGAAAAATTAATTTGTGTAATGCCTTCAACTTTCCAATACATTGCACCAATGCGATGGTGATGTGGAAATTTTCTACCAGAGCACTAAGTCTGTACATATTATGAGCCATTTAACACTCCAACCTCCTTTTCCAACATTGACGATTTCTCCAGTTTTACTAGTGGTGAAATAATGGAGGGTAGACAGAACTATAGAATAGAAAAGCCTTTTTGTTATTAGAATGGAGTTTCATACTGATTCAAAAAACTTTCACTGAGACCAAAATATATTTTTGAGGATCAGAACATTTATCTTGCTCTTTTTCCTGTCAGCACTCTCTCTATTATATAATTTTGCCGGCAACTTTATTTGAATGTCCCACAGAAACCTCAAACTTAAAATATCCAAAATTTAGTTCACTAATTTCTACCAAACCTCTCTCTTTGATGTTTTGCCTGCATGTCTACAACATCCACTTAATTTCCCCAAACCAGAAACATGAACCTCGTCGTCTTCTTTTCTCTTTCCCTTAACTCTCACCTCTACCACCGCTTTTGCCCACATTCTCCAACTTCAATAACACAGGTTCTACAAATGCTACAGTTTCATGTCTCAGAAAAGTCCCCTTCTCTTTATCGCTACCTTTGAAATTCAGGTTCTTATCATATCTTATCGGCTTGACTACAACTGCCTGTTAACTGAGATTCAATCTCTACAGAGTTTAGCAAGATGCCTTGCATCTATTGTACACTCAGTACAATGTTAATTACTGTTACCTGTTTATGATGTTCTTTCTGCCTTCAGTCTTCTATCCATTTAACCCACTCTTTACACAGGAGTCAAAGTGACTCTAAAAATGCCAATCTTATCAAGTTATTTAAATGCTAGAAATAATTTACGAACAAGCTTTATCCTATAAGATAAAGCCCAAGCTCTTTCACATGGGACACAAGCCTCCTACAGACCTTTGCGGTCAGCCTCCCTCTCTAGTGTCTTCTCTCTGCAACCTACAATAGGTTCCGTGGGTCACAGGTACACTAAGTCCACACAGGTTTTATACATGCACACAGCTGCTTCAGAAATCTGTGTTTGTGAATGGCAGATATTCATTCCTTTTATGGCTAAGTATTATTCTGTTGTGTATGTATACCAAATTTTCCCATAAATATGTAAAAACTAAGAAAAATAAAAATAAATCTGTCTGTGTTCCTCTAGTTTCTAATGCCAGGAATTTGCTCTCCTCTCTGGTAAGTTTTTATCCACTTTCAAGATTCCTTCAATCCCTAATTCTTCAGGGCCTACATGTGTAACTCCTGTAATTCTAAGCATGTGTGAAATTGATATTATCTGCTTTATCAACAAGGGGTACTAAATAGTGTTATATTTCTTTTTACAGTTTTATGTTTCTCCATAGAGGTTTGAATATGTTTAGTTAACTACTATATGTTCTGTGATTTTGCTTCCTATTGTGAAGAATGTCTTAATTTTTAGAGTATTTTCTAGTTGGTTATTGCTTGTTGTAGAAAAATTCTGTTTTTCTGTTAATCTTGTCTCAGCAGCTTTGACAATTTTTTTATTACTTCTAAGTTCTAAGTTCTAAGTTCTAACGGTTTACTTGTTGATACTATTAACAAAAAAGTATCTGAAGCTTGGAAATAGGCGAAAGGAATAACTATCTATCCTTTCAATGATACAGTGAGGCTTTTCTTGTAGGTCCCCCCAAGGACTAATTTTCTGGGTTTGTTTGATTTACTATTTGCTATTGATCAGGGTGTTTTGTAACTTTATAAAGGTAGATGTTAAGAAAACATCAAATGATCTGTCTAAAAGCAATGTGAATGAATTATGTCCAATAAGATGCAAATTATTTCTGTACAGTAGAAATAATTAATTGCTGAGATTACAGGTTTATTGTTTTGTACAGCATTAGCAGTTTTGAATTTAATGGAACAATCTGACTCCAGCATTTTTTTCTCAGTTTTATTTCAGCATTCCCCACCCCTCTCCTTACCTCCCAAGCCCTAATACTGACTCCTTTAAAACCAACTTTAATATTTTGCAGGTTCTCTTGTTAATTAGTTAAATAAATCTTTAAAGTACACCTATTTTATGTTTGTGTAAGAGTCATGTTTTTAAGTTTTTGAAAATCAAACCTTGGCATCACTTTTCCACCCACTTGGTAGATGATCATATCAATTTCAAACAGTGACAATATCATTTCTTCCTTTATTCAATCATTCATTGATGATCATTTAGGCTGATTCCATTTCTTGGCTATTGTGAATAGCATTGTGATGAACACAGGAGTGCAGGTGTATTTCCGACATATCAATTTCATTTCCTTTGGGTACATACCCAGTAGTGAGATAGCTGGGTCACAAGGTAGATCAATTTTTAGTTCTCTGAGGAAACTCCATACTGTTTTCCACAAGGCCATACCAATTTACATCCCACCAACAATGTAGCTGGGTTCCCTTTTCTCCTCATCCTCTCCAGTATTTGTTATGTTTCTGTCTTGATAATAGCCATTCTTATTGGAGTGAGATGATATTTCATTGTGGTTTTAATTTGCATTTACCTGATGACTAGTGATATTGAGCGTTTTTTCATGTGCTTGTTGGCCAAGTGTATGTCTTCTTTTGAGAAATGTCTGTTCAGGTCCTTTGCCCATTTTTTAATTGGGTTGTTTCTTTTTTTTTTTTTTTTTTTTTTGCTGTTGAGTTGTTTGAGTTCTTATACATTCTGGATATTAGCCCCTTATCTGATGTATAGTTTGTAAACACTTTCACCCATTCTGAAGGCTGTCTCTTCACTTTGTTGATAGTATCCCTTGATGTGCAGAAGCTTTTCAGTTTGATGTAGTCCCATTTGTGTATTTTACTTTAGTTGCCTGTGCCTTTGTGGTTTCATTCAAAAAAGTGCTGCTCACTACCATTTTATGTAGCATTTCTCCTGTTTTCTTTCAGTGGTTTCATAGTCTGGGGTCTTAAATTTACTTCTTTAATCCATTTTGAGTTGATTTTTGTGTATGGTGAGAGATGGGGGCCTAGTTTCAATGTTCTGCATGTGCATATCCAGTTTTCCCTGCACCATTAATTGAACAGGCTGTCTTTCTCCACTGTACATTCTTGGCACCTTTTTCAAAAATCAGTCGGCTGTAAGTGTGTTCTATTCTGTTCCATTGGTCTATTTGTCTATTTTTATGCCAGTATCATGCTGTTTGGGTTACTATAGCTTTACAGTATATTTTGAAATCAAGAAGTGTGATACCTCTAACTTTGTTCTTTTTGTTCAAGGTTGATTTAGCTATATAGGGTCTTTGGTCATTCCATACAAATTTTAATTGTTTTTTCTATTTCTGTGAAGAATGTCACTGATATTTTGATAGGGATTACATTGAAATATGTAAATTACTTTGGGCAATATGGACATTTTGATGATGTTAATTCTTCTAACCGAAGAACATGGTATGTCTTTCCATTTATTTGCATCTTCTTCAATTTTTTTTAGCCAGTGTTTTACAGTTTTTATTGTAAAGGTCATTCACCTCCTTGGTTAAATTTAACTCCTAGATATTTCATTTTTTGGTAGTTATTGTGAATGCAATTACAGTGTTGCTTTTGATCTAATGAACTTTCTAGCAATGATTGAGATAATCAAATGATTATTCTTTTTTACTCTGTGAATGTGGTGAACTTGATTGATAGATTTTCTAATTTTGACACATTCTTGCATTCCTAATATAAACTCTTATTGATCTTGGTATACTATTATTTTTAATATACTGCTAGAATAAATATTTAACACATTATAAATTTTACATCTACATTGCTAAGTGAAATGGGCTTTAATTTTATTTTTTTCTACTGTTGTTTTGAAATTGTAATACCTCTGCACAAAAAACAAAGCCTAGTGGTTTATATTTTTTTAAAAAAATTATTATCATTCTTTGCAATCACTTGCATAAGAGAAATAACTGCTCATTTAAAGGTTATAAAATCAACTGGACCTGAGATTTTTGGAAAGGGGCAATCTTTAATCACTAACTTTCTCTGATAGTGATTAGTAAATTCAAGTTTCTAATGTTTTCTTGAATCAGTTCTGTCAATTTATTTTTTTTCTAGGACTGTATCCATTTCTTCCATGTTTTAAGTTATTTTAGAAAACAGTTCTTCACATATTTTATTATTTTAAAATTTCTGTTGTGTCTATAGTTATTTTCTCTTTCTCCTTTTGTATTTTGTCTGTTTGAATTGGGTTCTTTTTTTCTGTTTTTTGATGAATTCTGCCACAGATCCATGGATCTTACAAATCTTTACAAAGAAACTACTTTTGGTCTTGTTCATTCTCTTATCTCTTTCTTTCTCTTTCTCTCTCTCCTACATCTTTTTATCTCTTTGTTCTTCATGTCATTGATTTCTTCCCTTGTCCATATTAATTTTCCCCTATTTTCTTTTTGTTTGCTTAGTAGGTCATTTTTAATTTTTTTACTGAATGCTTAGCTCATTTATTTAAAAGTTTTTTTGTTTCCAAATAAATTATTTAAACCTAATAATTTTCCTCTAAGTGTGACTTTATATCCCCCAGATTTGACATATATTGTTTTCATTATTTCAAAGATTGATTGCAAAAATAGCTCCATACCCCTTGTAATGTTACTTTGCTTCTCTTCCCATCACTAATAGGTCTTTCCCCCATCTTTTTAATCTGAGCTGGTCTCATGGCTTGACTTGGGCAATAGAATATAGCAGAAGGGATGGTGTGCCAGTTATGAGCCTAGGCCTCAAGAATCCTTGCACTCACACTCTTTAAATTATATCACTACCATGTGAATAATCCTGAGCTAGTCTGCAAGAGAATGAGAGACACATGGTCAGTCACCCCTGTTGACTGGTTACAGTCATCCTAAATCAGCCAGGCCCAGACCAACCTGGTGGCTGACCACAGATGCATGAGTGAACCTGTCCAAAATCAATCAAACCTGATTAGGATCAGCAGAACCACCCAACTGACCCATTAGCAATAATAAATGCCTATTTTTTTATTTTACCATATCTTTTGTATTATTATTATTTTTTAATATAACAAGGATATGCACATTTATTGGTTCAAAAAACAAATACATGAATCAAATAACAGATGAATAACAAAATACTCTGTAGAAAGTAGGGCTTCTAATTTTCACAAAATCTGGATATGTAAAACTTATTAAAATTTACATATTTCATTTTATGATCTCTACGATTATTTGAAATAGCTCTCTAAAGTCTTCCAAAAGCATGCAAATATCAAATTAATTTCAAAAGAGGAAGATGAATAAACTTTTCAAGGCAAGTTAATTTCTAAGTAAGTCAACAAGTCCACTTAATAAACAGAAATCAAGAACAGAAATTAAATATCTAAGTTTAGCAACATAAATTACATTTAAAAAATCAATAAAACAATATAAACACAAGGGCACTTCAAAAAGTTCATGGAAAAGTAGAAATGAAAGATAATGGAAATCATTCTGTGAAGTGTTTTTTTTAAGAGACAAAGATCATAGAAAATATGTTGTCTGACCACAATAACAGAAGGAAATTTAGAAAACTCATGAATGTGTGGAAATTAAACAACACTCTCCTTAACAATAAACAGTGGGTAAAAAGAAAAATTACAGGGAAATTAGAGAGTACTTTGAGATAAAGATCAAAGCACAACATATCAAAATTTATAGGAAGCAGGGCTCATGAATTACTTAGAGGAAAATTTATACTTGTAAACACCTGTATTAAAAATAAGAAAAATCTCAAATCAGTAATGTAAACTTCTACCTTAAGAAAATAGAAAAAGTAGAGCGATAAATATAAGTAGAAAATAACAGATTACAATAGAAATATATGAAATAGGAAATTAAAAACAATACAGAAAATCAACAAAACCATAACTTAATTCTTCAAAAAAGATTAACAAAATTGGCAAACCATTATCTGGACTGACCAAGAAAAAAAGAGATAAAACTGAAATTACTAAAATCAGAAATAAAGTAGAGGCAGTATTACATTGTTACTATGGCATTTTGTGATGGTAAGATTTAGTTTCTTTCTCTTTCTCATTTGTATTTTTGTTCAAAGAGTGGGTTTTGTTCTTTCTTGTGTGTTCATGGCAGTGACTATCGTTTTTCAGATTCCAGATGCAGGACTCCCTTGAGGATTTCTTGTAGGGCTGGTCATGTGGTGAACTCCCGCATCTTTTATTTGTCTGGAAAATACACTACTTTTCCCTCATTTCTGAACAAAAGCCTTACTGGATATAGTATTCTTGGCTGGAAGTTTTTTTCTTTTGTATTTTGAATATTTCATCCCATTTTCTTCTGGCCTGTAGAGTTTCTGTTGAGAAGTCTGCTGTTAGTCTGATAAGAGCTCCCTTGTAGGTGACTTGATGCTTTTCTCTTGCTGCTTTTAAGATTCTTTTTTTGTCTTAGAGCTTTTCCAGTTGGACTATAATGTGTCTTCGAGAGGATCTTCTTGGGTTGAATCTGTTTGGGGATTTTTAAGCCTCCTGGATCTGAAGGTGTATGTCTCTCCCTATAACTGGGAAGTTTTCTATTATTATTTCATTGGATAGGTTTCCATGCCTTTTCCTTTCTATTTGCCTTCTGGAACACCCATGATTCAAATGTTTGTGAGCTTAAGGTTGTCTGCTATCTCTCTTATATTTTCTCCAGTTTTAAAATTTTTTTTTCCTTTGTTTTGGTTCACCTGGGTTATTTCTAACAGACTATCTTCAAGATCAGAAATTCTTTCTTCTGATTGTTCTAGCCTGCTGCTTAAGCTTTCAGTTGTGTTTTTTATGTTGTTGAGTGATCTCTGTTTCATGAGTTCTGCTACATTCTTTTACAAGGTATCCATCTCTTTGCAAATTTCCTCCTTCATATCCTGGATTTTTTTTTTTCTTCTTCCATTTCACTATATTGTCTAACTGAGTCTTCTCATATTTCAATGAGTTTTCTTAAGATTGTTGTTTGGAATTCCTTTTCAGTAATTTCACAGGTTTTCCTGCACTCTAGGGTCTGGTATTTGAGAATTACTGGATTCTTCTGGGGGTGTCATATTTTCTTGGATTTTCCTATTTCTAATAACTCTATGTTGATGTCTGGTCATCTGGTAGAGTAGTTGCTTCTTCTATTACTCTGGAGAGGGCTTTGAGGAGAGACTTCCTCTTCTGTTTCTCTTCTCCACTGGTGACTCTCCTGTGTCAGTGCAATCGAGTGTCTGGTGGGCTGCCTGCATAGTTGCAGTAGCTGCTGCTATGGCGTCAAGCCAGTTTTTCTACAGCAGTGGCTGTGGTGGGCCACCTGTATGGAAGTGGTGTCTTCGGCATGTTATCTTGCCTGCTTTTGGATTGGAAGTACTGCCCTCGGTTCCTTGCCTAGGGCTCTCTTGCCTGCTTCTGGACAGAAGGGGATGAGGCTGTTGGCTCTTTTCCTAGGACCTCTGGTGTGTTCTGTTGCCTGTTTCTAGGTGGAGGGAGCTGTGGCCCATGGCTCCTTGCCTAAGACCCCAGGTATGCTCTGTTGCCTGCTCGCTTATTGTCTTACACTGTTTGATTTAGGGTTTGGTACTTAACAATAGCACATACTCATAATTACTGAGTTTTAAATATTTCTTCAATTATTTTATGATTTCATTTTTAACCTAAAGGATATTTAATACTGTGTAATTTGATTTCTTTTTAAAAAGCTATTATTTTATTATTAATTTGCAGTTTTATTTCCTTGTGTGTATTAAGATCAAAGAACATGGTATGCACACTATTGATTCCTTGGAATTTATTTAGGCTTCCTTTTTGTTTTATACACATCTATTGTTGTAAATGTCTATGTGTGCTCAGAATGAATATGTATTTTCTGTTTGGGACAGAGCTTTCTATATATCTAATAATTCAAACTTATCAATTATAGTGTTCAAATATTTAATATTTCTGCTTATATTTTCATCTTTATATATGAATTTCTGTGAGTAATGTGTTAAAATTTCCAACTAAAATTGTTGAAATGGCAGTTCTAACAACTATTACTTTATAGATTTTGAGTCAGTATCATTAGGTGCATATGTTCAAGGGTACTTCAAAACATTAATGGAAAGATGCTTATTATTTTTTAATTCTATTTTTCCATGAACTTTTCAAAGTACCCTTATAATTATAACAATTATATTTTCTTCTTTTGTTATTCATTTTTGCCAGTATAAAAATGCTTTCTTTGCCCTTGTGACTTTTTTTGCCTTAAACTTTATTTCATTAGCTATTAAGATTGCTATTTCAGCTTTTCTGTGACTGTCTCTATCTTAAAACTCTTATTTGTTTATTTTCCCTCTATTGATTTCTTAGATACATAATATCTATATATTCCTCATAATAAAATAAGAAAAGAAATACTTTAACATATGTTCACATCATGGGTGTTATAGATACAACTTTTTTTCTCTCTCTCTTTTGGTTTTAGTCCTTTATTGTTGTGTTTTTTGTTTTGTTTTATTTTTGTTTTGGCAGCAATAATGTTTATCCTTATTTTCAATTTGATTACACTTATTTTCCATATTTTCTTATTTTGCAGTGTCTTCTGGTTTTGTTCTTCATATTTGGATACTTCCTTGGAGAATTTAAATAGCAAAACTTGTGTGATTAAAATTATTTTTATTATGCTTTCATTTTGAGCCAGTTTGGTAGGCTACAAAATTTTAGGCCCAAAGTTCTCTGCCTGAAATGCTTTGAAAATATCCATTGCAATATTGCATTCAGTGTTAGGATTAAGTCTGATTTCAGTGTGATTCAGTTTCCTTTGTTGGTAATCTACTTTTTTTCTCTGAAAGCTTCTAGAATTTTCTTTTGTTTATGATACACCTAAATTCACTATAATATTCTATATGTGGGGTTTAGTTTTCTTCTCTCTCCTATTTATGCTTTATAGACTCTTTCAGTCTGAGGCCTTTCATTTATCTTTATGCTTGTAAAATTATATCTATTATTTCCTCAGATATTCTCTCTCATCCCCCCCACCTCCAAAACCATAGTTTAGATAGTGTTATCAAATTAATGCTGATTTTTTTTAGGTGTGTCAATAATGATGTTGTGTCCTTTCTCTTAGGGACTACATGCTGAAGTATTTAATGATATACTTTCACAATGTCTGTAGCTTATTGTGGGTGATTTGGCAAAAGGAAAGTGTGTATGCCTGGATAGAAGGAGATGGAGAGGCAAAGAATGTTTGCTAAATCAGGTTAGGTACATGGGCATTCATTGTACTGTATTTTTTTTCTCCTCTGCAAGTTTGCGGGGCAAAAACTTTTCACAAAAGTTGTTTGCAGTAAATTTACCGCAGGCTGCTGAAATCCAATTCTTGCACATCAGTGGTTTCTCTCATTGTTGCTGCTGTCGATGTTAATTTTTAAACCCATGCTTTCCTATTGTATCTACAGTTGATTTTGGCCATAGGGTAGCAGCCATGCTAGGTCTCCACCTAAGCAAGATAAAAGTTGGGTTAAATTTCTATTTTGACTTGTCAAATATATCTTACCTTTTATTTTTATTTCTTTCTGGGTTCCTCCAGTAATTCTCCACACTACACATTAGAATCATATTGGAAAATTACCCACAACAACAACAACAACAAAAAAGCTTGAGTTGTTACTTACAAGTCTGTATTTTTTAAAAGATTCCATGGAATTCTGATCCACAATGAAAACTTTAGAACCACTAATCTAAGGTCAGACTGTCTGGGTTCAAATTCCAGCTCCGAACACTTACTATCTTTGAGACTTTAGTTAATTAACCTCCCTAGGCCTCAGATATTCAGACACTGCTCCTAGATTTTTATCTTCATCATTCTTCTATTTATCATGCAAATTTACCCTGTTATAACAAAAATGTTTTGTTTATAACCCCCCATCCCAAGGTTCATTAACATTTTCACAACCCAAATCCAAAAGGAAATGATTAAAAGATACTGAGCAATGAGGTAGGTATTTGGGGGCAGAGGTTCTTTACAGGTGCCATGCAAATCACTCTCATAATCATTTTCTCCCTCTGCATCATCACTGTCATCATCACTGTCATCACCACCATTAGCATTACCGTCATCTAATCTAGCTATTGGTGGGCACTTATTATATACCAGGCATTGTCTTTAAAGTTGACAAAGATTAGTTCTCTGACTCTTCACAATTCTGTGAGATAGTGTTATTGTCATCCCTCTTTTACAGATTAGGAAACACATTTTAAAAAATTAAGCTATTTGCTAAAGAGATTAAGTCCTGGCTCCAGGATTCAAATTGAGGCATTTTGACTCTGGGGCCAGCTTTCTTAGATGCTATACTGTGGCCTGTTTTGCACAGAATGAATATTGGTTGGATTTCGTATTTGGCTTATACCTTTTCTCTTGAAATAAGCCCAAGTATGAAACCGTTTCCTCTCTTTGTGTACTTTTAAGCCATGTTAACAAGTCTATTCATTTGAGGCTAAATGACCAAAACAGGCCAACTGTGGTCTCCAGTTGCTATTTGTAGCAATTGCTTTGTTTCTGACCTACTCTTCCTCTGCCCCAGTTTCCTCCCCGCTCCAGTTTCTGTCCTGATCCTGATACCCAACTACCTTTCCTATATGTCACCTTATTTCTGCCTTTGGACTTGACCTTTTATTTGCTTTCCTACCCCTGAGTTAGTCATTCCTTTGTCTCTTTCCACTTGAGAACACTTTGATTAGCTGACTGTACCCTAATCTTGCTGCACTTGGCACTGCACTATTTAACCCATGTTCTGATCAGACCGACCCTAGTCCCTTGTGTATGGAGAAGATGGGAAGTGGGCAAACCCCACTCAACATAATTACATTTTGATTAAAAAGCTCTTGAAAACAGCTATAAAATTAGGAAAATATTTGGAAAAGCAGTTTATTTAAGCAAAGTAAAAGTAGCCTAATAAGAATTTCAGTGAATCTGTGCTACATATACTTAATTATACACAACATAATAATTATAGACATTACACATATATGCCAGATTAATCTATTTATAAATGTTATCTTAATATTATAAATTATTAGTACAATAATAGTAAGCTTAGTTTTCACATTTTGTCATTTGTTATATGTAGTGTAATTGTAACATAAAAGAAAAAAGCCTCAAAATTTAATTGATATCAAATATAAAGAGCCCCACTCTTGCTGAGTAAACAAGAACAAATTATTTCAATAACTGAATTATTTCATAAAGACCATGGCAAGTATCACAGAGATAAAGAGCCAAAATTCAGAGAATATTATGAAGAGGTAAAACCCTCTAAAATAGAAATTCAAATATTCCCTTGAAATGATATTACTCATTTGTTAATTTGCTCCTGTTAAATTTTTCATTCAGCCCTTATCAATTTTGTAATCTCATTACTGAACTAAGTTTACTTAGAATTAACCAAGTTCAACTCATTTTGTATCCTTTTTTAGAAAATATAACCTCTATGTTCATTAAATATGTCACCTTCAGGCCGACCCCGTGGCGCACTCAGGAGAGTGTGGCGCTGGGAGCGCAGCAGTGCTCCCACCGCAGGTTCGGATCCTATATAGGGATGGCCAGTGCGCTCACTGGCTGAGCGTGGTGTGGCCAGTCATGAAAAAAAAAAAAAATGTCACCTTCTTGCAAACAAAGATAAGACCTTTCAGAGACTAATTATTCAGTTTATGGATTATTTCCTTCCCTTTGTCCACCAACATTTTAATTTATTTTCCTTTAGTATAAAAAAATCATCACTATAATGGGAAGACTAAAAACTAATAGTGGGAAGGAAAAGACTTTAAAAGGTGTGGATGATATAGATACAGAATTTAGTTTGAAAGTATTTCACTTTTCTATTCCTCCTCCTTACTCCACTTTTCAGCCAGCTTCTAACTTCCTCTAAGTAATCAGAACTTTTAAGCTGTAAGGAAAAAGCAGATCTGATAACTCACTTAATAGCACCTTATCATGAATTAATTTGTTGGTGCCCTCTGGTTCACTGGTTACATTTTTAAAGGGAACTTCAAGAGAAAAAACACATCTCAAAGCCACTACTGCTAATGCTGTCATATATTTGCTTCTTGTGTTAGTCTGTTTCTGTTGCTTATAACAAAATACACAGAACTGGGTAATTTATCAGAAAATGAAATTTATTGCTTACAGTTTTGGAGGCAAGGAAGTCCAAAGCCCAGGGAACACATCTGGTGAGGATCTTGTCCTGGTGATAACTACAACACCTTAGGTTATCACATTGTGAAATGGTGGAGCAGAGAGTGGAGAGAGTAACCTCTTAGTGGAACCACAACCATGGCCACCATTCACTAAGACATGGTCCTATAATCTAATCACCTCTTCAAGCTCCCACCTTTCAATTACCATCATAGGATTTCTCACCCTCTTAACAGTTACAGTGGGGGCTAAGTTTCTAATACATAAAACCTGGGGGACACAATTCAAGCTTCAGTGAATTTTGGGGGGACATAATTCAATCCCCTAAAATACATTTCTAAAATACAGACTCCCTAAAATCTGCAAATGCTGCCACTTATTAAAAAAAAAGATGAAAATAACTTCAGATTCCATTAAAAGAAAAAATAAACTAAAAATTCCTTTTGGATTTTTAATATTTTTAATTTCTATAAGTTACAGTGTAGAGTTGAAGAATTCTTCCATGAGGTGAGAAAAGCTAAGTGAATTTTGAGGAAATAAATAGCAGTGAGGGGTTATTAAAACAGCTATTAAAACATGTTATAAACTTATAAAAATTTTAAAAATGCTATGCAATGTGATGCAATAAATGAGACAGATGGGATATGATCTAACAGTACTCACTACAATGTGTGACTCTCACGGAGAATAACAGAAGCATTATCAATGTCAATTGGGAAATTGTTGTATTCAACCCTCAAAGAATTCCCAAACCCCAAGGAATATTTGATCTATATATTCTAAACAGAATAGGTTCATCCTCAGTAATAGTAAGAAATACAATGTGGATCCTGATATCCTCCATCCATCATCCATTTCCAGGCTATGTTGAAAAAGAGTAAGAATTCAAAGGAGAGTTTTTGGAGTGAGGCTTTCTTAGACAAAAACTGTACACTTGGTAAGGAGTACTACATGTTTCTCCTCTACTCCTTAGAGTGGGCAGAGCCTTACTTCACCGCCTCCCCAGACAAGTGAGGAAAGCTTCAGAATAATCACTCACAGAGTCTGGATAGTCTCCTAGAGGGAAAGCATTTTTATCTCCTGGCTGGATGCTTGCTGAGCTGTAAAAACCCCTAGGCCTTGACTGGTGCAGCTATTGAAATAGAGCATGATGAGAAAATCTTTAGAGAAACTTGATCTGGGTCCTCTAGAGTTTGGGGAGCACAGAAATTACTGCCTGTCTCACCCCTAGGAAAGTTTGAATGTGGGAGGCTGCCTAGATTTGCCTGAGATGGCAGGTCCATGGCAAATCCGCAGATTGGAGTGGGGCCAAGTTATTGAGTTTCTCTGTGGCACCATGCAGACAACTTGGAAAGTAGTGGGTCTAAACTACCGCCATTTTGAAAGAACTTCATAAAAGAACCGCCTGCCTGGATGAGTGGACTCTGGTATGAAGAATCTGTGTGGGGGATACCAGGAAAGCAGGAGTTCAAGGGGAGTCTTCTGGGGTCAGCAGGAATATACATCTTCCCCATAATGGGCAGAGGTCCAAGAAGCCAGAGTGGAGGAGGTCTTCAAATAACTCACTAAATCATCCCATAAGAGAAGGAGCCAGCCTTTGGATATCTGCCACTGAATACAGTTTTCAACATCCAGCCAAGTAAAAAGACATTTTTTTCTCCTTTTCATCTCATTCCTGGCTTCTTACCCTGAACTTGGAGGAGCAGTGAGTGAATTGAGAGGTCAGAGTAAATAAAACCAAAAATATCCAACTAAACATGAGGGCAAAGAAGAGATGCTTTAAATTGAACGTAAGATGAATTTTTTCAAAAATTTTGTTTGGACAGAAATTTTTAACAATCAAAAATAAGGGCTATTCACTAATACCCCCAAATGACTGTAACAGTGATAGGGTTCATGGTGGTTTTAAAATATATTTGCAATTCTTTGACACTCCTGGTGAGCCTTTGTGATTGCCTCCATGAATGAAATACGGCAGAAGTGACATCGAGTGACTTCCCAGGCTAGATCAGACAAGGCATGCAGCTGGTCTGTTGGCTTCTCTTGGCATTTGCTCTGGGAGCCTTCAGTTGTCGTGGAAGAAGTTTGGCTAATCCGAGGCCACCACATAGAGAGACCACATGCAGATATCATACTGAAGGAGGGAGAGAAAGAAACAGAAAGAGAGACAGAGACAGAGGCTCAAGAGCTACAGAGCTGCAACTAGAGAGCAGCAAGTGAGATGAGTGAGGCCCTCACCTCTGGCACAAAATTAAAAGGGGGACAACCAAAGAAACCCAGTAGTCAAGAGAAATCATATTTTAAAGTAACATTTAAAAAAATAAAAACCAATGTAAAATATCCACAAATAAAATGTCAACTCTTAAATAAAGACATTGCTGGTATTACAGGTTGTTCCTTCTGCCCCAGTCTCCAGTGTGGCTCAGCAAGGCACTGTTACTCGTCCGATTGTCTGCACAGAACATAAGGAAACTTTATGGGCTTATGGGAATATTCTACATCTTGGTTTGTTTGGTGTCTATGTAGGTGTACTTTATTGTCAAAACTTATTGAACTGTATGCTTCAGATCTGTGCATTTTACTGTCTGTAATTATACCATGTATGCATTTGTTTACAATAGGCCTGTGATCTGATTCTGCTGAAGGAATGCTGGAGGCATTTTGCAGTAGGTTTCAGGGAGAGAAGTTTACTTACTTTTTCAAAAGAGAGCGATTGCAATGGATGGTATCTGGACATGATTCTGTGTGAACGTGAGAGCTGGAACTGCTGTGGCTATCTAGTTACCAGCCTGGATGTGAAGATGACACAGGGCAGAGCTGAAAGAATCAGGGAGAACTGGGGCCAGAGCCCTTGCTGAACTCTGCTTGATCACTGCATTTACTGTGGACCTTTCTAGTTACATAAGCCAACATCCTTCTTATTTTATAAGCCAGTTTGAATTGGGCTTTCTATTACAGATTCAGAGAGACACACAGAGAAAGCAATAAACAGAAGCAGTGAGGCAGCAGGAGCTAGGAGTGAGCAGAAGTCAGGAGGTACACAGGAGTAGAAAGTGGTCAGTGCCGAGTGCCTACCACCCATTGGGCACTGTACTAGCACTGGGGAAAGGACAGGAAAGCAGACAGACAAGATTTCTGCTCTCATTGAACTTCCATTCTAGCTGCGGGTGGCAGACAGGAGGGAGACTGCAGTGGTTTTAGATAGTGGTAAACGCTATGAAGATAACAGTACAGGGCAATGTGAAGTGGAAGGGCTACTACTTGTACTGGAGATCCAGAGAAGTCTTCTACACAGAGGTGACTTTTTGATCAGTGACCTGCATGAGGAGAAAGTGCCAGCCATCTGAAGCTTTCCAGGTAGAGATATAGCAGTACATCCCTGGAAGACAAAAAAAAGATGGAGTAGAAACTCCATAAGAACTTTAAAGTGCATATAAATCACCAGAGATCAGGTTAAAATGAAGCTTCTGATTCAGTCAATCTGATGCCTGTGATTCTGCACTGTTAGCAAGCACCCAAGTGATGCAAATGTTTCTGGTTTACGGGCCACACCTGTGGTACTGCTCCCTGAAGTGTGTGTGGTCTGTAGCCTGGTTCACAAAGAAATTAAAACTTAAGCTTTAAAAATCTTTTTGGCAATTTAATATTGACACAACATCCAAGCATGTCATCATTTTTCTGGTAATTTATTATTACTACATTGGCCAGTTATATACTGGAAATTTAAACAAACAAACAAACAAAAAATCTGACCTATTGCAGATGGTTTGAGAAGCACTTCCCTAGGCCTAGAGTACTATAGCTGAGGACAGAGCTAATCTACCCAAAACTGCAGAGAAGCTGAGAACATTGAAATAGCAGGTACAACCTCCAACCCCCCAAACAAACAAAAACCCACAAAGAAACAACTGCTACGATGGAGAGTCAGAATGAAATGTCAGGTGCAAAACCTGGGGATTGGAACAACCAATATTACCATTACCATCACCACCACCACAGGAACATGCAGACCCCCCCCCCCCCCCACACAGACACACACATAAACACACACATGCATACATTTGTGCATCTTCCATTCAGAACTCCTGGCAGCCAAGCATCTATTTCTTGGGCAAATATCCAGAAATGTCCTTCTAAAGATATCAAATGGCTCCAGAGCAAAGACATCTTCATTCTGGAATATTGGGCCCCTGAGTGCAATGCTCCTTCCTCAGAAGTGAAGCACGTGAGTGAACATGGCTTCCCATGTGCACAGAGCTCCATGCTGCTGTTCATTGCCTCATTATTAAATGTGAACAGACCATCAAGGATCACCAGACTTTCAAGGAACCAATTTAAACAAACATTGTTACAGGCAGAAGGAAAACAAGATTCATAGGGACAGGGGTAGACTGAAATATAATTACGGTAGAATTGCACTGAGTGTAAGAAAACCTAGTCTTTAGAGCTGCATCTGTGAAATGACTTTCCATTTCTCTCTGTGAGCTTGTCTTGACCAGAATGATGTTACATTTCTTCGAGACTCCTGGTTGTTCACTGATGGAAACTCCAGTCTTCCTTAAACTCCTAGCTATCCTTTAATAAGCCCCCATTAGCTGAGCTAATCTCAGTGTGTTCTTTGAACCTTCAAAGTACCTGTCTAGCTCATTGTGAACGGCTTAATATGTGTATTTCACTGGTTTGAAAGCTTCTAGTTGCAAAAAATAGAAAACCCAATTCAAAGTAGTTTAGGAACTAAAGGAGACTTACTGGTTCATACAAATGAAATGACAAGAGATGAGGTGGGCTTCAGGTAAGATGTGATCTGGTGACTTAGTGGTTGGCATTCTCAAAAACTCATTTTTTTCCTCCATTCTTTTTGCGATCACAAAGGAGAAGTATTATCTAAAAGATACTGTGCAACATGGACAAGTTCTGTTCATTTCATTATTGATTATTTTTCTTGATTTTTTTTTCCGGACAACTCATTTATGCTCTGAAAGTCTGAGTGACCAGGAAGGAAGAAATATTTTGTAGGTGAGAGATTCCAAAATGTCATTCCAGCTTGCATAAGCCTGAGACAGAGATTCTGAACCAGTTTGGATGTGTTTCTTCCCCAAATTAACCTGGTTCCAATGCTTTCGCCTAGAATTTCCTCACTGCACTAGAATTCTGTGGGTACAAAAGCAAATTAATTCAAGGTCAAAAGGTCATGACCTTCCAATGCCATTTCTTTCATCTTTAGAGAGATGAAACCCAATCAGACATGCTGCAGGTTTCAGAGCCTCTATCCCTCTATAAACAGTTTGTTGTATGAAGAGAGACAGATTACATGTTCTCAAAACAGAAATAATTTTTACATTTTTCTCATGCTTTGGATTCTCTCTCAGGCATTCTTTACTCCTAATGGCTTTCTCTTTGACACATATTCATTATCCTAATGCTCTTCTCTTTCTTCTTCATCTTCTTTATTTCAATCTTGCTGTTTTCAATGGAGAAAAAAAGTTAAAATAATTTAAAACGTTCTATTTTTTTTAACATTGAAAAAAAAGTTTCTAAACTCCTTTCTTTTAATTGAGAAACTAGAGACCAGTTGAAACCATAAAGTCAGTCATCCAGTAGACAGAATATAAAAATCTTTCTGCAAACTATAATAAACTAGAACTGCACATTTGTTATATATTAGCTATCCCTTAGGCAGTGGGAGATGCAAGCATGTCATCCAGTTTGCATTTAAATGAAGCATTATTAATAAGAGTCATTGCTGGTAAAAGGTGATGGAAACAGTACATTTTCCTACAATTAGAATTCCCCCAAATCACTTACTCCTTGGGAAAGAATTTGATTTCTACAGAGTTCTGACCCTGGAGTCTTGCAGTAACATCTCCTAGTGAGGGGCTCTCACAGGTTACCTACTGCTAGGAAAGCAGAATCAAGACAATATGCTTGGGAGGCAACTGAAAGGGTCCTCTTTTGGTGGATCAAAAATTTAATTTCCAGGATCTGTCTTTTCAGCAGACGTTAAAGGTTTTGAGTAGGCAACCTGGGCCTTTCACTAGTTTTAGAGTTGTAGAGGAGCTATAAATGTAACATAATATCATATACTTAGTTTATTTAAGCCAATCCTGGTAGTCCCCAGATCTTCTCCCATATGAAAGTGATCTGAACATTACTCAGGTTTGAGAAAAACAAACTGTAGTGGAGAATGTCTCACTAAAGATAGAGGTGGGATGTAGACAGTGCTCCTAATTCCTTCATCTTCAGATTCCAGAGGCTGTGATTAACACAAAATAGAAAGAATTATTAATCTATATCAATGGGACGAATTTCAACCCACCCCATAGAGCTCTACTTTGTCTGCTTTATACTTTGACTTTCTTTGTAAGATTTTACCTCAACTTCTTTAATTTTTTTTTAACTAGTACAATACACCATGCTGCCTTGTTATTTCTGGAAAATCCTAGGCTCTCTGGATTAGAACAAGTAGAAGAGAACAGAGTAATAACTACATGAGTTTACTTTAAAAGGAGAAGTTCCTGGATGGAATTATCCCCAAGCTCTGGATAATTTTACAGAAGAACTAATCTAAACAAGATGCCTTTTTGTCCTCTGATGCACTATTATTTAAAGAAGACATCTTGGATTTACTTTGCTAAATGAGACCAGAACAATAGTGCTTTAAAAACCACGGCAGAATTTTGTTTTAATTTCATTTACTTACAGTAAACCAGAGAATTAAGTTCCTTAAATTCGCTTCTAATTCAGTGTTATGGGCTCTTTCCCTATGGTTCAATACCACGAATGCTATTTTACCTTTTAGGACTCTCAGAATTCTTTCAGAAGCTAGTTATGGAATTCTTTTCCTCTTAAACATCTCCTAGCAGCTATCATTTCATAACTTATTTCCTTTGCATTTGATAACGACCAGATTTGAAAACTGACAAATGCAAGTGCTTTGCTATTCAAAGAGGAGGAGCCCTTTGGAATTTCTATGTAATAAGAAAATCCTCTCCAACTGGCATGCCTTGAGACGACTCCATGACAATAACACAAAAGTTATACAGACAAATTGTTCATTCTTGCAGTCATATATTCATCCTATGCCATGTAAGCACCAACCAGGTGTGAAGTATTTTGCTAGGCTGACTTGGCCCTTGCTCTCATAGAGTTTATGGTTTAAGTGGGAAGAGAGAGATTTCATAAGTAATTACAAAACTAAATTTAATTACAAAGTATGATTAATACTTTGATGCAAAAATATAGGTGCAATGAGAATGTATCACAATGGGTTTATCTTAATTTTTGGGAATCATGGAGTAATGTCCACGTCAGTTCCATTCACTGAGGCATTGCACTGTGAACAATGACCAGGCATGAGCAGAAATATCATGGTTCCATTTTGGGTAATCTAGATTTGAGACGATCAAACAGGGAAGTTGAATAAACACTTGGATATATGGAGAAGTCTGAATTAAAGATATAAATTTAAGAATTCTTGGCCATTTGATGATAAACTAGAAGTGAAAATGAACATACAGTTAAAAAGGAAAGAGGGCCCATAACTGAATCCTGAAGAATTCCAGCACTAAAGGTTCAGGAGAGGAGGTAAATTGACAAAGGAGATTGAGGAGTGGGCCAATGCCAAAGGCACATTTACCTAGAAACTAACAAAGTTTAATATTCTGGATCCTATTCTCACTTGGGAGGAGCCCTAGCAATGTGTTTACATGGTCATATATTTCTAGAGAATTTTCAAAAGAAAAATATTTTGGTTTTTCTTTTCTTAAACAAAGACCCAAATTGTATAAGCTTCCGGGCCCACATATCTGCACCTAAGAGGAAGGAGCAAAACCAGGAGAGTGTGAGTGCATGCAATTAGAGGTGGCTGGTGTGGGGAGGACTCTAAGAAGAGAGTATTCAACAGCTGTGAATGCATCAAGAGGACTAGGAATATGAAAAGAGAAATACATCCGAGTATATATAGTGGACGGCCATTGGTGTCTCTAGCAAGAGCCAGGTCAGTATAGTGATGGGGCAAGAAGTCAGGATCTAGCTGGTTGGTAAGTTCAACCAGTTTAGGTTAAATTTCTTAATTTAACCTTGAAGTGGAAAAGAACGGTAGCTGGAGAGATGAGCTGAGGAGGAAGGCCTTTTCTTTTCCTTCCTTCCTCTTTTTCTTCCCTCTCCCTTCCCTCTTTCTTTTTCTTTCTCTCGAATATTGAGAGACTCAAGATGCTGATGGAAGGTTACACAAGGGGGATGTGTTGAAGATACAAGGAAAGGTACACAAGGTTACTCAAGACAGAGATGTGTTGAACATACAAGGAAAAGATAAACTGGGATTAGCTTTCCCTCCATCCTAATTCCACTTTCATTTTCCAAGTATGCAGAGGTGATGAATATCCATAGACTGATGAAATCTAGTCAGTGTTTTTATTTCCCTGGTGGACAACTCTACACTGATTCATTTTTGTGAAAGCATGTGGGGCCTCAGGCTGATAGCACTCTCTCCACCCAGGGCACTGAGCTCACTACTCAACTCCTATCAGCTGGCAAATTACTTACTTTGCAGCTTTCGGAAATTATCTATTTAAAAGCTGAAATTTGTTTCCCTATGAAGCCTTGTGTATTTTATACAAGGCCTTTACCCTTAAATATTTGGTGAATGCAAACTAATTTTTTTCAGTTGACAAAACAAAACAAAACAAAAAAACAAGTCTGCCAATAGTACTTTTATTCAGAATATTAAAATAAATTATTTTAAATATTTTAAATTGGACTTCTGAGTATCCCTTGATCGTATACTCTATTAGACATATGTATTGAAAAAGGAAGCAATATTTTTACGGATAAAAAACAAAAAAACAACCGTAGGACTCCCACATTTTAGAAAGATAGTCTTAAATGGCACAAAACAGAAATGACTATCTGTTCTTCCTGGCACCATGAAACTCTGGACACCTCCATGTTTGCTGATTTTTTGTCTTTTAATTGGATCATCAGTAAGAATGCACACCTGATGTGTTAAAAGTAACTTAGAAAGTGAGATTACTCCCACATCCCCATGCTATTCATTAAAGTGCTTCCCATCACCATCCTATGCCACTTAATAAGCTACCCACGCAGAAGGCAGCCCAGGGCAGTGCACCTACACACCTGAAAAACTATAACTAGAAATAGAGGTTACCAGTTCCCGCAGGTTGCCAGATTCAGCAATAAAATCACAGGATTCCTAGTTAAATTTGAATTGCAGATAAACAACGATGAGTGTATGTCCCCAACACTGATGGGGTATATTTGCACTAAAACATTATTCCTTTCTTTTCTGAAAGTCACATTTAACTGGGCGTCCTGTCATTTATCTGACAACCTCACGACAGTCCACCGGCCACATCCCAGGCCGAGCGGCCGGGCGAGGACGAATTTAAAACCCAGGACCTGCAGGCTGAGCCGCGCCCCCTGATTGGCCGAGGCGCGCCCGCCGGTCGCCGGCGTCACGGCAGCCCCGCAGTCCCGGCCCCGCCACCGCCTCCACCGCAGCCCGGGTCGGCGCAAGTGCGGCGCGCGCCGAGGGAGGGGCGCGGCGGAGCGCGAGGCTGGCGTCCGGCCGCCGGCGGGATTAAGTTTCTTCGTCACGCGTGAGTGTCTGTGCGCGTTCACGCCGAAGCTCCTGGCCGGGCCGTTACTTCAGGAGAGAAGAGCGAGCCTGGGCGAGGCGGCCATCCCGAGTCCCTGGCGGCCTCGGCTCCCCCGCCCTCCGCCCCTCTCGCGTCCTGGCCCGGGACGGCCGCCGCCAGCTGGGTAAGCGGCGCTGGGGCCCGGGCCGGGAGACCGGAGCGCGCCCCCGCGCCTTGCGCGCGCGCCGGCCGGGAAGGTGCACGGCGCGCGCGGGGCGGGCGGGCGACGGGCGGCGGGCCGGGTGCGCTCGCCCCACCCCACGCGGCTGCCGGGCATCTGCTGCTCTCCGGCTTCTCCAAAGGATGGGGTCTGGAAGTTTCCTTGGCTTCTCGCACGCCCTCCCCCCGCCGATCGCAGTCGTAGTTCTTTCAGCCATCCCGTCCCACCCTCCTCTTTTGCTCTCGCTTACTCTAAATGGATTAAAAGTTTTTTCTTTTCCTTCTCCTGAAGGGGCATCGTCGTGGTGCCGAGAAGGGGGAGCCTGGGGACCCGGAGCGTAGGCCGAGCCCTCCGGCGAGCAGGAGCCTGTTGCTCTGCGCTGCTGGGGCCGTGCCCCGGGACGGACGCCCTCTCCACCGTTACGCACCGGGCTGTGCGGGGTGAGGGGCGGGGAGAAGCGTTCCCAGACTGGCGTCTGTCGCCTTGGCAACCGGGGGCCCCCAGGCGAACCGCTAATTGGTACCGGTTTCCCGCATCACCCCGTGGCGCCCGTGACCTTTCATCCGCTGCTCCCGTTGGTGGGAGCATTTTGCTCTCGCCTCCCCCTCAATCCTCTCCGCGCCGCTGGGCGCCTTTGTCTGCGATTTCGCAGCCCGGGGATGCCGGGTGTTCCTGGGGAAGAGACGTTTGGGAGACGATCTGTGTCTTGGGAGCCGTGCGTGTGTCTGATGGTGCAAATTTTTGCTTGCATTCTTTGCAGAGGCACAAAGGCCGGCCTATTCTTTCCTGCGATCACATGGAAATTCTAGCTGAGACTGCAGAGTGGGGGTGGCGGGAGAGAAGTGGCGCCCGCTGTGTCGCAGCTGGGAGCGAGTAGGGGATGGCGGGGCGTCTCTATCCCTCCCCGCGGATGGGGCTGTGGAGGTTGCTCTGCTTTGGAAGACCCGGCAATGGGTGCTGAGAGCTTTGGTGGGGCGGGGGGTGCGGGTGGAGGGGTAGTGTTTCCTCGGCGGCATCAGATAAGGGGACCAGCCTAGAAGGAAAACCCGTCCATGTTCTTTTGACGTCAGGAGGGGAAGACGCTGTAAAGTGACCAGACCTTGTCTCACCCTGCCCTGGTAGACGGCTGTAGTGTAAACAACACCTTTGTGTTCTGTAGACATTCCTCATTTAGGTTACCTTTTATAGCATAAGTAACACCCAATCTGAAAACTAAGGAGGAGGTGATGGTTCGGTTTTTTTTTTTTTTTTTGCATGTTGAATTTGGTTATAGATGATTACGACGAACTTTTTGTAAGGGTAGAATCATCTAAATTTGTAAAATATATGTTTTAGCGCCTGATAGAATTTCAGTAAAAAATTGCACTTAAAAACTTAACAAAACTTGAAGTTCCTTGTCTTGAACTTTTAATACAATACGTAGCTGTGCCCTTGCGTGTTACTTAGGCAAAGCTAGTTTCTGGGACCCCTTGGCTCTTCTCCACTCCACTTCCCTACCTCATCTGCGAAAATAAAGAAAACTGCTGAAGATTATTCTCAACATATTACTAATAGATTGTATGTGTACCGTATGTTCCTTTTCTTTCATTGGATCCTTTCTCTATTTCTTTTTTTATTTCCCTTCTCTTATTTCTGGTTTTCTTTCTCCCTTAACCGCCCCCCTCTTTCCCCCGCCCCTAAACCTGATGGTTGTGGCATGGGAAGGAAGAGATGTTTAGTCAGTTTTAATGTGCTTCAAATTCCTATAACATAGACATTGCCCCGTTTGGTCTTAAAGACGTCTTTACATTTCAGATGCCTTTTAAATGCACATAACAATGAGAAAGTAGAGGCTGTCCCCAGAGTTTACTAGTCTCTGCAAGTTGCAGGTGTTTGGAGAGATTCTTGGAAATCATTGAAATGTAATTTTACATTGATTCAGGCGAGTTGAGCACTTTGAATATTTAACTGCTGGGGTTGAGAAACTCTGCTGTACAAATGAGCAAAAAGTGGACCCATTGTCTAGAATTAGTATTAAGGGATTTAGAAGCTGGCACGGAATAATGAAGTGCCTGCAAGTTAACTGTCCTGAGTTGGAGGCAGATTATTTCCTCCAGATTACATCCCAAATCTTACATCATAGACTTGACTCTGTCAGGTTGAGTAGGAGGTTGGCTCCATTTTGTATAATTGTAATATGCATAAAGTATCCCGTGAATTTCATAAAATATCTTGAGGCAAAATTGACTTATTGGACCAGAAATGACCCCAGACATGCTAGAGTAAACAACACATCTGCCAGGAAATGATCCTACTTTTTAAAATGAAGTAGATGACTTCCCAGTGAATTTAGGTTTGCTTGATGGTGCATGTGAATAATGATGTTTCCC
The DNA here is from genome assembly GCF_027409185.1 of Cynocephalus volans. Lineage (NCBI taxonomy): Eukaryota > Metazoa > Chordata > Mammalia > Dermoptera > Cynocephalidae > Cynocephalus > Cynocephalus volans. The sequence goes on along the minus strand of NC_084475.1, from coordinate 55,351,857 downwards.
AAATAGTTATATGGACTTTTAAAATAGACATTTGGCCTAAAGTAGGATTTCATTTGATACAATTACATTGTTACATACATATCAAACTCATATTTTAACAAGAAAAGTTTTATTTTCTCTTGTAAATTAGTGTCATGGGGAGCATTTATATAAATACAATTGGTAAATGATGTTTAGGATGGTAAAATTGATATATTACAATTAAATAATTTTACTTGGGTTCCATGTGGGGAATAAGAATAATGAGATAACTACTTCTAGATAAGGGAAACCAATGCTAAGTAACTCATTGTTTCCTTGTGAAATATTTCCAGAGAAAATCTGAAGTAGTTATTAATTTAGTAGATTGTAATAGATGGATTAGGAGGTACAGGTGTCCCTCAGTATCAGTGGGGAATTGGTTCCAGGACCCCCCATGGTTACCAAAATCCAAGGATGTTCAGGTCCCTTATATAAAATGGCATATATAATATTTACATATAACCTACACACATCCTCCTATATACTTTAAATCATGTCTAGATTACTTATAATTCGTAGTACAATGTAAATGCTATGTAAATAGTTGTTATACTGTGTTGTTTTTTAATTTGATTATTTTTTATTGTTGTATTGTTATTTATGATCCATGTTTGGTTGAATCTGTGGTTGCATAACCGTTGGATAAAGAGGGCTGACTATGTGTTGTATTGGGTTAGGCACTGGGGAGAACACAAAATAAATATGGTATAAGGTACTGCTCCAGAAGCTTACTGTCTTAGTTGGAAAAATAGACACATGGGGGAAAGAATATAAAAGTTTTACACATAGTAAAAGTTACAGGGATTCTAAGAAAGTAGATTAATGTAGGGGGCTTGCTGGCTTCATTGAAGTTCATAAACAAGAAACAGAAGGGGCTTTTGTCTTTAGAATAAGGTGAGGGAAATGAAGGGGTTTGGGTGTGATGTACAGCTTAAGTCAGTGGTTTTGCAAGGAGAATCGACATAATGTAGAGGAAGAGGCTGGGATATGGGTGGGCCGCTAGAACTGAAATGGATTTTGTATCTTTCTAGAGTGGAGTAGATAGATGGTTTGTGCCAAGGGGAAAAGTTTGGATGGAGAAGGGCAAGTGATGGAGAATAATGGAAGTATAGGCTAAGATTTGGTTTTATCCTCTTGGAAGTTTCCACTTTCTATAACCTGTTCCTCGTTTGCATCTGAAGCCTCATCAAAAGAACCTTTAATGTCTGCATATCTACCAACAGTCTCTTCAAAGCAAAGTAGGCTTTTTCTAACATGCACCTCAAAACTCTTCCAGCCTCTATTCCCCAGTTCCAAAGCCGCTTCCATATTTTTAGTTATTTGTTACAGCAGCACCCTATTTCTCAGTACCAAAACATGTATTAGTTTGCTAGGGCTGCCCTACAGAGTACCACAGAGTGGTTGGCTGAAACAGCAGGAGTTTATTTCCTCTCAGTTCTGGAGGCTGGAAGTCTAAAATCAGGCTGTCACTGGGGTTAGTTTCTACTGAGGCATCTCTCCTTGGCTTGTAGATGGCTGTCTCCTCCCTGTTTCTTCACATGTCTTCCCTGTGTGTGTTTGTGGCCTAATCTCTTTTTATGAGGACACCAGCCATATTGGATTAGGGCCTACCCCAGTGACTTCGTTTAATCTTAAAAGAGGCATCTTTAAAGACACTGACCCCATATACAGTCACATTCTGAGGTACGTGGGATTAGGATTTCACGTGAATTTTGGGGGAACACAGAGTTCCTGAACAGACCTGGAATGTAAGCTGGCCAGACCCTGAAGAGTGGGCTGGTTTAGGGAAAGGGAGGGAGGAAGCTATGTGGTAGGAGGCTGTTGTGGTAGGCTAGGCTAAGCATTATTGTGGTAATTTGATGTTTGGGAAGAACAGGAAACTGCTATTTGAGGAAAAAGGTATTTTATCTTTGGCCTGAGGCCACTTGTTTTCTTCCTCTCAGTGTTCACAGGGAGATTGTGCCTCTTATAGGTCTTACTTGTGTGAGCAGAGCATCAGTTTTCTTTTAAAGTGTTTCGTAAAAGCATTCTTCATTTTTCTTAAAATATTGCTTCTAATATGTCTTAAAAATAGTAAAACATTAAATTCAGTAAAGATGACATGTTAGTGTTATAAATATCTCATGATGGTTTTTGAGTCTGATTAAAACAAAATGTATTCTTTACATTTGTCTAAAAACTGTATGTCCTGTGTGTGTTATGTGAGTTAATACTTGGTATAATCTGTTTTCTACAGAAATTTCTTCCCCTTTTTGAAAAAATACATGATTAATAAGGAAATTTCTATCACATATAATAAAATAAAAACTTTTTTTTTAAGTGTTGTAGTTGTACTTGTTGAGTTAGAGAAACGTCAAAGAAAACATTAGAAAACATTCATCCAAATCTGGCCAGCTGAGTTTAAAAAAAAGTAAAATGTGACAAATTCTTGCTTTATTTCTGTTTGTTTGCCAGTGCCGGTTAAATTTGTTTGGTTTAGAGAATTCTTATCTTTATACTCCCTTTAGTTTTATTTATGTCTGTGAAAGCAACATTTATTGTTATTCTCTTATCTTCAGATCTAAGATACAATAAATAAATACATGAGGGGGAAGTAAAAAAGGAAACACTTGTAAAAAAAAAAAAAAACAAACATCAGCTACAAAAAACAATCTTAACAAAAACCTATTTAGGTTGGGTTGACAGTGTAATATTGGTAGTATGAATAAGTTATGGTATACTTTACCATTTACTCTATAAGATGATTAGTAACTTTTTTTGATTTTTAAAAATTTATTTTTAATTGTGCATATTTGTAGGGTACAATGTGTTGTCTCAATATATGCATATGTTTTACAGTGAAACACTTAGGGTAGATAGCATATTCTTCACCTGAACACTTATCTTTTTTTTTTTTTTTTTGTGGCGATTACAGTCAAGATCATCTTTTCCAGCTTTTTAGAAATATACAGTACAATATAATTAGCTATAGTCGGGGTAGAGCACCAGAACATATCCTTCCTATCTACCTGTAACTTTGTACCTGGGTAACTTTTTTTGATGACCAAAAAGCACATTTTAAAAAATATGGAAGATATTGACAAGCACAAAGAAGTTAAAAAAACTTGTCTATAATTCTATCACCCAGATACGACCCTCATGGAAACCCCCCACGTTTTTTAGAAATGAGAATCCTTAAATTATTTTGAAATAACAAATAAATAAATAGAGCTACTGATAAATAGATTTCACTGATTGCTTTTTTTCTCGGTGAGGATTATTCGGTGTGAGATTATTAAACATCTGTACATTTTGAATTGACATTTGTTTGAACCAATGTCTCTTGACTCTTTTGAGGACGTATAATATGGTTAACTACCATGTGGCACATGGGACACTGGTGGAGAATGTATTTTTAAAAATCTTGATCTCTGCTTAAAATTAAACATTGAATAGTCCTATTATTTTCAAAATAACCTTATGTTATTACAATCAGGTGGCCCCTAGGATGCCTTGCTTCAGGGAACTAGCTATAGAAAATGGTCCTGGGAATCTGTCATTCTGTGCTCTTAAGACATCACTAACCTAACAAAACCATCATGATAGAATCATAAAGATTAAAGATTATTCTACAATTTAAAAAATCATCTGAGTTATACAGGGTATGCTTAAGTTCTCTTACACCTTGCTAGGCCCCTGTCTTAGTCCATTTGGGTTGCTATAAAGAAATACCATAGACTGGGTGGCTTATAAGCAACAGACATTTATTTCTCATAGTTCTGGAGGCTGGGAAGTCAAAGATCAAGGTGCTGGCAGATTAGGAGTCTGGTGAGGGCCACAGTTTCCTGGTTCTTGCTGTGTCTTCACATGGTGGAAGGGTCAAGGCAGCTCTCTGGGGCTTCTTGTGTAAGGGTACTATTCCTATGCATGAGGGCTCTGCCCTCTTGACCAAAATCACCTCCCCAAATCCCATCCAAATACCATCACCTCAGGGGTTAGGATTTCAACATATGAATTTGTGGGTGCCATGAACATTCTGACCATAGCAGCCCCATTAATAGGCCCTGCTTTAAGGCATTATTAGTTAATGTTCATAAAGTTTAGGTATCCCCCCCACCCCCATGTCTTTCAAGGATATTTCATTTTAATAAGTCAGGCATGAAGTCCGCCTCTGCAGTATGTTCATTTTCCACTTTAATACTGGAGGGGTCTCAACTATAGGGTTCAATGAAGTGTTGCCCAATTCCCTTCGCCTTCCCCACCACATTTGTGGTTTTCCTGGAAGTAGTAAATGTAGTCATCCTATGCTGTCTTAGGAAAGTGTAACCTTGGAATGTCTCTTAATTCTGTTGTAATCTTCTGTATATATTATATATAGGATCAGGCTAAGTCACAAAGTATTTTAGATCTGTATTGTGTCTGAAGTAGGAAAACAAAAGAAGAAAGAGACTCTGGGCCTGGATCATAGCTCCATAGCTTACCCTATTGAAAAGTTGGGTGCTAAACTGAGGACATTTGGGCTCTACCCTTTTCTCAAAGAGAGGGGAGGGGCTGCTTATTATTATTATTTTTTGGTGGTAAATTTATAATTGACTTATAACTGCACACATTGAAAGTATACAGTTTGTTGAATTTTGGCCCATGTGAAACCATCCCATGATCAAGATAGTGAACATAACCATCACCCACAAAGGATTCCTCATACCCCTTTTGTAATCTTTTCCTACCTTCCCCACCTACCCGTCTCCCATCTCCAAGTAACCACTGATCTGCCTTCTGTCACTATAGACTAGTTTGCATTTTCTGTAGCTTTAAATAAATGGAATCCTACAGTATGTTCCCTATTTTTGTCTGACTTTTTCATTATGTAATTATTTTGAGATTTCATCTGTGTTGCCTGTATTCATAGTTTGGTACTGTTTATTGCCGAGTACTAGTCCATTGTATGGATATACCATTTAGGAGTTTTTTAGTAGTTGAGAATGCTCCTGTATTTTGTCCATTGTCTTGTAATGTATTCTCTCTTTGTTTCCTGGGGGAGGAAAAACTTTACCTTCTTAGGTTTTATAGCTGAGGTCTGTGAATTAAACTGACAGAAGACAGATTAACAGGAGAAAAAGGTATACAAATTTAATTGATGTTTTTAATTTTACATGCATGGGGGCTACACAAAAAAATGAAAACCGAGAGAAGTGGTTAAACCAGGGGCTTATGTACCATTTTCACAATGAGTTGTTCTGCTCTTACTGGTATGGGGGAGGGGAACATCTTTACAAATGGAAATTTATTTCACATTTTTAAAGGAATGTTTATGCCCTGTTTAAGATGGAAAGGGGGAGGGCAGAGAGTGTTCCTGGGTCTTCTGCTTGTCTGTTGCCTTCAGGACAAAATAATCCTTATGCTAAGTGGCATATTTAGGAGTGGTATATTTTGATCCCTTCAGTTTCAACTGTGTGTGACAGACTTTTGTATTTGACAGTGTTTCTCAGTTTTCTTAAATTCATGCCCCCTTTGGATAAACAGAATTTAAATATCCTTATTTAATGTTACTTGAAGTTTCAAAATATGTAAAAAGGACTACTGGCAATTGTAAAATAAAGAGATTTATGAATGTTTAATCTTTAAAGATACCAGGTTAAAGATTAAGTAAAAAGCAAAACCAAACTCATGAGTATTGAGGCTTTCCATAAGCCTCTGTATCTTACCTAGTGAAGTGCTAAGCATAGCAAAATCAGTTTCAGTATTGAACCCAATGCTTTTTTTTTTTTTTTTTTCCCCCCTGACTGGTAAGGGGATTGCAGCCCTCAGCATGGTGTTGTCTGCACCACGCTCAGCCAGTGAGTGCACTGGCCATCCCTATATAGGATCTGAACCTGCGGCCTCGGCGCTACCAGCACCACACTCTCCCAAGTGAGCCACGGGGCCAAATATTCCTTACCACTTGCATATTTTTAGTAGTTATCATTTTTGTTATATTTATGTATCACTCCTTGTGACAAATTTATACAACAATCATATGGTGAATTAGATAACGAAGGAGAAATTTGGTACCTGGATTTCCAGATAATTTCTATTCTGTATATGTTACAACTAAGGTCATCAAACATACCAAGAATTGAAGAGGGTATGATCTGGAAGTCTAGATCATTCAAGATCAGCCCTGTTCAATAGAAATATATTGGGAGCCACATATGTTATTTAAAATTATCTATAGCGTACAGTAAAAGAAAAAAGCAGAAGTAGGTGAAATTAATTTTAATAATATATTTTATTTAAACCAGTTTCTCCACAATATCATTTCAATTGTAATCAATATAAAAATTATGGAGATATTTTATTTTTCTCTGAAAGAATTTGAAAGAATTCTTCACTTACAGCACATCTCATTTAGAACTAGCCACATTTCAAGTGCTGAATTGCTATGTATGGCTGGTGGCTACCACATTGGTCAGTACAGCTCTAGATGATGCATCTAAGCTGTAAGGGCAGATGAAATCAGGAAAAGAAAAGTCTTCATTATATTGTGAAAACATGTTTATGCTAGCTGGATCCACTCATCCTTTTTTGGGTTCACGTTTAATGTTTATATGTTTGTGTCTACTTTCTGTTCACTTAATTGAAGTTAAGTGACAAACAAACAAAAATAAAACCATTTAAGGCAGATTTGCTCTCTGGATTACAAAAGTAAAAGTTGTTTAATCATTCTAATATTAACATTTATTCCTTTCAGTACCAAAGTAAAATGCAGTTAAGAATGGAGTTAAATAGTAGATGAGTTAAGAAGCAAACAGTCATGTTTACTGAAAGAGGATAAGACCTTTTAAAATGTTTTCAGAGAGAAAATATTGTTTGTCAAGATGGCCCTGGTGAGTCCTACAGAATTACATATGGTAACAAAATAATGTAGCTTGTTATATTACCTGCGAATTAGTAATTTGGGGATTGAATTGTTCTATGCTTATTTGTCTTATGTGGCTAAGGTTTGTATTCAGAGGGGTTCATATTAATTTGGATTTCTTAGTGCAGATTTCCCTTATCTAAGCTACTTGGAATCTTGCCAGCAAGATGGAAATCCTCATCTCTTGCTCACTTTCCTTAGTGTATTCTCAGCAATGTAGGCTACCACTGACAAGCTTATCAGCAGATTTAGACAGTTACATCTCTGCTGTCAGGAATACAGGGTTTTCTCTAGCAATTCTGTAGTATGGAGTATGAAAAACACTGCTTCTATTATTGTGGATAAATTTTATTTTCTTCTTGGGTGTATGCATATTCAATTAACAGAATATCCAAAGGTAAATTTGTTTTGGTTTAGTATGGAGGTCAATAAGAGAGGATCATGGCAGATTTTATATTTTTTGGATATATTCTGTTCTATATCTGTAGAATTTGTTTTGTCTTGAAGCTTGCAGGAATATTATTAATTCAAGTAGTATTTTTAATTTAGGCCACAGATGATTGTTTGATACCTATTTAAAGTATTTTGATCTTTTCCTATATTTAATTCATATTCTCCAGGATCCCAGCCTCAATTCTCCCTCTTGTTAATCTGTGCCTTCTTCCTGATTAATCTCCTTTATCTTCATCAAAAATTTAGAGACCAGTGATTCCCTACTTTTATATCTCCAAGTTCTTTTTTCCTTAGATCCACATGTGTAACTGGTTCATTCTTTCAGCATATATTTATTGAGTCTCAGCCACTATTTCTGGTGCTGGTGATGTAGCTCTAAGAGGAAAAGGAAACAACAACAAAACAAGAAAAATTTTTACCTTTGTGAAATTAAAATTCTATTTCCTATATTCTAGAGGCTTTTCAGTCAAACTCAGTATGTCTAAAAGGGATACATTTTCTACTCCTTCTTCTAAAAGCCTATGACATTTCTCTTTCTGCTGTTCTTTCAGTTAAACGTTGTTACAGTATTTCTAGTTTCCCAGATCAAAAACATTGGGAGTGTCAACCTTTATTACTGTCATTCACTCATTTTCCTTGTACCCAACTCTCATCTAGTAGTTGGTCTGTATCTCCTCTTTTTTCTTATCATTGTCTTAATCTTGGCTCTCATTATTTTTCAGTTGGGCCGTTTTAATAACCCAACATCTGCTTGTACTGTCATTAGTTCTTTTCTCTCTTTGGTGAATTATTTACCCTATTGTCAGAATTATTTTTCCAGAAAGTTCATTTTAGTAGTTCCCCCGCTCTCTAATCCCCCTCCACAATGCCTCTACATGATCCACCATGCCTGCAGGGCAAAGTCCCAAGGAAGCCATGGAAACATTGCTCTCCTAGCTCCTGTCATTCTGAGCCAAGTACTTCAGTCTTACTGTCATAAATTCTCTGGGTTCTTTGTGGTTTCATTGCCTTAGCAGATGTCCATTCCTTAGCAAGAAGTGCTTTTTCCTTTCCTTGATCTTCCCCATACTCTCCTAATCTGCTCATCCTTCAAGTTGATTCATTTGTCACATCTCTTCCAAATTCTTCTGACTCCAGCCGGTAGTATTGGATTCCACCATACTCAGGATTTAGCTTATCACATTGCAGTGTGATTACTTACTGTTTTCCACTCAGAAGGTAGGTACCTGTCCTTACTCTTCTTTGCCATGTGTTTCAGTGACTGAGACAGATAAAGATTTTGGGGGGCCCAAAGTTTATGTAGTTCGGATGGGTCTCTTAAATAAAGATATCATAAAATTATGAATACAAAACTAGATATGAAAATAAATATTTATTTGAATGAGAATGGAATGATCTTGTGCAAGTATCTTCAGGCTAAGTCTTCCTGTGCCTCATGCCTAAGAAAATGTAAATGCTGAGTTAATACTTGCTGAAATAACGTAGTGATTTTTTGGGGGGTGTTTATTCATTTATACCTATATATCTAGATCTATATTTATAATTTTATTTTATTTTTTTTGCTGTTCTTAAAATTAAGAAACAATATCGATTAGCTATTCTGATGCTATTAGTGTTATTAATAATAATAATGTCTAATGCTTCTATAGCCCTTGCCATCTTCTAAACACTTTGGCATACTAATGGGATTCTGACAACTGAATTAGAAGGGAAGTGACTCAGACTTAATGACTCTTACTGTGTTTGGCTACTTGGTGAGTGAAAGAAAATAGAGGTGAAGTTTTTCCTTTGAGGTCAGATTTCATTTTGGTGGGGATGAAATGATTCAGTTCTTCCTGAACTCACCCTGCTCTTCCTCCTGTTAGCCTGGTGAATGCTAAGGAATTTTCTGAGGGTTTTCTAAATCATCTCGCTTCCACTCCATCTTTCTCTCTCTCTTCCTTTTCAGCTTCCTCACCTCATTATTTCTCCTTCCTTTCCTCCCCTGTTTGATTATCTGTGTCTTGTCATACATCAAACCTATTCCTCTCCATCTGTCTTCTCTGGTAGATAACTTAATTGTCAGTACTTTGACTGAGCTAAATTTTGGGATTTGCAGTTCTTGGGTTCATTTGTACTTCTTTGGAGTACTGTGGTGTGCAATTTTTGGGATCCTGAACAGCACAGAAAGTAAATATAGTACACATAATACAGCAGTGGGAAAGGAGATGTCATAAAGCTATGTACTTTACTGCATAGGTAAGACTGGGTGTAATTTGTAATTCCCAACCCAGAAATGATCAATTTTTATTTGCATTAAGGAGTTACTGATTTAGTAAGCCTAGTTAATCTGATGGCAGTTGGAAACAGCAAAATAGAGATGTTAGTGTATAGACACTAATAAAACACAAAATAATAATAGCAGTAGCTTATTACTTCCAGGCATTTTGTATATGTTATTTTAATGCCCACTTTACAAAGAGGAAAGAGCAGCTCAGAGATCTCCCAACTAGTAAAATGATAGTGTTTTTTCAAGAGAACTTTATAAAGCAGGCTGGGAACTGTGAAAGTACAGCTGCCTGAGGCTACATAATCTGCAGGTAAATAACTATTTTCTTTCTTGCATCATCATCATCATCATCATTATTATTATTATTATTATTAGAGCACAGAACTGTGATTTGGTACAAAGGGATTTGACTTTGATGCCAGTCAGACTTGATTGGGTTTAAATGGTAGCTCTATTACTTAAAAGATTCATGAATGTAGGAGTAAACTCTATCTTTCTGAGCCTCAATTTTCTTATCTGAAAATGGGGGTATCTAATATAGAGCTACTGAATATGTGTAAAGCAGGGGATATAAACAGGAATATATGAAAACTATTTCATAAGCAAATGGTTTCATTTCAAACAGTAAAAATGGTACCAGTTTTGTTGCTTAAGAAATTAACGGATGGAGACTATTTTATTCTCTGGAAAAGTCATTATTATACTAGATGCAATAGCAACCAATTCTGAAAAGCAACTTTATTATTAGTTGTTACTGAAGAACTCTTTTTAAAGAGCCCCAAATACCAGATTGTTGCTTTAATTTATGGATTACAACCAAGCCTACATTGTAGATATTTCAATGATGAATATATATTTGGAAAGTTTTACCTCTTGAAGGGAGTATTTGGTGGTGGATTTGTGCCTGAGGAATAAAGTTGCTTTTTTAAATCAGCAAAATGACATGGAAAGTAAATAGTTTGTTACCTAGGGAGTCTGGTCAGTATAGACTGGCCTAAGTCATTCCAATCTAATTGAATAAGGCTTTTAAGGCTTCTTCTTTCTTAATTCTGTCTTCCTTCTCCCTTTCTGGCCCAAATCCTCTTATAGCTGATGAGATTACTTGTGGCTGAAATTGTTCAGATAATTATGGATGTTTTATTATATAGACTTTTCAGCACCTACAGAATAATGGCTGTTGAAATACAACTGCTTAATAAAAAGTCTGAGTTGGGCGATCTTGAGAAAGTTATTCATCTCTTTTACCCCCTACTTTCATATCTGTAAAATATTTACAAGTTATGTTTTGGAAATATAAAGGCTCACAACATTTTTTACATTTTCAAATAATTAGTCATTGATAATTGCAAAAATAAAAAGTTTGATTTATCCTGCCAGCTGAATTTAAGGGTTCTGAATTGCTCCATGAAAAGTATTGCAAAGAATGGGCTCAGAGAGAGTGAGAGAGCATGATCGCTGCAAGCCCTTCTCAGTACGTGTATGCTACTTCTCTATTCAGAGCTGGAACTAGACCAATGTGGGATGCAACCTACTAGTAACCACAAGCATCGTATAGGAGAGAAAAATAGGCACATTAAATATCACTCCAATATGCTGTTTTCTTCCCAGAGGATTTCTGATCAGAAATTTGAGCCTGCTCTTTCCTGAGTAGTTTGTAAACTTCATCTTTATTCCTACCCAAATTCAGCAAAGGGAAATCATGAAAGCCACAAACTGAATTTAGGAGGTGCTGATTGATGGGGCAGGATAAAAATATCTAATTATGTATAGTACTTACACCTCAATTAGGTGATGTGATAGACGATACTCTAGATGATTTTTGTAGAAAAGATTCCAGAATGGGAGAGCAGTTTGGAACAATAATAGGGAAATGTTGGAAGTAGAGTTATTTTAAGAGTTGGGGGAAAGCCTTAGGAAATGACCTTGAGAGAATAGTGTAACAAGATTGGATGGGGAGGTAGGTTGATGCAGCATGGTTATAATATTCTGGTCTACCTTTCTACTTCCTAGTTCCATGGTTTTGTCTGTACTGGAAGTATCTTACTCCTGAAGAATCACTGTCACAATTGACAAAGCCACATATTGTTTTGCTCCAGTATTATAATTAAGATCTCACAAACTTGATGAAAATCCTGAGAACAGCTGAGAAATGACAGACATCCTCTGTGCCATCACCTCCTCCTGCAGTTGATACGTCCTAACAGAGACCAGCTGCCGGCTGTGTTTCTATGTTCCATGGGGACCCTTTGAGCATCCATGCATTTTATAAGCACCAAGGACACAATCTGCCTGGGCTCATTGGGGAATTGCCTCATTCCAGGCAGGCAAAAGGGCAGGAGGTAGGAGCCCAAAGTAATTTCTCTAGAGAATTTGTTGCCATTGTAGGAATTGCACCTGAGAATTCTGTGGCATAAAGTTAATCCTTCTGCTTGTTTTTGGTTTTCTCAAGAAAATAATGTGGCTGGAGGGAGTGCTTTATGGGCAGTTTAACTGCCTCTGGAGTCCAATGTTGACATGTTGTTGTTCACTTGCAAGGGCAGCTCTTGGAGGAATACCCCTGCTTCTGTCTAAGAAATATGCCTGGCATGGTGCATCTTGGCCCTTAATACTGAAAATGTGGTAGCAAATGGGCAAACTGCCCCAAAACTTAGGGTGTGAAAGAACAGAAGAGGCTACATTTTCATTTTCAGGAGTTTTTAAGTCATTTCCCCTAGTTACCATGTTTGGAGTGAGTTAACAGTTTGTGGGGACAGTCACTGTCTTATGGGAATATACTAAGAGAGAACATTATGGATGGAAAGTGTGTAAATGGGTGTCCGGAGAAAAGATATTGGAACCTGTAATTCTCTAATGTGTATTTTGGACTCTTTTTAAATAATCATGGATGAAGGTAGAGGGGGAAGCAAATATTATACAGTAGACTGTAAACAGGACTGATTTGTCTAATATAGTTTAATAAAATGAGAATGTTCAGCCTTTCAAATAGTCAAGTAATAGCAGCAGTCCAAGGTTCTAATCTCAGACACTCCACTGATTTGTTATGTAGTCAAACCTCAGTGAGCTTTAGCCTGTCTGTGAGCTGTGTTTTTTGAGACTTCTTTTAACTCTAAAATTGACTTCATTGGTTTAGGGTAAGCTGTACTCAAAAGCATCTCAAAATAAAATTTAAATGTATAATTCTGAAGGTGGATATGAATCTGCTAAAATGTCTTTATAAAGCTTGTATCAATGTGTTTTGGGGAATCTGCAATTAAGGAAAGAACACGTATACTTTTGGAAAGGACAAAGCATTTCACTTCAGGACAACAGAAAAAGTAACATTCAAAACTATCTTTGAAGTAACTTTAAAAACCAAAGTAAGTTTAATGAACACGTTCATTAGTACAAATATATTTTGTAAGTTATATCTATAAATAATAAAATATTTAATTTTCATATTATATGTATTTCTTTTTCAGTAAGTTTTTTCCCCTTTTGTTAGGAAATTCCTAGGAAAAAGAATGGGATGATACTTCTTTCAACAAAACTTGTTTAGAGGACATGGATTCTTGGTCAAAGTAGTGATTTTGATTTATATATGTTAACATACTTGTGGATTAATATGCCACTTTTCCATATTTTAGTATTACCTTATGTATATTATGTGACTAACTGTTCATTATGTTGAATTGTCATTTGAATATACATGAAAGATAAATCAGTTTTATTTCATTTGAAACAGATTTATATTTATGTACTCTCTTGGGTTCATCCATCATTCCCAAAGGTGGTGTTTATGGTTTGCAGCATATGTACATTCAAAAGTAGAACAGCAACAGCTATTCATCTCTTCTTGACCTGCTGCCCTCTTACATGGAGTTGGTGCCCTCTTACATGGCTTATCCAGGGCCATAAGCATCTGCTTCTAAGGCTCTTATCCCAAACATGTTGGTAAAACTAGAAGCCATCAGAAAATCAGAATAAAGCTTTGTTTTTAATGGTTAAACTGAAAGTAATTCCTTATGAGATATTACATTTGAAAAAATATTTCTTTTAGTTTTGCTGGAGTTAAGTAATCTAGCCTGAAGAAATTATTTTTCTGGGAGGATTTACCAATGGTAAACATTTTTTTTTCTCAGTAATTTAGTAGTTTGAGGTGAAATCTTTTTTTGCTGAGGAAGGATAGTAGGGAAGATTTGAAAAATAGTGTGAATTATACAGAAAAAACTAATCATTTCTAGTCCTAGTCTCCAAAACTAGATATTGTTAACATTTTCACATATTTATTCCAATCTCTTATTTTTTTAATTGTTGTTATGAAAAATTGCAAGTGTAGGTAAAGGCAGTGAATCTTCATATGTCCATCATTCAATTTTAACAATCATTAGTTCATGGCCAGTCTTGTTTATTCTTTACTCTTAGCCTTTCCCTGTCTCCTCCCATTATTTTGAAGTGAATTCTAGACATTGGACAATTTTATTCATAAATATTTCAGCCCAATTACTTTTTACATGTATACTTTTAGAACATTATAAAATGTTCAGTTTCCTTTAAAAAAATAGAGAAAGCTAAATTCCCCCTTTGCCCTCTTCCTGATCTGAGGCTACTACTTCCATCTGGCCACCTCTAAAAGTAACTATTGCTGTGATTTTAGGATGTGTACTTTTAATTCATTGTTGACTATGATGAAAGCACATATATACATATTTGTAGGTAGCATATATTTTTCATACTTAAAAATATAGATGAATAAACTGTACTTATTTTATAACTCTCAGTTTCATTTTTGAGATCTGGATTCAGTCTTTTCTTTAATAAGTGAGTTTAACCCATTCATATTTATTGTGAATATGGATATCTAGATTTATTTCAAATCTTTCCCCTCCTTGTTTTTGTTTTTGCTTATGTTTTCTGTGCTTTTTCATTTTTTCCCCCTCCATTTCCAACCTCTTTTAGATTGCTTGAATTTTCTTTCATCTTTTTTTCTCTTGGTATATAAATTATATAAAGTCTATTTCTGGTTGTTTTTTTGTGGGGGGTACTAAATTTTTAACATGCATGTTTGGCTTATTTTTCTAGTGGAGTTTGAAGTGAGAGCATTTCTGTCCTCCTATGAATGGAATTTTCGAGCCAGAAATATTTTTATTATTTGTAAATATTGTTCATGTAACTATGGTTTCATTTATATAATGAAAACTTGTCAGTTAGATCTCACATTCCTTTTTCAACAGTGGACTTATGTTTTGTTTGGTTGCAGCCTGGTGGCCTTTCTTAGGCTCCGAGAAAAACAGAATACTTCACAGTATTTCATTCACCCACCATAGTAGGAACTTCACTCTGTCTTGTTTTTCTGATGTAACTATCTCTCCCGTAGGATTGTTAATTATCTCACTGGTCCTATTAAAGTTGTCTTTGCTTGTAAACTCCCTCAAATCTTCATTGGAAGTAGAATGTCCAAATGAAGTAGTTAGCAGAAAAAGGGCATTGCTTAAGCAGAGTTACTTGTTGGGGATTGGTTTGTTTGGGATGTGATGATATGGTGCGATACTATAGTAGTTAAGTGTGTTTGAATGGAGCAAACAGAACTTCATGCTAGGTAACTCTGGCAAAATATGGTTTACTGTAAGAATGGATGTCAGTGATTGTGCATCTGTATGGACCAATTATTCTGTGTTTTCCTCATAGTGGCTGTGTTGTATCTCCCAAGGATTGCCTGCCTCTCTCTTAATGTCAGCTTATTCTTCTGTCTGGATAGACTGACTTGTTTTTCTCTTTCATAACTCTGGCTTGTTTATGTCTCATCTTAGCTTCTTTGTCGCTTACTCAACCTTCTTCTATCCTTTCAACTCTAGCTCTACCACTAATTGGCTATTCTCTCAATATTTCTTAAGTTCTGAGAGAAACTTTAGCCCCTACTTTTTAGTTCAGCACTTAGATTGTCTTCCATTGGGTAGGAGCCCAACTCTGGTTCCCTTGGTTATGGTTGGCAAGAGGGGCATAGCATAGTGCACGGTAGCATATTCCTTGGAGCAGGGGCTGTGGGAAGGTTGAAATCTTTATTAGCTTAGGCTACCATAACAAATACCATAGACTGGATAGCTTAAACAACAAAAATTTATTCTGGGAAGTCCGAAATCAAGGTCTGGCAGGGTTTGGCTTCTGGTGAGGGCTCTATTCCAGGCTTTCAGATGGCTACCTTCTTGGTATGTCCTTACTTGGCCTTTCCACAGTGCTTGTGGCAGGGGATGGGGAGGTGGAAGTAGATATTTTTCTCTCTTCCTTTCCTTTGAGGCAATTGATTCTATTGGATTAGGACCACACCTTTATGACCTCGTTTACTCTTGTTTCTAAAAGTCCCATCTCCAAAATCATTCATATTGAGGATTAGGCCTTTACCATATGAAATTTGAGGGAGCACATTTCAGTCTGTAGCAGCATCATAAGGTACTATAACTCAGACATTCAGACTCTTGATTAGGACAGATGTTTATTTCCGGAACAGTCACATCATTGACCTGCTTCTTTTGGTATTACCATCCAATCAAAAACTCAAGTAGGAAAGCTGGGACTTATACTATACTCATCTTCTTTACCTCCATGTTACCAGGTCATGTTACTTATAGTTCTTAACTAATTCTCAAATCCATCTCCTATTTTCACTTATTTTTACTTTTATCTCTATTTTTTAAAATACCTCTTACCTGGCCTCCTTATTCCCAGTTTGTCTTGCTTCCACACCATTACCGGAGTGATCTTTCCAAAATGCAATCTGACCTTGTCACTCACTTTGCCAAAATAAACTTCAAATTAAATGTAAACTCTTCAAGAATGGTATGCAGGATCCTCAATAATTTGTCCTTTACCACATCTCCAGCCTTATCACCTCTGTCTTTCCTTTTTCCTCAGCCCCAGTCCAAGCATAAGAAGCTACTTGCAGTGCTCAGAAGGTACCATCTGCTCTTGCTTTTACATGGGGAGCTCTTTTATCACACCTTCTGCTCTGATTAAATCCTACCAATTATTCAGGACTCTGTGCAGGGGTCTGTAATTCCAGTAAGCTTTCGCTGATTCCTCAGTTTGTGTTTGGTATTCCTCTTCTGTGTTCTTGTATTTTAGTTGTCTGTTTAGTTCTTTTTCTTCCACTTACTTGCATGTCAGTTCCCAGATTGTGTCCTCATTTCTATAATTCTGCCACCCAACAACATGCCAGCCATATAGGCGCCCCCTGTATGTTTGCTGAATCATTAAATAACAGAAATTGAGTTCTTTTCTAACCCCGTGAACTCCTCAGCATTTTCACTTTGGACAGGTAATTTATCTTATAAAGGAAGGACAAGAATATCAATCAATATTTGAAGTATGTTGTAAAGTTAAGATTCCTTGATACTTGGTTTTCTTTGATTTGGGGGAGCAAAATAGAATTAATAAATTCTATTATTATTGAAGAAATTCAGGAAGATTTATAAATGTCAACTTGAAAATAAAAATTGTGTTCATGAATGCTTTTTTTGATCAAAGCCTGTAAAAATGAGGGAGAAATTCAAAAGAACAGATGCTAAGAAAAGGGTGAGTGTTTTCTGTTGGATAACGGCATGATGCTGGTGGGTACTTTGGCCTTTCTGTGCTTTTAGAGCAATAGTTCAATAACATTACCCAAAAAGTAGGAATTATGATTGAGAGTATTGCTGTCATGGACTATTGAATTTATCACACACTATCTGCACCTAACTACAACTGGGCGTTTGTCTGCTAACTTCAGGTAGTGCTAAAGCAGCTATGAGTGAGACATGTGCTAAATTTAAATGCAATAACAGATGCTGAGTAACTTTGCCAAGCTACAGACCATTGCAGCAAACTCTTTTAATGTTGTATTTCTTTTTCAGTCAGAATTGTTTAAGATAACTAGAAAATCATATGCATTTGGGGCAGTTGCTCTTCATAGAGTTATTTTTAGCATAAAACATTTTCACTTGTTAGTTGCCATATAATCTGCATTGGGCAGAATGATTTGTGTTATATTTCAAACAGTGATTTTCTGCTGCATAAAAGCTATGCTTACACATTATTAGTACAACTTGTTGAAAAGTTAAATGGTTAGTCAATTAATCAGTTCCTGTTCCTTAATAAAACCAAATACAGTTGGCTGTCCGTGTCTCTGGGTTCTGTATTCATGGATTCAGCCAACCTCGGATTGAAAATATTGAGAAAAATAATTCCACAGAATTCCAAAAAACTTGAATTTGCTGTGTGCTGAATATTATGTTGAACCCACACAAATGAAGTGATGTGTAGGCATTGTATTAGATATTATAATACAATGGAGATGACTTAAAGAATATAGGAGGATGTGTGTAGGTGTTCTGCAAATACTAAGCCATTTTATATCAGGAACGAGCATCTGTGGATTTTGGTATCAGTGGGGTCCTGGAAGCAATCTGGCCTGCCCCTCCCCCAAAACCCCAGGATAATGAGAAATGGCTGAATTTTGTTTGATTTTTATCCCCTGCTGAAATAGTACTGGGGAATCATATGGTTTTACAGGTAAAATCTTTAGACATTTATAAAGGATTTGGCAACTCTGTCTTTATATTAAAGTTTTGCAGGAAGCATGAAGACCCTAAATTAAAAATGATTTTTTAAATTTAGTTTTTTCTAAGCTAATACATACATAGTAGGTTGCCAGATAAAATAATGAGTGCCCAGTTAAATTTGAATTTCAGATAAATAAGGTTTTTAGTATAACTGTATCCCAAGTATTGCATGGGACATACACTAAAAAATTATTCATTTATCTGAAATTCAGGTTTAACTGGGCATCTTGTATTTTTATGTGTTAAATCTGGCAACCCTATTATTAAAATATAAATTTTTTTTTTTTTTTTGTCTTTTTCGTGACCGGTACTCAGCCAGTGAGTGCACCGGCTGTTCCTATATAGGATCCGAACCCGCGGCGGGAGCGCCGCTGCGCTCCCAGCGCCGCACTCTCCCGAGTGTGCCACGGGCTCGGCCCAAAATATAAAATTTTAAAAACATAAAAGGAATGCAGTGCAAAGTAAGTTTCTTTCAGTGTCCTCCAGCCCAGCCACATCCCATTATTAATGTCTTTGAAAAACTTGCAGAAATAGTCTATGCTTTTATAAACATGAACCTATTTTTTTACTTATACAAGCATTTCCCCTCTATTTTATAAAGGAGCAACCTTTATAAAAATAGGAGCAACCTAATATATTTTCCTACAGGTTCTTGTTTTTTTTTTAATTTGATAATATATTTCTACCTCGTGATTTTTACAATATGGGAAATATGGGGTTGTGTGATAGAGTATGGGCTTTAAAATCAGGCAGAGTCGGGTCCAAATCTAAGTTCTCCCTTTACTAGCTGTGTGACCTTGAGTAAGTCCTCAACCTCTCCTTTCCTCTGTTGTCTTATTTGGAAAATGGAAAGAATAGCATGCCAGGTACTGGAGGATATTGTGCAGAGCAAGATGGTCAGAGTCCCTGCTCCTGTGGTGTCATGTGTGTAAACTGTGCTTGCCTAGCACTGTGGTGCTGATAGATATTGAATTCATTGAGTCATTACTGATATGTCTTGTAGTTCTGACAGCCACGATTACTGAAACAGACTTTAGGTTCATTTATAATCAAATAGTGATGTGGCTACAAGCAGAATACATGAACATCAGCTAGAGGGGAACTAGTATTTTCTATACTGTTTGAATATTCTTAACTCTCATTTTGTTGAGGGATTTAGTAACTTGAAATGTAACAGCCATTTTTTAAAAAATGTACATTGAATGTTAATATAAAGAGGCTTAGATTTTCTTGAGGATTTTTCTTAAAATCTTGGATTTTAAAAGTGATTTGTTTAAACATGAATGAACATTATGCAAATGGTGAATATAGCTGATCTTCCTTTGATAGACCTACCAATGTTTTCTAAAATACATGATACTGTCTTGTTCATATGTTGTGTGGACAGTTGGCTATGTTGAATGTCTACACCACTCTATTCCATTTCAAGCTTCATTCAGTTTGGGTCCCTGTTTCTTCCTTTGGTTTCATCTTATGTACAGCATGGTCTGTGTGACAATTTTGAACTTGGAAACAGGAAAGAGAATGATAAGGTAAATTATTCTCCTATCGAGAAATTAAATTGTAGACTCTAGCACCAGACTGCCTGTGTTCAAATCCTGGCTCCATCTCTTACTTGTGGTGTGACCCTAGGCAAGTTAGTTAACCTTTCTGTGCCTCAGTTTCCTCATTTGTAGATTGAGTGGATGGTGTATTAAAGGGCTTAACTAGATAACATGCTTTGAACAGTGCCTAGCATGTGGTGGGTGCTGCATGTTTGCTGTTATTGCTGCTTCTGCTCCAGCATTTGTTGCAACCTCCTTGTTATCACATCCATGGCTCATCTCTTCTCTTTACTGCCTTTCTGATTTGTCATTGTCACTGCTAGTGTGAAATGCCCAGAAAAAACCCTCAGAATTTGGCCTTCTTCTGACATGTTGTTGGATCTTCTTTAAGTCTTACCATTGGTCATGACCCACTGTTCTCATCCACATACCATTATATTTCCATACAGTGTTGAGATGGGTAAGAAGGGAGGGGCAATGGTGGAATGGCGAAAGGGTGAAAAGGAAAATTCATGTCTGCATTTTGAAGGGAGTGGACTAATCTCTCCATCTCAAAAAATCTGTGATTACAAATGAGTTTGCTTCTAATTAGAACTGAATCATTTGGGATAGGAGTACCGGGCATAGAAAGGACAATTTTTTAAAAAACCTTGCCTCTTTGTAAGGTTTGCTAATGGAATGGTGAAATTGTCTGAAAACCTCAAAAAATGGTATGTATTTAGTTTAGGGACATCGGAACAGAGAAGAGAATCTGTGAAACTTTTTGTGAAATTTTTTTATCAATGAAATTCAGAGAGGTAGAGCTCTCATGTGGGAGCTACTGTCAGTGAATTACAGCTGAATTGGCTTTTTTTTTAAAAAAAAAAACCCTTTATGGTAAGAGTTTCTGGAGGGCAGATGGTGGCAGGGGGAGTAATTCTGTTTCTGCATAACTGACTTGTATGTGAACTTTTGGATGACAGTGTTTTTCTCAGTTGGTAAGTGCCTACTCTGTACTTTCTCTGCACACTCCTCATAAATCAATGGGCTTCTAAATTCATAGGCTCTTCCCCCTACTCCCACACCATGAATACTGCCTATCTTTCGGAGTTAATTTTTTATAGGGGAAAGAGAATAGAGCGAAATTTTATTGTGCATACCAAGCACTCATGTATATAATTTTATCTTTTAAAACTTTATAAGTATCATTCATTTGTAAACAGAGATTCCGATCCAGAAAAGATAAATGATTTAACGAAGGCATATGCTAGTACATGGTCAAGCTGAAATTTAAATTCAGGTCATCAGACACTGTAGTCCATGCTTTTTCATTGCTGTCATGCTTCCTTTTAGGCCACTGAATTAAATATACCTTTGTAGACCTGGACTTCTTTATATTGGTCTACCTCTACTTTTATTTTTTTGAGGGAGGGATATAAGAGTATGCTATCCTATGACAGAGTATTATATTCTCCTTAAAAATAAGAATAGGGACTGGCTGGTTAGCTCTGTGGGTTAGGATGCATTGTTATAACACCAAAGTCAAGGGTTTGGATTCCTGTACCAACTAGCTGCCAAAAACGAATGAATAAATAATTAAGGAAAAAAAAAGTCACTAATTTATTTTTAAGATCTCACTTAATTTAATTATGCTTAATGAAACTACGAAATGCCTGGGATTGGAATGCCTGTCTGTGTGGACTCAGCATTAATCCTGAATATATATTTTATAGTTATGAGTTATGCTATGAGCTAGAAATTGGCATACTTTATCTCATTTATCACAATATACCCAATGAGTAAGTCTTTTTTCTAGAAAACTGAGGTTGAGATGATAGGCCCCCTTTTCAAGATCACACTGTTATTCAGGTTTCAGTCAGAGCTGGTGCCCTCCTTTCTTGTTACTGGGGCACATAAAAGAAGTGCCAGTAGTTGAGCTATCTGACTACTTGAGATGGAGTTGATGTTTTAAACAATGTATTCTAAATTAGAGTAAGGAAAGTGGAAAGTACTACTCTCCGTCATTACACAGGGCAATTGCAGGCATTGACATTCCATGCATCTGCTCATCTACATCACATACTTCCTTTTTTGACAAAATGTATTTTCTCTTAAAGAGGTAATGGGGGCTGTTTGTTCTTTCTCAGAGAAATCCCTTGTTTCAACTTCCAGCTGAAAGATGGTGATGTATTATGGTGGATTCCTTTTCTCTGTTGGAGGAATGAGCAACTGACTTCCTGATAACTTGGGGTTTTCTGTGAGACAAAGGAGAGGTGGAACTATGGAGATAGTTGTGCAGAATTGTCAGACAGCAAAGGTTGAAGATGGGTTAGTGATGTGGTGCAGATCTATATCTAATATTTCAAAGAGTCTAGTTAAGTATTTTCAGAGAAAGATGGGTTGAAGGAGTTGAGATTTTTTTGAATGGGAAAGGGGAGAACATTATAGTCAGGAGAGAACTTTGAAAACCTTTGAAAAAGTATTAACACTTTGCTCTCTTTTATACACGTTTTCATCTGTTATTTAATGTATTCTGGTGGTTCATGTACTACTTGAGTGTCACAATTCATTTCTAATTGGTGTGTGTATATTGTCTCCCCAGCTGAGGCTATGAGCATTGGAGGGCAGGGTCACATCTTCTACTTTTTACATTTTTGCCCATAGAATTTCTTATGCACTGTCATGTTTATTGCAGCTCTATTTACAATAGCCAAGAGTTAGAACCAACCTAAATGTCCATCGTCAGACAACTGGATAAGGAAAATGTGGTATATATATGTAGACAATGGAATACTACTCTGCCATAAAAAGAATACAGTCATTCACTGGATGAATTTAGAGAAAATTATGTTAAATGAAATAAGCCAGGCACAGAAAGAGAACTATTGTATGTCCTCACTCATAAGTGGGAACTAAAAAAAATAAATGGAAGGAAGGGAGGGACAGAGGGAGAGAGGGAGGGAGGGAGGAAGGAAGGAAGTATACATTGAACTTTCAAGAGGAGAAAACAGAACTGAGGTTACCAGAGGTGGGAAAGGGGGAGGGAAAGGCGGGTTAGGGGGGAATTTGTAAAGGGCCGCAAAAATCAATTCCATTGTATAATGTTGAAAATACTAATTGTCCTTATTTGAACGTCACATATTGCACACAGGTATTGATATTGGTATACCTGTGTACCCCACAGATATGTACAATCAACAGTTTCAATTAAAGAAAAAAGAATTTCTTATGCAGTCAAGTAAGCTCCTTATTCTGTGGTTAAGGATTTGTAAGTGAATCCAAGATTATAGCAGTATGTGTTGAGAAGCTCTTAAAGAAATAGTTTGGAAACATCTACCATTATTTAAAACAGTGCATGCCTTTTACTCTACTATGCAAGTATTATGGGCAAATATATATAAGTAAGTCCTAAAATGATTACTTTCTTTTTTGCCTGTAAATAGAACTATTTTAAGTTAAATCAACAGGATTTTAATAATCAAAGGCATTATAGTAGTATCAAGTGCTTTTTAGAGTATTTAGTTCTAGAATGCAATAATAAAGTTCTGATAAAACATAACCATTCCATTTTATTTCTTTTCTCCCCAGAGAAAAGTTGCTGTTTTAAAGAATTATAGAGAAGAACTGAATTTTGAAAAAATGCTGGAGACCTTAGGTAAGAATTACTCCTTTCTGCCTACTTTTGTAAGAATTGAAACTCCTTCCACTAGGATCTTTGAAATATTGTATGTTGTACATCACAGGATTCTGTCTGTAGTAACTTAGATTTAAAAGGTTTTTACCCACTAGCACTATATTTGGGTAATGTGTTTCTGTATTTAGACAGTTTCACCTGAAGTATTATAAGAAACAAATCACTTGTAAGCAAAAGTTAAATACATATGAGATATTCTACCAATTATGTGTTTTAATAAAGCATAATGTAAGCTCAATTCTGATTTATGAACTCAGTTCTGGTTAATGATTGTTTCTGGATAGCACCAGAAAGTTTAACAGCATTTTCAGTACTGAAAGAAGATCATTACTTTTCCTTTTATTTGTGGCAGGTGGAGAATTACTGACCTCTGCTTTTAATTGGAAAAAAGAGAACAGTATCAAACATTGAGGCTGACAAACTTCATTTAAAGCAGTTTAATTTCAACATAAAATAATTTATATTGAAATAACCAGATTTCCCAGGCTTATATGTTAAATCTTTTTTTCTCCACTGCTCTTTAGTTTTATAGAAATTGGTTTGTAGAACTATTTAACAGGTATATCAGGTCTGGTACATACCTGCAATCATCTGACACCTCAATCTCTTACCAGATAGCTCTTTGTGTAAGACTGTTGGAAAGTGTCTGGATTTCCACTCTGGCACCTTGTTGATTATTGCTGATACCTTGACAGCTGTGAGTTATGAGAGTTGGTGGCAGTAAAGGGAGAAGGAACCTGATTTTGTGATCGTGGGGATCATTACTGTGATTTTTGTTCTTGGTACTCTGCTGGTAATGAAAATTCAGGGATGTACTTTTCCTTCATCACACATTTTATACTGAAGTTGTACACCATAAAGGCTACTATTCCACATAGGAAAGTTTCTATAAGTTAGTGGAAAGGAAAGGGGAAATATAGAATTGTTTAAACCATTACATTCTAGTCTTTACTGTATTCTGTTAACTATTACTGAGTTGCATGTCTTCCAAGAATTGACATGGGAATAAATATTATATTTGTATTCTGAAATACCAGAGAAAATAGGACCCAGAATAAAATTCTCATGTGTGTCTTTATCATTGTTTGCTTTTAAAATTCTGCATGTGATTAAATATTTTTTGTTTTACTTTGTGTGTGTGTGTACGTGTGTGGACTTGTGGTCAATATCAATTCATGTTTTAATTACCCCATTTCTGTGTAATTCCAGATTTGGTGCTATAGAAACTATCTCTGGTGATGATTTCCACTATTTTTGATTACTGTAATATGGAAAACATATTTTAATAGATATACTTGTTACTATCATGAATCTGTTAGGGCATATATCTGAACAATATTTGTTTTTTTTAAAAAACAAATTTGGCATCACTTATAAGAAAGTTTAAGTGTATGTTTATATGTATGTATTTCAGGGAGATGTTTTTAACTATTTGTGGTAGAAACTGTCTGGTGGAAGTATGCTTGTGTGAGATATTAGAACTATTAGGACACAATTTACTCAAAATATTTACTTTTGCAACTTTGTGCCTGATTCATGAAGTGCTGGATAACTATTTGAATTGGATTAGTTTGAAGCATATGTAAATATGCTATTTAATTTGCTATTTTCCAGGGTATGATCCCTCTACTGCCAGCTGCCAAAAAAATTTTGCTGTTTTATTTTGGGGAGAGAAATTTAAAGCATTAAAAAGAACATAATTTTGTGCTTTTTGTTCATTTGTACTCAATTTAAAAAATTTGTGCTTTTTGTACCATTTTGTTCTCAATTAAAAAGAGACAATTATGTGCACTTGAAAGGAGTTATTTTAAGATTTCTGCAAGCATGAAATCCTCATAGGTTTGACATGTGTCCTTTGAATCTTATTGGCTAATATTGCTTTTTGGTATAGACAAAAATCGGGCCCTGCAGGCAGCAGAGCGCTTGCAGGCCAAGCTTCGAGAACGGGGAGATGTAGCAAATGAAGACAAACTGAGCCTTCTGAAGTCAGTCCTGCAGAGCCCGCTCTTCAGTCAGATTCTGCACCTTCAGACTTCTGTACAGCAGCTGAAAGACCAGGTAAGACATCATTCAACCAAGCAGGCATTCACAGCATGGCACAGATCTTGTGAAAGGCTCCTGTTTTTCAGAAAGGCTGATTTTTGCATGTGTTAATGAATAGTTAATGCAATCATTTAAACCTCCAGACGAGACATTCAGATTCACTGTGGCTTTTTCCTCCTAGTTATTTTTGTAATGGTTGTTGCTGTATATTGTAGATGATATGACATTGTGTTGAAAGCTGTGCGGATGCCGAAGAATGAGTTCCTACAGGAGAAGGGGATGATAAAAATATGTTTTGGGTGGATGGCTGTGGACTTGGTTTCCATGATCACCAAGGCTCATTGTTCATGTGAACTTGCTCATTCAGATTCAGACACTCAGTGCACTTATAAGATTTTAGATAAGCCTGGATTTGCATGTATAATCATGTGTGTGAGGAAGGGAAATCACTTCTATTTTGACAGTAAAAGGAATAATTACATTGTCATCAGTTAGAGGAATTGCAGTTCTCACTTCTTAAAAGAGTGTAAGTAGCAATTGCTTCCATGACAGCATCAGATGGTGATAAACATTAGAACTTCTAAATGTAACACGGTGGTTTTTTTCCTGTAAAAATTATGAACATTAAAAATTATAAGCATTTATATTAAAATTGAAACATCACAATGACAGGATGGAAACTGAAGTCAGATGTTCTTTGAACTTACTTAGTTTAATCACCATTTCTCAGGTTTAAAAAAAAAATATTTGTTATCTTCACAAGGTTTGAAGTCAATCTAATTATACCTTCTATCTAGGTTAGTGTTCACTCTCATTTTTTTTAGCATTAATTTAATGGTTATGGATGACTTCCTAGCAAATATTCTGCCTTAAAAGGTTAAAAATGAAACTTGTGGACTAGTTTTATAATTCAGTGAAAGATGGTTTCAATAAAAAATCTCACAAGATGTGCCAAATGTAAAAGAACAAATAGTAGTAATAGAGAAGGAATTTGCTTAATGTCATGTAACTTCTTAATATAGGTATTTTGGTAGTGGAAAAAAAAAACGTAAAACAAGAAGAATCTTCACAAATATTTCTCTGTAGTGTATTTCTACTTAATGATTTTAAAAGTCATGATCATGAATTTGAAAGTGTTTTTGTTATATGTAGTTGTGTTTATCCCCTTTGCAGGTTATTGAAAAGACTGATTTTCCATGCTGATTTTCAGAATGGATTGGAAAGCTTCTGGACAAAAAATATCTCGAACATAAGCATATATTTTTTTTATTGAAACGTTGTGGATTATACATTTTTGTTGTAGACAGAGTTGATGATCAGTACTGTGTACAATATGTGATGATCAACTTAAGATAATTAGCATATTCATTACAAAACGTCATCATTCTTTGTGTCCATTAACCAATTTCTTGCTTATCCCTCTCCAACTCCCCTTTCCCACCTCTTGTAACCATGGTTCTGTTCTCTCCTGCTGAAAGTTCAACTTATTATTGTGATTGTTCTTTCCTTCCCTCTCTCCCTCCCTTCCTTCCTTCTTTATTTTTTAGCTCCCACTTAGGAGCGAGGACATGTGGTATTTCTCTTTCTGTGCCTGGCTTGTTTCACTTAACATAATTCTCTCCAAGCTCATTCATGTTGCTGTGAGTGGCAGAATTTCATTCTTTTTTATGGCTGAGTAGTATTCCATTGTGTATATCTACCACATTTTCCTTATCCGGTCCTCCATAAATGGACATTTAGGTTGGTTCCATTACTTAGCTGTTGTAAATACTGCTGTGATAAACATGGGAGTGCAGGTATCTCTTTGACATGATGGTTTCCTTTCCTTTGGGTATATACTCAGTGGTGGGATTGCTGGATAGTATGGTAGTTCTATCTATAGTTGTTTGTAAAACCTCCAAACTCTTTTTCATAATGGCTATACTAATTTTCAATCCCACCAACAGTGTAGAAGGATTCCCCTGTCTCCGCATCCTTGCCAGCATTTGTTACTCTCTTTTTCATAATAGCCAGTCTAACTGGGATGAGTTCATATATCATTGTAATATTGATTTGCATTTCCCTGATGATTAGTGATGATGAGCATTTTTTCATGTACTTGTTGGCCATTTGTTTTCCTTTGAAAAATGTCTACTCAGCTCTTTTGACCATTTTTTAAATTGGATTATTTGGTTTTTTACTAAGTTGTTTGAGTTCCTTGTATATTCTGAATATTAATCCCGTGTTGGATTTACAATTATTTTCTCCCATTCTCTAGGTTGCTTTTTTACTCTGTTGATTGTTTCCTTTGGTGTACAGAAGCTTTTTTGTTTGATATGATCCCATTTATTTATTTTTTTCTCTTGTTGCCTGTGCTTTTGGAGTCTTACTCATAAAGTCTCTGCCCAGTCCTACATACTGAAGTGTTTCCCGTATGTTTTATTCTAGGAGTTTTATAGTTTCAGGTCTTATATTTAAGTCTTTAATATATTTTGAGTTGATTTTGGTATATGGTGGATCTGTAGATCACTTTGGGTAGTATGGGCATTTTCACAATGTTAATTCTTCCAATCCAGGAGCATGGAAAGTCTTTCCATCCTTTTGTGTCCTCTTTAATTTCTTTCAGGAATGTTTTATAGTTCTCATTGCAGAGATCTTTTCACCTGCTTGGTTGAATTTATTCCTAGTTATTTATTTATTATTTTGGGGGGGTAGCTGTTATAAATGCGCTTCCTTTTTAAATTTCTTTTTCTACTAGTGTGTTGTTGGAGTATAAAAACACTACTGATTTTTGTGTATTGATTTTGTATACTGCAACCTTACTGAATTTGTTTATCAGCTCTAAGAGTTTTTTGGTAGAGTCTTTTAGTTTTTCTATATATGGGATCATGTCATCTGCAAAGAGGGACAATTTGACTTTCTTTTCTTCCAATCTGGATGCTCTTTCTTTCTTTCTTTTTTTTAAATTTTATTTTGTCGATATACATTGTGACTGATTATTGCTCCCCATCACCAAAACCTCCCTCCCTTCTCCCTCCCCCCTCCCCCCCAACAAGTTTGCTTGTCGTATCAACTTCAAGTAATTGTGGTTGTTATATCTTCTCACCCCCCCCCCGGTTTTGTGTGTGTGTGTGTGTGTGTGTGTGTGTGAATTTATATGTTAATTTTTAGCTCCCACCAATAAGTGAGAACATGTGGTATTTCTCTTTCTGTGCCTGACTTGTTTCACTTAATATAATTCTCTCGAGGTCCATCCATGTTGTTGCAAATGGCAGTATTTCATTCGTTTTTATAGCTGAATAGTATTCCATTGTGTAGATGTACCACATTTTCCGTATCCACTCATCTGATGATTGGCCTTTGGGCTGGTTCCAACTCTTGGCTATTGTAAAGAGTGCTACGATGAACATTGGGGAACAGGTATACCTTCGACTTGATGATTTCCATTCCTCTGGGTATATTCCCAACAGTGGGATAGCTGGGTCGTATGGTAGATCTATCTGCAGTTGTTTGAGGAACCTCCATACCATTTTCCATAGAGGCTGCACCATTTTGCAGTCCCACTAACAATGTATGAGAGTTCCTTTTTCTCCGCAACCTCGCCAGCATTTATCGTTCAGAGTCTTTTGGATTTTAGCCATCCTAACTGGGGTTAGATGGTATCTCAGTGTGGTTTTGATTTGCATTTCCCGGATGCTGAGTGATGTTGAGCATTTTTTCATATGTCTGTTGGCCATTTGTATATCTTCCTTAGAGAAATGCCTGCTTAGCTCTTTTGCCCATTTTTTAATTGGATTGCTTGTTTTCTTCTTGTAAAGTTGTTTGAGTTCCGTGTATATTCTGGATATTAATCCTTTGTCAGATGTATATTTTGCAAATATTTTCTCCCACTCTGTTGGTTGTCTTTTAACTCTGTTAATTGTTTCTTTTGCTGTGCAGAAGCTTTTCAGTTTGATATAATCCCATTTGTTTATTTTTCCTTTGGTTGCCCGTGCTTTTGGGGTCGTGTTCATGAAGTCTGTGTCGAGTCCTATTTCCTGAAGTGTTTCTCCTATGTTTTCTTTAAGAAGTTTTATTGTTTCAGGGTGTATATTTAAATCCTTAATCCATTTTGAGTTGATTTTAGTATACGGTGAGAGGTATGGATCTAGTTTCATTCTCCTGCATATGGATATCCAGTTATCCCAGCACCATTTGCTGAAGAGGCAGTCCCTTCCCCAGTGAATAGGCTTGGTGCCTTTGTCAAAGATCAGATGGCAATAAGTGTGTGGGTTGATTTCTGGATTCTCTATTCTATTCCATTGGTCAGTGTGTCTGTTTTTATGCCAGTACCATACTGTTTTGGTTATTATCGCTTTATAGTATAGCTTAAAGTCAGGTAGTGTTATGCCTCCAGCTTTATTTTTTTTGCTCAGCATTTCTTTGGCTATGCGTGGTCTTTTATTGTTCCATATAAATGACTGGATAGTTTTTTCCATTTCTGAGAAAAAAGTCTTTGGAATTTTGATGGGGATTGCATTGAATTTGTATATCACTTTGAGTAGTATGGACATTTTCACTATGTTGATTCTTCCAATCCAAGAGCATGGAATATCTTTCCATCTTCTTGTATCCTCTCTAATTTCTCTCAGCAGTGGTTTGTAGTTCTCATTATAGAGATTTTTCACCTCCTTGGTTAACTCAATCCCTAAGTATTTTTTTCTTTTGGTGGCTATTGTAAATGGGTAGGCTTTCTTGATTTCTCGTTCTGCATGTTCACTATTGGAGAAAAGAAATGCTACTGATTTTTGTGTGTTGATTTTGTATCCTGCTACTGTGCTGAAATCATTTATCAATTTCAAGAGTTTTTTTGTAGAGGTTTTAGGCTGTTCGATATATAGGATCATGTCATCTGCAAACAGGGACAGTTTGACTTCATCTTTTCCAATCTGGATGCCCTTTATTTCCTTCTCTTCTCTGATTGCTCTGGCTAGTACTTCCAACACTATGTTGAATAGGAGTGGTGAGAGTGGGCATCCTTGTCTAGTTCCTGTTCTTAAAGGAATAGCTTTCAGCTTTTCCCCATTCAGGATGATATTGGCAGTGGGTTTGGCATATACGGCTTTAATTATGTTGAGATACTTTCCCTCTATACCTAACTTATAGAGGGTCTTTGTCAAGAATGAGTGCTGAACTTTATCAAATGCTTTTTCAGCATCTATAGAGATAATCATATGGTCCTTGTGTGTGAGTTTATTAATATGGTGTATCACATTTATTGATTTGCGTATGTTGAACCAACCTTGCATCCCTGGGATGAATCCCACTTGATCGTGATGAATAGTTTTTCGTATGTGTTGCTGTATTCTGTTTGCTAGTATTTTAGTGAGGATTTTTGCATCTATATTCATCAAGGATATCGGCCTGTAGTTTTCTTTTTTGGTTATATCTTTACCTGGTTTTGGTATCGGGATGATGTTTGCTTCATAGAATGAGTTTGGGAGATTTGCATCCGTTTCAATCTTTTGGAATAGTTTGTAAAGAATTGGTGTCAATTCCTCTTTGAATGTTTGGTAAAATTCTGCTGTGAATCCATCTGGTCCTGGGCTTTTCTTTGTTGGGAGCCTTCTGATAACAGCTTCAATCTCCTTTATTGTTATTGGTCTGTTCAAATTTTCTACGTCTTCATGGTTCAGTTTTGGGAGCTTGTGTGTGTCCAGAAATTTATCCATTTCCTCCAGATTTTCAAATTTGTTGGTGTATAGTTGTTTATAGTAGTCTCGAATGATTCCTTGTATTTCAGATGAATCCGTTGTAATATCGCCTTTTTCATTTCTAATTTTTGTTATTTGAGTCTTCTCTCTTCTTTTTTTTGTTAGCCATGCTAATGGTTTGTCAATTTTATTTATCTTCTCAAAAAACCAACTTTGTGATTCGTTGATCTTTTGAATTGTTTTTTGGTTTTCAATTTCATTCAGTTCTGCTCTGATCTTAATGATTTCTTTCCGTCTGCTAACTTTAGGATTGGATTGTTCTTGTTTTTCTAGTTCTTTAAGGTGAAGTGTTAGGTTGTTCACTTGCCATCTTTCCATTCTTCTGAAGTGAGCATTTAAGACAGATCATCTAGGCAAAGAATCAGTAGAGAAACACAAGATCTAAACAAGACTCTAGACCAATTGGAATTGGCAGATATCTACAGAACATTCCACCCAACAACCTCAGAATATTCATTCTTCTCATCAGCACATGGATCATTCTCCAGGATAGATCACATATTAGGTCACAAATCAAGACTCAATAAATTCAAAAAAATTGGAATTATCCCATGTATCTTCTCAGACCACAATGGACTAAAACTAGAAATTAATAACAAACGAAACTCTGGAAACTATACAAACACATGGAAATTAAACAGCATTCTGCTTAATGACATATGGGTCCAAGAAGAAATCAAGCAGGAAATCAAAAAATTTATTGAAACTAATGAAAACAATGATACACATACCAAAACCTGTGGGATACTGCAAAAGCAGTATTGAGGGGGAAGTTTCTTTCTTTCTTTTGCCTGATTGCTATGGCAAGTACTTCCAATACTATGTTAAATAGAAGTGGTGAGAGTGGTAATCCTTGTCTTTTTCCTGCTCTTAAAGAAAAAGATTTCAGCTTTTCCCCATTTAGGATGATATTGGTGGTGGGTTTGTCATATATAGCTTTTATTGTGTTGAGTTACTTTCCATCTATATGTAATTTGTTGAGAGTCTTTTTAATGAAGGGAGGTTGAATTTTGTCAAATGCTTTTTCTGCATCTATTGTGATAATCAGCTGGTTTCTGTCCTTGATTTTGTTAATGTGGTGTATCATATTTATTGATCTGCATTATGTTGAACTATCCTTGCATCACTAGGATGAATCCCACGTCATCATTATGTATAATCTTTTTGACGTGCTGTTGTATTTTGTATGATAATATTTTTTGAGGATTTTTGTGTTGATGTTCATCAAGGATATTGGCCTGTACTTTTCTTTTTTGTTATATCTCTGTCTTCTTTTGTTATTAGGATGTTGCTGGCCTCAAAGAATGAGTCTGGGAGAATGGCCTCTGTTTCAGTGTTTTGGAATAGTTTGGAAAGGATTTGTATTTTACTTTAAAGGCTTG
Organism: Cynocephalus volans; assembly: GCF_027409185.1. Classification (NCBI taxonomy): domain Eukaryota; kingdom Metazoa; phylum Chordata; class Mammalia; order Dermoptera; family Cynocephalidae; genus Cynocephalus; species Cynocephalus volans. The sequence continues at coordinate 55,319,293 of NC_084475.1, read as the reverse complement.
GTAGAATTCAGCAGTGAAGCCATCTGGTCCTAGGTTTTTCTTTGTTTGAAGACTACTGATTACTACTTCAGGGTCATAGCTAGCTATTGGTCTGTTCAGATTTTCTGTTTCTTCTTGGTTCAGTCTTGGAAGTTTGTATGTGTCTAGAAACTTATTCATTTCCTCTAGGTTTTCAAGTTTGTTGGCATATAGGTTTTCATAATAGTCTCTAATGATTGTTTGTGTTTCTGTGGTATTGGTTGTAATGTCTCCTTTTTTCATTTCTGATTTTTGTTATTTGTGTCTTCTCTCTTTTTTTAGTCTAGCTAATTGTTTATCTATTTTATCTTCTCAAAAATCCAACTTTTTGTTTCATTGATCTTTTGTATCTTTTATTGGTGTCTGTTTCACTTAGTTCTGCTCTCATTTAATTATTTCTCTCCATCTACTGATTTTGAGGCTAGATTGTTCTTGTTTTTCTAATCCTTTGAGGTGTAACATTAAGGTGTTTATTTGAAGTCTTTCTATTCTTTTGAAGTAAGCATTTGCAATAAACTTCCCTCTTAGCACTGCTTTTGTTATATCTCATAGGTTTTGGTATTATGTGCCTTTATTTTCATTTATTTCAAGACATTTTTAAATTTCCTGTTTAGTTTCTTCTTTGACCCAAAGGCCATTCAGGAACTTGTTTAATTTCTGTGTATTTGTATAGTGTCCAACATTTCGCTTGTTACTAATTTCTAGTTTTAATCCATTGTGGTCTGGGAGATACAGGAAATGATTTCAGTTTTTGAAAATTTGTTGAGACTTGCTTTGTGACCTAATATGTGGTATATCCTGGAGAATGTTCCATGTGCTGATGAGAAGAATATATATTCTTTAGCTGTTGGATGAAATGTTCAGTAGATGTTTGATAAGTTCTCTTGGTCTAAAGTGTATTTTAAATCCTGTGTTTGTCTGATCTGTTGCTTAGATGATCTGTCCATGTCAAGAGAGAGTAGTTGAGGTCCCCAATTATTGTATTGGGGTCTGTCTCTCTCTTTGGGTCTAATAGTGGTTTTTTTTATGTATCTGTGTGCCCCAATGCTGAGTGTGTATATATTTATGATTTTTATAGCCTCTTACAGGATAGATCTCCCTTTATCATTATATAATGACCTTCTTTCCTCTTTTTTATGGTTTTTGGTTTAAAGTGTATTTTATCTGATATTAGAATAGCTACTCTTGCTCATTTTGGATTTCTATTTGTTTGATGTGACCAATGTTGAAGCGGAGGTTGTAAGGAACTACTCGGAGACAATGGCAGTTGCAACTGAAGGGCTAAAAGCAACCATTCACTAAGTAAGTGAAGGCCTAGAGTCAAAGTACAATGGATATTTATTATGAAAGCTGTGAGAAAAGTATGCGAGCAGGGATAAAGGAGGGGGAGCCCCTGGGGCAGAACTTCCTGAAATTTATTTGAACAGACTATACTGCATACTCACAAGGACCCTGTGTAAGCAACAGTTTCTAACAGCTGGTGTTATCATCTTGAGAAACACTGTGTGCAACACGTTCCTCATGCGTACTGGCATCATGTGTCTCTTCTGGCTGCGGCCAGAGGTAATGACCATTCTCTTAGCAGAACATATCACAAGATGTTAACCTCCTACAGTGTGGTATATGTTTTTCTATCCCTTTACTATTAATGTATGAGAGTCTTTACAGGTGAGGTGCATTTCTTGTAGGCAGCATATAGTTGTGTCGTTTTTTCATCCATTCAGCCAGTCTGTGTCTTTTCAGTGGGGAATTTAATCAGTTTATGTTTGGGGTTGTTGTTGACATGTATTGTCTTACTTCTGGAATTTTATTGATTTTTGTGTGGTTGTTTTAAACATCTTTTTTCCTTTTCCTTTTTTCATTTTTCTTAAGTGTTTGTTGTTTTTTTGAATTGGTAAGATAGCTTCTTTCCCTTTCTCAGTTGCATGTCTACTCTACTAGTGGATTTTGTTCTTTCTCGTGCATTCATGGTGGTGATTATCATGTTTTGGATTTCATATGAAGGACTCCCTTGAGGATTTCTTGTAGGGCTGGTTGTGTGGTGATTAACTCCCAGTTTTTGTTTGTCTGGGAAATATACATTTCCCCTTCATTTTTGAAAGAGAGGCTTGCTGGGTATAGTATTCTTGGCTGGCAGTTTTTTCTTTGAATGTATCATCCCACTCTCTTGGCCTATACGGTTTCTGTTGAGAAATCTGCTGTTAGTCTGACAGGGACTATGTTATAGTTGACTTGATGCTTTTCTCTTGCTCTTTTTTCTTGTTGTTGATTCTCTTTCTGTCTTTTACTTTTGACAGTTTAACAAAATTGTGTCTCAGAGAGGACGTTTTTGGATTGAATCCGAATGGGGATCTTTGAGCCTGTTGGATGTGGAGGTCCACATCTCTCTCAATACCTGGAAGGTTTTCCGCTGTTATTTTGTTCAATATTTATTCAGTTTTTTTTCCTTTCTCCTCTCCTTCCAGAACACCCATAATTCGGACATTTGTATGCTTAGTGTTGTCTGACAGCTCTTGTATGTTTTCTTCATATTTTTTGATTCTTTTTTTTGTGTGTGCCTGTGTTATTCTTAAAAGCCTGTGTTCAAAGTCAGAAATTCTTTCTTCTGCTTGCTCTAGCCTATTACATAAGTTCTCAGTTGTATTTTTTATTTTGTTGAATGAATCCTTCAGTTCCATGACTTCTACTATGTTCTTTTCTAAGCTATTCATCTCTTTATAAAGTTCCTCCTTCAGATCCTGGATTATTTTTTTTCATTTCATTGTTTTGTCTATCTGAGTTTTCTTGTATAATATTGAATTTCATTAAGATTGTTTCTCGAAATTCTTTTTCGGTCATTTTGTAGGTTTCCTGTTGTTTGGGATCTGGTACTGGAGAATTATTGTATTCCTTTGGGGGTGTCACCTTTTCTTGTTTTTCTTTCTTATTATTTTATTTCATTTTTTTGTATTTGTAGTATCCCTATGATGACGTTTGAGCATTTGGTTGAGCAGTTGCTTCTTCTAATATTCAGGAGTGGCTTATGAGGAGAGAGATTCCCTCCTGTAGATATGTTTTATATTGACCATTGGGTAGGATGTTTTAGTTTTGGTTCAAGATGGATGCAGTAGTATAGATTCTGTATGGTTACTTTGACTGTATTCAGCATCAGAGTTGACTATGATTGCCTCCATTGCCTAGGCACTGGAATACTCAGTAGTGTTTTGCTGAAGTGAGGGACACTAGATTGTGTCATCAATGTTGTAGGCAAGATCTTGGGTTCTTGGGAGGAGTTCCTGGATGCCCTGTCGCTCCTTGGCTGAGGTGAGTGACCGTGGGTGGACTTGCTGGCACCTGGGCTAGTGTTCTGGGACCCTGATAATTGATCTGGAGTGATCAGAAGGTCCTCAGCTTAAATGGACGACCCTGGTGGGGTTTCTGGGGGTTGAGGTTAGGACCTTAGGCATTGAGAGGGATAATGGGGTGCTTAACAACCCCTCTTCTAGAGTGGGTGATTCAGTGGTTTCACTAGGGCTCTGGGCAGAGCCCTGTATCCCAAGGGGAGGCGTTGAGGTACTCTGTACCTTTGTTGTTGAAGTGGTCTACATTGGGGGGTGTCACTGGATTTCTGTATGGGGCCATGTACTCTCAGGAGGGACACTGGAATGGTCTGCAGCACCACTGTGAAGTAGGATAGTCTGGGTGAGGTATTAGCAGTTTTGGGTGGTAGCCTTCACCCCCAAGAGGAATGCTGTGGCTCTCCATAGCTGTTCAGCTGAGTGGCCACTCTTGGTGAGGCCACTGCAGTTGTGCACAGGCCCCTGTGGTCCAAAGAGCATTACGGGATACTCTGGATCTCATAAGCTCAGGTGGGCTGCCCCACACGAGGTCGCTGAGGTTGTGTCTGGGCTGCTGTGTCCCCAAGAGTGATGCTGATCCCTCAGAAGCCCCCTTGCTGTGATGGGTAGCCCTGGGCAGGTTCACTGTTGCTGCGGGCATGTGCCTGTGCCTGAGAGAGGAGTACAGGTCCTTTTTGTGGCTGCCTGAATTGCACAGGAACCTCATCAACAAAGGTGAGGTTGCCATCAGTAGCTAGGCATCTTGATTAGGCAGTTTTATGACTCTGTACAGTGCATGACGACTCCATTTGTCCTGAGGACCCTTGGAGGGGTCCTTTTCCCAGGGTGCAGGGACACTGTGTGGACACAGGTGTGAGCAAACAAGTGCAGCGATGTGGCCACAGGGGAGTGAAACTGCTGTGGGGGCCAGACAGAAATGGTTCTGGATGTTGGGGCTAATCTTAAATCTGTGACCACTTCAGAAGTCTAGGGCCTGGATGAGTGATGGTGGTTTAGCATGTGCCCCTCCCTGGGCCAGTTTGATTGTGTGTGCTGGCAGGAGTTCCCAGAACCAGGAGCCAGGCCCCAGAGGCTGCCCCTGAGAGAGGTGTGTGGGTTCTCCTCCTCCTACTCATGGCTATAAATATTGTACAGGCTATGAGTATGCATACGGGCATCCCGCCAAGGTATGTGGGGTCACCAGCCATGGGCACTGGACCTGAATTAGCATTTTTCTACGTGTGGAGGGTGTACGCATGACCCCTCCATCCTGAGGGTGGCACCCTCGCCACACTGGACTGTCTGTTCCCAAAGCGCAGGTAAGCATGATTTAGATGTGGAAAAATGTCTGCTTTTTTAGAGAGTGTAAAGAAGTAGAACACATGTCTTCTCCCCTTATTGTATTTTTTGAAATTATGATTACAACAAGAGGAAAAGTTGAGACAAAAAGAGTACTAGGAAATATGTTAGGAAATACCACCAACCTAGGGTGATAACTTGACATTTCCCTTTTAGCCAGCCTTATGTAAGGGGACTGGTGTTTGTACATGCTGTGTCTGATGAAAGGAGGAGACAAACGAACCTACTTGTTGAACTTGTTTTGCCATTTCCAAGTGGAAGTAGGATATGGGCTCTAAGACTGTTTAGATCCCATGTGATTCAGATGAAACCTACTTGGGAATCTATTGACCATAATATTGTCAAGCTTCATATTCTGTGACTAAGTGCAACATGATTGGATTGTTTTATTAGTGGTACATGCTGATATATTTCAAGAGTAGCTAAATTGTGAGGTCTGCAAATTCTGTAGGCATGTTTTACATGTCTTCGGACTTTTGGCTCCTTGGTCACCTCTTCATAGGGAGGAGAAAACTATTACTGAGAGGAACTAAGGAAAACGTCTAGCTCACACCTTGTTTATTGCAGTGGCTTACGCTTCTCACAGTTTCTGTGACTCTTCATTTTAACCTCCATTCTTTACTAATTCAATTCCATTTGTTTACCAGTTTTTTTTTTTCTTGTATGACTAGAGTAAAATTTTAAAAACGTGTATTATTTTCTATTTTCAAATTTAAATGTAAATATTATAGATTTTGTCAAGTTAGTTTTAAATTTTCTATGTAGTTTACCAACTGCTAATTTATTAATATTTATAATTTAATAATTAATTAATACACCTAAGGAATGAAATTTGTTTCATGCTTTTAAACCAGTAGCTTCACAAATATGACCAATGGCTAGCTTTTATTTATTACCTTATATCTAGATTGTTTTTAAATGTATAATTTTGTGTGCATGACAGGTGCAAATTACTCTGTCCATTTTTTTTTTACTATTACTAAAAAATTTGACCCTTCTGATTCTTCCCCTCCATTCATTCTGTCTTCTAGAGAAACAAAGGGAGTAATTGAAAAGCCTGAGGTATGTGCAACATATTGGAGAACATGATCATATTGTTGCATTAATGACAGATACTGACATATGCCATGTTGACTTAAATCTACGATTATTTTTTCCCTCAGATCCTTCTCGTTACCTTTATTCAGTAATGTTTAATTTTTCCAATTTGCTTCTTCAGTATTAAGGCTGCCCTTAGAAGTCAAACTATTTCCCTTTGGCAAATTAAACACTTGACAAGTGTGTAACTGAGAGGGCAAAAAAGCCATGCCCTGAAGAGATGTGCTATTTAAATATTGTCAAAAATATTAACAGGTTTGAGAGTATAATTGATGCCTCTGTTTAACTCTGCCACATTGTGTATGGTTCTAATGCCAGCTAAAAGGATGTGTGCTATTAAACCTGAATAATCTCTAATAGCTCCAGTTCATTTCCTCTTGCACGATTCCTGTTTAAGTGAAGAGGAAAAAAAAAAAAAAAGAACTGTGACTGTCAGTGATCTGTCAAATGCAAATTCTCAAGTAGTGTCCTCACTGTCACCTAGTCATCACAGCTAATAACTACAGGGCTCAATGTGTATTCATGACAAAAATCCAGCTATTGTGGGGAAAATAAACACGTTAGCAGTTTAATAATAGAAACTTGTCAGCCTTGAGGATATTGGATTTTCGTATTTTTTCTATGAAGTTTTTCCAGTTCAATATAGGTCGATACTTCTTTCCTGATTAATTGACCTTCCTTGCCTTATGAATTGACCACGTACATTAAATTAATATTTTTACCCTGAGTTATTTCTAGGAAAACTGTGAATTAAAATTATTAATTTCAATAGAAATTTAAGGCCAATACTTAGAAATTGACATTGCTAAGATTATTTTTAAAACTCTGGCAACAGAGACCAATTCTAAGATTGGAGAAATGTTGTGGATAACTCAGGTTACAAAAGCTGCTTGTATAAGAAATAAACCTTGGGGCACAGAATATTCAGGACTCTCTTTGTCAGTGATCTCGTCTTTTTGGAGTGTGACATTTTGTTGTTTTGTTATTGTTTGTTCAATATTTCCAGGTTCCTAGTTCATTTACTTTCATCCCCCAAAGTGGTGGCTTATGCACATATCATCTAGATGAATAGTGTATATGCACACAAAATTAAGCCAGATTTTTCTTTGGAAATTTTATGACATCTCTTGAAATAACTGAAGAGATGCTGGGTTAACATAGAATCAAAGTTGGAAATTGTTGTTCAGTGTTGGGTAGAATTATTAGATCATTTTTTTCCATTTTTTTTCTCAGAATGTGATTTTCAATGCATAACATTTTTGTTTTGCATTTCTATGTTTGTTTTACCTGTTCACATTCCAAAAAAATTTGAAACAACTTCTGATGGTAAACATATTGAATAATGGATGATTATTAAAGATAAACCTAAAGAAAGACCAAATAAAAATATCACAGAACTAGATATACCAAAGATCTTAGGTTACTAAACAGTATATAATTTAATTTCAATTTCCCAGGATCAAAAGCAAAAAGAACACCTGAAGGGTTATATATTGTTCATTGTGAGACATCATTCAGTGAATCAAATATTCCCTTGACAATGGGAGGGTTATTTCATGGATGCTTTTATAAAAGGCTCATATTCATTTATTGAACCTTTATTGAACACCCAAATCAATAACAATACCATGAATAATAAGATCAAGGTTCTCATTATCTGGAGGGGAAAAGAAGGTGAGTGGCGTAAAAGGAAGGAATGAGTAACTTTGACTGGAAGAAAACTTCACCCAAAATGTAAGAAGGGTCTTGAAAAATGAATAGCAGTTTTCTGTAGAGGTAGGGCAAATTATTTCAGGTAGAGGGAGCAATATGTACAGGGTTATAGAACAATTGTTTTCAACTGAGGATGATTTTATACTTTCCCTTCCCAAGGGACACTTGGCAGTGTCTTCATTTTTGAATGTCATAACTGGGGGGTGCAGGAGCTACTACTGGACATAATGGGTGGAGTTCAGTGCTCATGCTGAACACCCTGCAGTGCACAGCACAGCCCCCCATAACAGGGAAATATTGGGTTTATTATGTCTGCAGTCCTGAGGTTGAGAAACCCTGGTACAGAGTCACATACGGACCTATATTACCAGAGCAATTATATTATATGCGGGGTATTGGCCGAAGATGGAACTATGGAGTCAGACTGTGAAGAACCTATTTACGGTACTCTTTTTTTTTTGTTTGTATATCATTATTTTTGTGTATTCAACTTTCTGGGAAATTGTATCAACTTTATCTTCTAACCCTTCTATTAATACAATATTTTAGCACTTTTTATTTTATTTCTCCACTTTTCTTTATTGTGGTAAAAACACATAACATAGAATTAAGGTAAGGGTTTTAATGACATTTGGATAAGTAAGACCTTTGATTATAATTGTAAAATATATGAATTCTTCTTCAAAAGAATGCTTCTTTTATCTTCCTAATACTGAGAACACAGCATCACATCCTGATTCAGTGGTGCTTTTCTGTAAAGGGCACCTGAGGTAATGTACACTCTCTCTCTCTCTCTCTCTCTCTCTCTCTCCATATGTGTGTGTGTGTGTGTGTGTGTGTGTGTGTGTGTGTGTGTGTGTGTGTATTTTTTTCCTGATGCTCTGTCTTAAAACAGGAGCAAATTTTTAAAAACCTAGTGATACAGATGGTCAACTTGCATTTCAGAGGGTCACTTTCACATATCTGAGATAAGCGGGGGGTGGTAGGTAGAACACACACTATCCTGGGACATGCCTGAAGAGTCTCTATTCTGTAGGTAAAGATATAAAGAGTGTTAAATCAAGTTCATGGCCAAAGTGTTGAGGTGTTCTGCTTTTAAGTAGTAGCATCAGCAGCTCGGATAATTTCTTAAATTTATATTTTTTAGATTAATGGAAAGGAGAAATTTTGGTAACTGTCAACTTTGTTGCTCTGTTCTGACTTTGGTAATCAAACAGATGCTGTTTTATGTGATTTGTGTTTTAAAGAGTAGAATACCTGTGTTTTCCCAGCTTTGTTTTATAACTTTTATATAAATGATAGAAACATGACCCTTTCCCTGTAGTTTCTAATTTCAGGCTGAAATGAAGATGATTCATCAGTAGGTTTGCTATCAGTAAAGAGAAAATGATGCTGTCTCCCAAGAATGTCTAGTTTAAATTATAACTTGGTGTTGGTGGAGATAGGGAGGACAGAAAGAAAGAAAATATGCCTTGATCCCATTAACAGGAATTATCTAAAAATGGAATGGAATTTTTCCCAGTTTATGTTGCTTTTCAAAATGAAAAAAAAAATTTTTCTTACCGTTGAGGTAGTTTTACTTTTATGATAGAACATTTCAGCCACCCAACAGGAAAGTATCTATTTCTTGAGACTCTAATGTACATTATCTAAGAGAAGTTAAAAGAGAAGGAGCGATTCTTTTGTTTTTGCATTTACCATGAAGTTTATTTTCTGTAGGAATTTCAAATACTTTATTTTTGGTACAATAACAGCTTTTAAATGTTTGTTCCTTTAACTAAAAGTTTGTAAATATAGAGCCTTTGAAGAGACTAAAATTCTTGTTTTATCCTGGGCGAGACAGCACTGTTCAAGCTTTTTATACAGTACTAGATTAAAATGCAACACCATCTTGCTATTGGGTATGCATGTGTGTCTAAAACAGCAAATGGTGCTAATTGTATGGTATTTTTGTGACAAACTTAAATGGTCTTTGGAGAAGAAAGAAAAAAATGTGAAATTTACTGGGTATAACTGAAATGAGTTGTTTTTTTTTTTTTTTTAAAGCCAAGAATTTAGGAACAATAGAGATTGTTTCATTTTCATTTGAAGCTATAGGAACAACAAGTGTTACCTTTAAGAAGCCCTTATGTGCTATGGCCTTTGTCTCATTTAACTAGTCCATCAGTTCTCTGTGGTAGATTTTATCCCAGTTTTGTTCATTAAGGAAATTGGGGCATAGAAATGTTAGATAACTTAACCTGGTCCACACAATTATTTATTGGTAGACTTAGAAGAATTCAGGTCTGTCCGACCCTGAAGCCAGTGCTTTTTATACTGTTAATTTATACTTTCTGAACCCTTAGTTCTTTATGTAAAAGAACAAATAAGATGAAAAAACAGTTAATAGCATTCCTAAAGAGAAATTTACTTATATTAACATCTTATAAACTCAAATTCATTAAGATTTACCATTTCCCTTAAATTCCCCCCACAGATTATAATCAGAATCTTTTTAATGTAAACCAAAACTTTCATTTTGGTTTTATTTATAATTATGCTAGACTTTAAAGGTAAAGTAAATGACTTGGATAAAGATAGTAGTGGAATGGAGAGTCAATGTGACAAAATAACATCACTCTTCTTGAGTACATTCCTGTAGAATTATACTTGTCTATACGACTTCATTTAATTTTTATTTTTCTCTAAGCAGATTGTGAAGTGAATCAGTTTTATTCGTCTTCCAGAAATGTGGGACTGGTAGGAAAAACACTGCAAAAATTCTAATGTGTTATTTGTGTAAATTTTTAATTTCTAAATTACGGCTTGTCTTGGCATTTCAAATAGATTAATTTATTTGATTTTGATACCTTCATTGCTCTGATGTAGAAAATTTCAACATACTTTGATAAGAATATCATTTTTGCTGAAGTTGCATTCCTTAAATTTTTTCCCTTGGAAAACACAGAATTGTTGGGATTTAAATAAAGTGAAGACATTCTGCAAATATACATAAACACACATGCCTAGACTGTGGTGTATATGTTGTGCTCCACTTGCCATTTGTTCTTAACAAGCTCTTTAAAAGGAGCTTTAGAGTTACAATCCTGCCTGTGTATCTGTAGGGGATTGGTTCCAGGACCCGCCTGCAGATACCAAAAGCCATGGATGCTCAAGTCCTTCATATAAAATGGCGTAGTATTCGCACATCCCCCCGAATACTTTGTCATCTCTCGATCACTTATAACACCTAATATCATATAAATGCTATGCAGATGATTGTTATACTGTATTGTCTTGGGAATAATGACAAGAAAAAAGTTTGTATGTGTTCAGTACAGATTCATTTTTTTTTTTCCCAAATACTTTCGATTTGTGGTTGGTTGAATCCATGGATGTGGAACCCACAGATATGGGTATGTGGAACTCATAGATAAAGAGAGCTGACTGTAATTGTATTTCACATTTGTTTGAAATCCATTTACTACTTCTGGGATAAAATCCATGCCATATTCATCTTTGAATACCTTGCACCTTAAATAATACTTTACTCAGGCTTGAAAATGATTCCTTAATTAATGAATACTTGAGTATTCTTAAATATTCAAAACCGTTGTGTATTAGTTGTTTATCTTTCTTTGCTAGAGAAATAATTTTTGACTTAAATTAACTAAATAGCTGAAATTACTTTGGAGACCCTCTGCTTTTTTAGTAACTATATTGAAAAGGTACATTACTCACCATCATCATCATCATAGCAACTAACATGTATTAAGTTGTTACTATGTTCCAGAAACTATTTTTGTTATAGTTACGCATTTCATCATTACAACAATACTATAAAATAGGGAATATGATTTTCCTCATTTTACAGATAAGGAAGTGGAGGCACAGAGAGTTTAAATGGTGGATCTAGTATTTGAACCCAGGCAGGCTGACTGCAAAGTCCAGGTCTTAATCATACACCAGGTCTGTATCATTTTTCATTTTATTGTCTTCCAAACAACATAGTGAGAATAATTTAAGAATTTCTGGTGATTTGAGGGCTTGTTATGATTATCTGATTATCTGACTTCAGATTGTGGCAATGTGGTCTAGTATTTGGAGACAGAGATGGTCCAGATTTATATGCTGATGCTGATACTTATTAGTAGGTTATCTTAAGAGTGTATTCTTAAGATGAATATATACATATTTATATAGATAATATTCACCGAGACTTTCTTTTTTCCATTTAGTTGTAAAATAGAAACTAAATAACATGGCTCCAAAAGATCTAAAGTACAAGCCTGGTACTAGTAGTCAGTAAATATTCTCATCTATCAAATATTCTCTGTAAATCTATTCATCTGTCTTGCTCTTTGAATTTTTTTTTTTGTACCCATGCATAATTTATATCACAATGGGCATTAGGAAAATTTGAAAAATGGAAAAAACACATTTCACGTTTCATTATATAATATTGAAAAATTATACATTCTAATAATACTTTTGATCTTATCAACAGTCTTTAAAGACTTTGGAAAAGTGTCAAGCTCAGGGTGGCAGATACAAGTGTGCCAAAATTCTAATTTTCACTTGAAAGCTCAAATTTTACTTTGGCATCAATTACAGTCAGTTATTTTCCTTGAAGTTACAGGCTTACTTTGTTCATTTTTGAGAAAATATCTTTCATATACCCAAGTCTGTATAATCATAGTTTGATTTTCAGTTTTTTTTTTCAAATAGGATAGTCATGAAAAAAGCAGCTAGTTCAGCTTGCAACTCAAATTAGTGCTTTTTCTTGAGGCAACCATTGTTATTTACTATGCAGTAGAAGTGCTTTATATTTCCTGACCATTTCAAAACACAGAATATTAAAAAGACATGCACTCAAGGGTCAAGGTTTAATAAAATTAATAATTTTTACTACATCATCAGGAAATTTTTTAAGTGATTGGAAAATAGACTACTGCTCCTGATGAGGGGAGCTGAAGAGAATTTTTTTTTCAGCCTACCACAGACAACCCCCCGATAATAATAATAAAAAATAAAGATACTGTAAAAAAAAAAAAAAAAAAAAAAAAAAAAAAAAAAGATCAAACGTTTGAAAAGAGCCCATTATTTTTGAAATTAGAATTCAGTGGAAACTCAGAGAATAGGTAAAAAAAAATCCTGTCATGTTTTACTTCATTGTAGGACTTAACTGTTTTTAGATGGTAAACTTAAACTTTCTTTAATAATAATAAAGATAAGAGTTTAAAACAAAGCTATGATTGTTTTAACTTCAAGTTATTTTCCAATTTTTTTTTTTTGTCTTTTTCGTGACCGGTACTCAGCCAGTGAGTGCACCGGCCAGTCCTATATAGGATCCGAACCCGCGGCGGGAGCGTCACTGCGCTCCCAGTGCCGCACTCTCTTGAGTGCGCCACGGGCTAGGCCCTTATTTTCCAATTTTTACCCAAGTTTTATATGTATTTTATAAAATGGGTGGGGAGGGGGAGTCTAGATCTTTTCACTTCAGGGTACTTCTAAAGATTTTTGTGTCATTTAGGCCTTCTTTAAAAAAGCATTTTGTAAAGTACACATGGAGTACTCTGCATTATGGTGACTGAGCCCAAGATTTTAGTGCAGTATGCTTTGTGGATTTTCATAAGTAGCTTTTATTATGTAGTTTGAAGAATAAATAAAATCTTCCTATATGCAGCTTTGAGTGAAATCTAAAATATTGTAAAATAAAATAACCTGCTTAGTGGCCGTTCACTTAAGTAGCCAAAATTGTAAAGAAACACAAAGTCTATATTTTATACTTGATGTTGTCATTTAATAAGCCATAGCAATCAGCATTGTTTTGGGTAGATTATTGATCATCCATATATACCTTCCTAAATATCAAAAAGGGAAAATCAAGAGTCTTACATAATCTTTAATTCATTTCCTTCTTTAGGTTTTAAATGTTCTTTGCCTTCCCTCTTGAGTTTCATGGTTGATAGTTTATCATTTTTAGCACAGGGGAATTTTGAAACAAATATGCCTCTGCCATTCTGCACTTGTACGTATATAGGGGCAGGTGCAGAAAATTTACCCTTGATTATGCAAAATGACCCTTGAACATTTTTGGGTTAGAGAATTATTTTCTAAATTGAATACCCTTATCTTTTAAAATTTATCAGCTGATGATAGTCAAAGGCAACTTTAAGAATATTTAAAAAATTATAATGTGGGTTCATTACCACTGTCTGATTTGCTATTCAAGAATTCATAGCTATGAAAAGAAAGGTATTCTTTCTCAGTTGTTGAGTGAACTAAGCCTGGTGGAATAATTTTATGGGATATCTAACATGTTAGTGATTATGGAAAGCATTTTGTCCCCTTAATTACTGTCCCCATTACCTAGGTAAGGTCCAATGTCCCAGACATTTTAGATACTTAATAAATATTTGAAGGAATGAAAGGAAGGTCTCACAGAAAATGTAAATTTATGCTTATTCCATCTGAAAATGTTTTTCCTCCTTACAACTTACTGCTCCATTTTGTATCTCGTTTAGTTCAGGAGCTAAAAGCTACTTTATGTCCAAAATAGTTTTGTCACATTAAGCTAATCCCCTTTGAACATGCAACTCAATTTCTTTAATTAGCTTTAAAAATAAGGATCATTAAGTGCGAGTGCCACCATCAATTACTGTACATGAACTTGCCTGTTCAATAATGCATCAGAGCTGTGCTCTAATCAGTATTTCACTGAAAGATTTATGGAAAAGGTGGCCTCCCTAGGTTCCAAACTCGAAGTGAAGTCCTGTTATGTCTAAATTTTTTTTCTTGTAATTGCTACCATTTTGGGTACTGTATTGCATTGAATACTCTCAGCATCCTATTTATCTTTGCATTTCATACTTGGGATCAATTTCAGAGAGTGTTTTACTGCATTTTTGTAAATTTATAGGAAGTTAAGCATGTTTCTTTACAAGAAAAAAGGTGCAGATTAAAAAAAAGTCTGCATTTCTAAGAGGTGTACCTGTTATGGCAAACTCCCCAGAAAATGCCTTATTTCTTATATGTTACAGGGTAACAAATAAACAAAAAATTGGGAAATTGGACTAGCACTGTATGTTTGTAAAATTGTTTAAAATCTACCAAAACTGGGTTGTAAAAGTAATGGTCATTTTTCCTTGCTCATTTAATTCAAGATAACATATATTTTAACTTTCAAACAATAGAAATATAATATTCATCAGTTATACATAAACATTTGGGTCATTTTGTTTTATTGCTATATTATGCATTCAGAATAAGTCAAAATAACAAGACCCCAAAACAGGTTTTGATAATATACAAAAAATGCTTTAGGAAATTACATTTGATACTAAACGATCATTTTTATAGACAATTACTTAAGAACTTCTGGAAAGATTGATTCCAGCCATTAAAACAGAGCTAATAGTATTAACTTTCTTTCCAGTTAACAACCCAGAGGGGATAGATGAAACATAAATAGTCAGTGTTTCAGTATTTCATAGCAGATTTAGTTAAGTGAATGTACATATTTGAAAATATTCTATTGGGTTATAATTAAGTGCATTATATCATATTTATTTGGTCAAATAATTAAGAGTATGATTTCTAAGTATTTCTGGAATGACATTAATTTTATGGGGTAGATTTTATTGTTGAAAAAATATAGAAACAATTTGTAATTTTGAAATCTCATAATTCCATCAGCCTTGTACCAGGATGGGTCAAAATACTTTAATGTACAAGTATAACAAAATGATTACTTTTCTTCTTATGACTTGGTGTGCAATTAAATGATTAGAAGTTTTAAAAATTCATAATCTTTGAGGAAGAAAACTTTAAGGGTGCTGCAGAGGCTAAAACACATTTGCTGAGGATTTATCTTTACTTGAGCATTTGTTAAAGCATTCATTCTGGGAACGGGAATTAGCCAGCTGAATCCATATCAAGCCTGTGGGGGGTCATCCATCATAGTAATAGACTAGACTTCATCTTTAAATATCCAGTTCCTATATTCTCCTTCATTTTAAGGTGAATTCCTGGTCATTGAACTTTAAATTCAGAGTTGCGGTCAGAGAAGGGTTAGCTTGATATATAAAGGCTGTTGCCACCACCTGCTTTCTTTAAGAGGAGTGTGTTTTTATGTTATTCATTGGAATGTTCCAGTTCTGGGCTTTGATGATATGTCTTATTTTGGGAACTTTAAAAAATTGAAGAACAGCATACAGTAAAGGGAAAAATATGTAGCTCAAGGATTTTATTTTATTTTATTACAAATTGAATAGTACACATGTAGCCTTCTCCCGCAAAGGAATCACTATTTTGACTTTTATCTCACAGGCAAGTTTTTGAATTTTATGTACATGCAGTTTGAATATATATGCTTTGTGCCTAGCTTCCTTTGTCTTAAACTTTGTGTCTGTGAGGTTCATTCATATTGTATGTAGCTGTAGTTCTTTTTCATCTTCCATTATATGAACATACTAGAATATATTTTGTCTTCTGTTGATGGCATTCCCCCCCCCAGTTTTTTAGCTGTTATTAAAAAAAAAAAAAAAGCTGCTGTGAGCATTCTAGTACTTATCTTTTGATGCTCATAACTATGCATTTCTTTTGGATATTTACTTAAGAGTGAAATTTCTGGGTCCTAAGGTGTGTATTCACCTTTTGTAGATTCTGCCAAGCTGTTTTCCAAAGTGGATGTAGGTTGACTCTCTCACTACACTGTATGAAAATTCTTGTTATTCTTGCTCTGCACCATTGCTTACACTTGATATTGCCAGCTTTAAATTTATTTTTTCCAATTTTAGTCACTCTGGGAGATATGTTGTAGCATTTATCATATTATTGTTTTAATTTGTATTTTTCTGATGGCTGATGAGGTTGACTACCTTTTTATATACTTACTGGTCATGTGGATATCCTCCTTTGTGATGTTCTTGTTTTTTACCCATTTTTCTATTGATTTGTCAGGCTTTTTCTTATTGATTTGCAAGTGTTCTTATATATTCTGAATACTACTAATTTGTGGGACATTTGTGTGGTAACTATTTTCTCCTGCTTTGTGTTTTGCCATTTAGTCTCTTAATTGTGTCTTTTAATGACCAGTTTTTTTTTTTTATTTTAATAAAGTCCAATTTCTCAAAATTTCTTTTATGGGTATTTGGGTTTTTTTTTTTTTTTTTTTCCCATTTTCCCCTACTTAAGAAATCTTTGACTGAGCCAAGAATATAGAGATTTTCTCTCAGAAGCTTTATTGTTTTACACTCTAAATTTTAGGTGCGGTATGAGGTACGAGATAGGGATAAAGTATTTATGTGCAAGTGTATGTTTATAATTTTCCAATTGAATATTCATTTGGTCCAGAACTATTTATTGAAAAGACAATCCTTTCTCCCTTGCATTGTCATCATTGTCATAAATCAGTTGGTCATATATATGTGGGTCTGTTTCTAAACCCTATGTTGTGTTCTAATTAAAAAAATAATAAAATTTGTCATATGTTAAGTGACATTTTTTGTGCAAAAATGTTTCAGTTTCTAATTTTTTTTGCTAGGAAATGTGAAGGGTTTTCAAAAAGTTCATGGAAGGATTCATATTACCTTTCAATTCTATTTTTCCACAAATTGATTGATGTACCCTTGTATGGTTGATTTTTAATATTGGTTTTATATCCACCAACCTTACTAAATTCACTTATTAATGCTGGTAGTTTATGTAAATTCTTTTGGGTTTTCAGTGTACATAATTATGTGGTCTGCAAGTAATTAACTTTTTTTGTGTCTTTGATTCCAGTCTCTGCACCTTTTATTTCTTTTCCATGCCTACTGTACTATCTAAAACCTAGAGTCTAATATTGAATTGAAATGATGATAGTGTGGATTTTATCTACTACTTTTTTCTGCCATCTTTTGAGCTGTTCCTATTTTTCTTCTTTATTTATTCCGTTAATGTGAATTAAACCAAAGAATTTTCAAATGTTACTTCAGCCTTTTGCATTTCTTGAGTGACCAACTTGGTCATAATCATTTTCCTCTTTAATTAACTTTGGATTTAGTGTGTTAACATTCTTGCTTAGTATTTTTGTACCAATGTCTAGGAGAGATTGGTCTATAACCTTCCTGTCTGGTAATGTCCCTGCCAAAGTTTGGTGTCAAGGTTATGCTGGCCTCAAACAAAAAGTAGAGAACAGTTTTTCCTTCTTGTTACTGAAAAGGTTTGTATAAAATTGATGTTAACTGAAAAAAAAAAAAAAAATGGAAGAATTTATCAGAGACACCACCTGGATCTGGTTTTGTTTTGTATTTTTAGAGGGGGTGATGGGAGACTTTTAATAGTGCATTCAATTTCATTGATAGATAACAAACTATGGACATTTTGGCAAATTTGTTTTTTGAGGAATTTGTTCATTTCATATAATTTTTTCAAAGTTTTGTCATAAGATTGTTCAATACATACCTGTAGAGTCTAGTTGTGTTCTTTTTTTTATTCGTGATATTGGAAATTTGTGCCTGTTGTATTTTTTTCCTTGATCTATATTGCTAGAAGTATTTCAGTTTTATTAATCTTTTCTTCTTCTCAAAGACCAACTTTTGGCTTTCTTGAATTTCATCATTGTGCTGTTTTTCTATTTTGTTGGTTTTTTGCTCTAATGTGTGTTATTTCCTTTTTTGAGTTTGGTTTACTCTTTTATGTTAGCTTTTTTTTTTTTTTTTTTTTTAATTTTATTTTGTCGATATACATTGTAGCTGATTATTGCTCCCCATCACCAAAACCTCCCTCCCTTCTCCCTCCCCCCCTGCCCCCCAACAATGTCCTTTCTGTTTGCTTGTCGTATCAACTTCAAATAATTGTGGTTGTTATATCTTCTCCCCCCCCCCCCGGTTTGTGTGTGTGTGTGTGTGTGTGTGTGTGTGTGTGTGTGTGTGTGAATTTATATATTAATTTTTAGCTCCCTCCAATAAGTGAGAACATGTGGTATTTCTCTTTCTGTGCCTGACTTGTTTCACTTAATATAATTCTCTCAAGGTCCATCCATGTTGTTGCAAATGGCAGTATTTCATTCGTTTTTATAGCTGAATAGTATTCCATTGTGTAGATGTACCACATTTTCCGTATCCACTCATCTGATGATTGGCCTTTGGGCTGGTTCCAACTCTTGGCTATTGTAAAGAGTGCTGCGATAAACATTGGGGAACAGGTATACCTTCGACTTGATGATTTCCATTCCTCTGGGTATATTCCCAACAGTGGGATAGCTGGGTCGTATGGTAGATCTATTTGCAATTGTTTGAGGAACCTCCATACCATTTTCCATAGAGGCTGCACCATTTTGCAGTCCCACCAACAATGTATGAGAGTTCCTTTTTCTCCGCAACCTCGCCAGCATTTATCGTCCAGAGTCTTTTGGATTTTAGCCATCCTAACTGGGGTTAGATGGTATCTCAATGTGGTTTTGATTTGCATTTCCCGGATGCTGAGTGATGTTGAGCATTTTTTCATATGTCTGTTGGCCATTTGTATATCTTCCTTAGAGAAATGCCTACTTAGCTCTTTTGCCCATTTTTTAATTGGGTTGCTTGTTTTCTTCTTGTAAAGTTGTTTGAGTTCCTTATATATTCTGGATATTAATCCTTTGTCAGATGTATATTTTGCAAATATTTTCTCCCACTCTGTTGGTTGTCTTTTAACTCTTTTAATTGTTTCTTTTGCTGTGCAGAAGCTTTTTAGTTTGCTGTTAGCTTTTTGATATGGATGCTTAGTTCCTTGTTTTTTTAATCATTCTTTTTTTCCCTAATATATTTATTTAAGTCTATATATTTCATTCTAAGCTGCATCCCACAATTTTGGTATGTTATAACTTCATTATCATTCCGTTCAAAATTTGTTTTAATTTTTATTATCATTTTTTCTTTGACCCATGCTTTAGGAAGAGGAGGAGGGGAGGAATAATAACGAGAAGTTAGTTAATGTACACAAAATTACAGCTAGATAGGGAAAAATAAGGTTTACTGGTGTACAGTAGTGTTAGGTGTCTATAATTAAGAATAATTTATTGTATGTTCTCAAATGGCTAGAAGAGAGGAGTTTAAATGTTCTCATTACAAAGAAATGATAAATTTTTATGATGATGAATTTGCGAACTACCCTTATTTGATCATTACACATTGCATACATGTACTGAAATATGACTCTGTTAACCATAAATGTGTACAATCAATACTTTTCAATTAAAAATAAATAAATTTCTTAAAAGAGAGAAATGTATTGCTTAATTGGCTATCATTTTTGAGTTTTCTTGTTACTTTTCTGTTGTTGATTCCTAACTTAATTCCACTGTAATTAGTGAACATCCTCTGTATGTTATCAGTTCTTTGAGATTTGCTGAGGCTTTTTTTCTGCTCTCCCTACAGTCTTTTTAGAAAAATATTTCCTGTGTTCTTGGAAAGAATTTATATTCAAGTAGTTGTTGAGTGCAATCTATAAATGTCAATTAGGTCAACTTTATGTAGAATGTTTTTCAGTTCTTCTATATCTTTATTGACTTTTTTTGTCCTCTTGTTCCATCAATTACTGAGAGAGATGTGTTACAGTCTCTAAGTATGATTTTGAATTTATCCGTTTCTCATTTGGCGTTCTGAGTCATTTTGCCTTATATGTTTGGAAGTTGTGTTTTTCCATTACTTAGATTGTTCCATCTTTCTACTGAATTGGCTCTTTATGAATTGTCGCTCTTTGTCTCGAGTAGTGCTTCTTGCCTTAAAGTTCACTGTCTGATAGTTTTTAGCTGCACCAGGTTTCTTTTGGTAAATGTATGCATGGTGTACCTTTTTACTTTCATTTTTTCTTTTTCTTTTTCTGTCAGTCTTAAAATTTTAGTCTTTTACTTTGAGCATTTAACCCGTTTATATTTAAAATAAATATTAATAAATATGAGTTTAAGTTTGCCATCTTTTTGTTTTCATCATACTTATTCATTTTTTCTCTTTTGTATTGTTTTTACTTTCTTCTCTTATTAGCATGTTATTTATACTTTATTTTACTGTGCTTTTAGTGGTTACCCTAAAGGTTATATACCATGCATCCTTGATTTATTCGAGTCTGTGTTTAAAAAAACGGTTTATTTTGAGATACTTATGGATTCATAGGAATTTTCAAATATAGTATAGAGAGATCCTATTGATACTTCACCAAGTTTCTCACAGTGGTTACATCTTATTATAATAAAATGTCAAAACCAGGAAACCGACAGCTATATAATGTGTGTCAATTTTTCATTTTGTGTCATTTCCGCCCTTACCCCCCACATTTTACAGATTTGTGTAACTATAACCACAATCAAGATCAGATCTATTTCATCACCACAAAGATTTCCCTTATTCTATTGCTTTATAAAGTCATACCCCACCCCTCCCTATACCATCTACCATCCCTAACCCCTGGCAACCTTTAGTCTGTTTTCCTTGTCTATAATTTTGTCATTTTAAGAATGTTATAAAGATAGAATCTTAACATATGTGACCTTTTCAGGTTGTCTTTTCTTTTTTTTTTCACTCAGCACAGTGCTCTTGAGATCCATCCAAGTTGTATATATTAATATTTTGCTCATTTTACTGCTGAGTAGTGTTCCATGAAAAGAACGTACCTATTCAGGGGCAATTTGTTTCTACATTTTCACTTTTATACATAAAGGTGCTATAAGCAATTGTGTACAGATTTTTGTTTGTACAGGTTTTTATTTCTCTATAATAAGTACCCAGGAGGGCAATTGCTGGGTTGTATGATAAAAACATGTTTAGTTTTTTTCAGAAACTGACAAACTGTTTTTCACTGGAGATGTGTCATTTCACATTCCCACCAGCAATGTGTGAGCAATCCAATTTCTCCACATTCTCACCATTCTCATAGTTGTATAGTGATATCTCTTTGTGCTTTTAATTTGTATTTTTTATTTGCTAATGATGCAAAACATCTTTTATGTGCTTATCTATGTATCTTCTTTGATGAAATGTCTTTTTGTGTTATGCTTATTTTCTAATTGGATTTTTTTTTTTACTATTGAGTTTTCTTTATATTTTCTAGATAAGAATCCTTTGTCAGATTTATGTGTTTTTGACTTATTTGATTCCACTTTAATTTTTACCACTTTTACCACTTCCTGGAAAATGCAGGGAACATAAAACACTTCAACCCCATTTACCCCACTCCTACCTTTTCTGTAACTATATTTTTATATTTAAAACTCCATTAGTTTAGATTATTTATTGTTTTAAGGAATTCCTACTAGTTTACTAACATTTTAAAACCATTTTTTGTACTCTTCGGTCTTTTCCCCATTAGAATCTTTCTGAGATCATTTTCTTTCTGCCCAAGCATTTACTTTGGTATTTTTTTTTGTGCAGATCTGAGGCAACTGTGTTTGTGCATGTGTGTGTATGTGTGTTCATGTGTATGTGTTGTGAAAAATACTAGGTTGACAGGTTTTTATTTTTATTTCTTGTTTTTTAGCCATTGTGTTAATTGGCTTTCATTGTTTTTCATTGTTTTCATTGGCTTTCATTGTTTTTCTTGAGAAGTCAGCTGTTGGTCTTATTCTTTCTTGAAGATAAGGTCCTTTTCTGCTCTAGTGGCTTTTAAGGTTTTCTTTCTCTCTTGGCTTTCAACTGTTTTACTATGATATGATGTGGTAGTCACCCTCTAAGATGGGTACCAGTAATCCCTACCTTCTGATATTCATGCTCATGTGTAATCCCTTCCCCTTCAGTCTGGGCTGGACTTAACTGCTCTCATCAATAGAATATGACAGAAATGTTGGTTTCTTTTTAATACCTTGAAAATTTATTTTTTCTTTTAACAGATCATATAGATATTTTGTAATTGTTCACAGTGGATGGGTTATTTTGATGCAAGTACTCCACAGGTTGAGCTTAATTGTATATAAAATGCAGGAGAATTATTGTTTTCTTGGGATGCTGTTATAGAGGCAGCTCTGTTAGCATACCTTCAAATGAATAACTTACCAGGTGAAAAAGTACTATCCATTTCTCCTCTAAGGTATATTGACTGATGCCCAGGGCACTAAACACTTGTCTATACAGATACTCTCTAGTGTGTGTACTTCTCTAGCTTTTACCCCTACCTTTGTCAAAAAGTAATTATTAAAGCTATGTATGCCAGTAATACTTACTTTTATAATTGCATGACTTTATTACATAATATAGAATTTTATAAGAGGTATTTTTTTTTCTGTGAAAACTTATTTAAATTCTTTTGAAAGACTATATAGGTGAATTGATAAATCAATTTTTGGTGAATTATGTTTGATCAAATTGTTAAACATTGAAGAAATATCTTACGAAAATCTAGAATTCTTCTTCAATGAAATTGTTTCATAAGTGTTCAAATTCTTACTCTACCTTAAAGAGACTGAAATTAAGTACAATACAGTATTATATGTGTGTGGTTTATTCAGCAAAAAAGGTAGAGACTTCCCAGTTTTAGAGCCATAATCAAGAAGACGACCTTATCCATCTATCAAGATATTTATTAGTGAATATACATGTTTTAAGTTAAAATAAAGTGCTTAGGTTACATATATTTCCTTTGTTATGATTTCTGCCTCATCCAACCTTTTGGAGTGACTGAACCAATCACTGGTTCTGACTGTGTCTTATATCTTATACTTCTAAATACTGAGAGGGTGTTTTATCCTGCCCTTTCAGAAAGAATTTGCAAACTTTTTAATTGAATAATTTGAATAATCTTTATTTAAGTTATGTTTTAGGTAGTAGCACTAATTAAAATCCACAAATTAAGTTAATGTATGTTTATTTATTAAGCACATAAAAGCCTTTTCTAGACTGAAATACTCAGCCAGAAGTTAAACAGAGAACAGATAATTATTTGGTGACTCTTGTTCATTTACTAGCAACTTCCATAAATTATACAGATTGTTTATCCCTATATAAAAAAATCACCAGATATTTGTGTTTTCTTCTGTTTATTTTATATTCTATAAACCAAGGATGGGAGTCAAGTTCTTTTTATTAAACATTTATAGTGTGTCTGTTATGAACAGACCTATCAAGGCAAATAAGATTCATTCCAGTTCCATGAAGATATTACATTTCAGAAAGCCATTTTAATAAGCAATTATAGCAGAATCAATAGGTGCCTTTGTGCTTTTTCTTATGAGTATAAATGTGCAAATTTTAAAACAAGAATTTCATATGATAATATAATTAAATTATATTTTTAAAGTATGTGAACTTTGTAACCTTTGCTATTATATTTATGTAGACCTTAAGGGGCCAGGAGGAAACAGGAAGAGTCATTGACATTCATCACACCTTTAGCAAATTAGAAGACAATTGATATTAAATACTTTTATGATACTCATGTTGTAATAATGTACTTTTTCTGCTTCTACTCACTTTACTCTTGGAATGCCTTCACACCTAATCCGTAATATCAGAGGATCTACTTCACCATTAATTACACACACACACACACACACACACACACACTCACACTCACTCTCTCTCTCTCTCTCTCTCTCTCTCTCTCTCTCTCTCTCTCTCTCTTCTTAGAATGTGATTTGTTCATTCTGGCTTACCATAGCAGAAGTCCAAATATTTTTTTATATACAAATATACCATAGGCAGTATGTCCTGGTGTGTGGGATCCTCAGCCTGTCACAAATTTCATTATGCCATCTGCTTCAACCTGAGTGGTATATCTTCTGCTGGCAGACTTTACTGAAGTTGCCATGGCTCAGGATAAAAAAAATCGGGCTTGGCATAAGAAGCTTTCTTTTGAAAAAATAATAATTGATTATGCCTGCTGTAGATTTTAAAATAAGCATTTGAAAGGATTCCCAAAAGCCTCTTCTAAACATCTTGATCTTTTTCATTTGTGATTGTAGATAGCCAATATAATAGTTGAATTATTGGTAACTTTGATAACTTAATGACATTTTCTGTTTTATTTGTAAGGACATATAACAAACACTTATGTATGGATTGGTGACGTATTGTGAAATATTTTGATAACTTCTGTCAATGGATGCTCTTTACCTAAAGTCTTCCAGAAATGATATCTCAAATGACTGTATCCTTTGTGTATAATACAAAGATGATAGGATCACCATGATGAAAAAATCTAGATCAAAAACTACTTATTAGGTGTGTGACTTCATGTAATTTTGTTTTCTGTTAAATGGAGATAATGATGCTTGTAGAATTGTTTGAGAGATGAGATTAGAATTGGTCTTTAAAAATTGGATAAACATTTATTCTGCAAACGTTTACTGAATATAAACTCTGTACGAGGCATACTTCTAGAGAATGAGGACAAAGCAGAAAGTGAAATAATAAGATTCCTTTGCTGGAGAATTTTACATTCTAGTCTGTTTCCACTGAGTAGGATGGAAGCTCATGACAACAGGGTATACGTCAGGTGGTGATAAGTGCCATGAAGAAAAATGAGGCACGGTTAGCTCATGGCACATAATGCTGGGGTGCTGTCTTGAATAGTGGTGCCAGGGAGGGCTTCTCCGAGGGGAAGTTGAGCACACCTGAATGAAGTAAAACAAGTAAGCATGTAGATATTTGGGGAAGGATGTGCCTGGGTGGTAGAGCCAGCCGCTTGGCAGTTTGAAGAACAGTGAGGAAGTCAATACAGCTGGAGCTGAGTGGGTGAGGGACAGAGTGCTAGGAGATGAAGTCAGAGAGTGATGTAATCTTTCTGATAAATAATTGTAAATAAAAAGTCACATTCCAGACACCCTACAGAAATATGAAATTAGGATTGACTGTACTGTTTTATCACTTATTTAGATTTAGCATGCAGCTCTTTATAACAAGTAATTATAGAATCTTTTTCCAAAATGGAATGATTTTTATTGTTGTTGTTACTTGTGTCATTATACCTGGAGTTAGCCAGACTGCAAAGTCTGAAGGCACAATTCTCCAGACTCCCAACTCTGTCCAACACTTTTGACACCAACCTCAAGGAGTAAGGTCCGGCTACAAAGTTAAAGGGGAAAGTATATACAAGACTACCCTCACTTGTGACACCAACTGCAAATTTGGGAGGTTCCCAAAACTACCCTTGGTTTGATAATTCAGTAACATGTCTTACAGAATTCACTGAAATCTATTATACTCATAATTATGATCTATTACAGGGAAGGGATACAGGTCAGTTAAAGGAAGAGATGTAAAGTGCTGAGTATGGGAGGATTTCAAACATGAAGCTTCCATTTTCCTTGGGAAATGTTCCCTCCTAGATTTGATGTGTGACTATACACATGGAGTATTACAAACCCAGAAGGCTTACCTGAGCTTGGTGATCAGTGTTTTAATTCGGGCATTATTTTATAGGCATGATTGATTGGTGATTGCCCACATGATTGAACTTAAAGTTTGAGCCTATATCATGTGGCCTTATGGCCCACCATGAATAACAAAGATCCCATCACTTGGGAAAATCCAAGGGTTTGGAGCTCCTTCCTAGGAGCTGGGGACAAAGGTCAGACCACCCTTTGAGAAAGAACAAATTCTTTACTACACACAGTATTATAAAAATTCAAGCAATGTAGAAAGTAAATGATGCCTGGAAATCTTATCCATCAGAGGCAACCAGTGTTATATTGGTTGTTGGGTGGATATTCTTCAAGATGTTTAACACAGATACAAATATCTTTCTTTGAATGTGCATTGGCTTATAGTATATGTATTGTTTGATAACTAGCCTTATTCATTTAAGAATGTGTATAGATGTGTACATTTATGTGTGTGTTTTAATCAGTATCCTGAAGTTGAACACTAGAGGTAGATTTTCCCATCTAATGAATAGTGCTGCACTGAGCATTCTTATACATGTTTGTGTATTATTCTAATATTTCTCCTTAAAATAAATTTGTGGAAATTAAATCATTGTATTAAAAGGTATAGACATTTTAAAATTTCATATGTACTTCATTATTACCCTTTGGGGATATTGTCTATGAAATAGTTTATGGAATGTCAAAATTATTAATAATCTATATTACTCTTAGGTAAACACTGCAACTTCATCAACTTCAAATGTTGAATATGGCCACATTCCTTACCTCAGCTCAGCTGTAATTTCTACCCTGCAACATGAATCGTTTTTATTATCCCCACATAATGGGAATCTGGAAGCACTTACAGCATCGAGTATTCCACACATCAACGGGAAACCTGCTTGTGATGAATTTGATCAGTTAATCAAAAATATGGCCCAGGTAAGAACATTTTTTTCCTGTTAGTTATGATAGAATTTATAGTATCTTAAAGTTTGGTCAAGTCCGATAACTTGAAGAATATAGTGACATTTATAAGATCTGAAAAAATTGAAATGAAAAAGAAGTTTATTTTGTGGGAGTTGGATGGGTCAGAGATTTTTCTATTACATTTTTCTCTTTTTAATTATCATATTTAAATCGAGTATTATATGTTGTATTCTAAAATATTCTTCAGGATAAATCAAATGTCCTATTCTAGGAGGTGAGTGCTAGAAGTTACCTTAGAGAAATTTTTTTCAATTTCTTTTTTTGAAACAAAGTAATGTCACTCATAAGATGACTGTTACTGCAGTAATTAACTTTTAATTTTTCTTCTTGCTTTGTTTCCTGAACAGGGTCGCCATGTAGAAGTTTTTGAGCTCCTCAAACCTCCTTGTGGAGGCCTTGGGTTTAGTGTTGTGGGATTAAGGAGTGAAAACAGGGGAGAGCTGGGAATATTTGTACAAGAGATACAAGAGGGCAGTGTGGCGCACAGGTGAGATTGTCACAGCTTCTTCTCTGTTTTTTATACCATATTCAGAAGGTTTGTTCACTGTGGGGGAATTTAGAAATACAAAAACTAAGACAAACAAAAAACTCAATATAATCTGTTATTAACCAGTTTTTAGAAGTCATTAACGTTGTTGTGATAAAAAGCAAGTCCTTTGAAAGGAGAGTAGCTTTAAAATATAGTCATAAATTAATTACATTTTAGTAAAGATAGAGAAGTTTCAGTAGAACGTTATTTTCATTGTTATTAAGTGAGCTATGTTTGATTAGATTACTGTACTAAAAATTATCCATGGTAATTTGAGCTTTATTAATGTACTCAAAGCAACAAGTAAGTAGATGCTCAATACTTTCATTTTTAGAAGACAGGAAAATCTAAAAGATGGTAAAAATAGGAATATTTAATATATGCTGTATAGGTTGAGTAGATAGCTGAAAAAAAGAGGGCTTTTAAATAAGAGGAGTTGATTTGGGGTAGCAGTTGAATTACCTTAGGAGAGTTGATCACCTGGAGCCAAACCATACATTTTTAAAAGTAAAGCTGCAAGGAAAACCTTTAACAGTGTGGAAATTAGAAAATAGGATTAGAAATAATGGAACATATGAGTATATGCCAAAGAAGCTGTCATTTCCTTGAGAGCGATCAGATATTTTACCCCCTTTTTCATCTTTGATAGAGATGGAAGGTTGAAGGAAACTGATCAGATCCTTGCTATCAATGGACAAGCACTTGATCAAACAATTACACATCAGCAGGCTATCAGCATCCTGCAGAAAGCCAAAGATTCTGTCCAGCTAGTTATTGCCAGAGGCTCATTGCCTCAGCTTATCAGCCCTATGGTGTCCCGTTCTCCATCGGCAGCCAGCACGATTTCAGCTCACTCTAATCCGGTTAGTAAGTAAAATTTTCAAAAGGAATAAAACATATTTTTATAGTTCTTTTTGGTCATCTCTGGGTTTCTAATTCCTGTAGGTTCTTTGTACTTCTTGAGTTTTTGTCTTGTTATTCTTCTGTCTCTTCCTAGCCTGGAATATTTGTTATTTATTTTATTATGATTAAGTCTCTAGCTTCTCTTTGTGTAGTTTTTTATTTGACAGCATTCCTCAAAAAAAAAAATTTAGACCTTTAACAAAACTGACTTCATCTGTAGACAGATATAATCTTGATTTTGCTTTGTAAATTATATAATTATATTGTTAGAGTTAGCTGTCAGTGACTTTAAGAAGTCATCTAATTTGGAATCTTGCTTCAAGGCAGGATTATGCAGAAGACATTCTTAATACATGACAGTTTTTTTTCTCTTCCTTTTTTTTTTTTTTTACGAATTCTACAAAAGAGCTTGCAAATCAGTGACTATATGTAACTGGTAAAATGCAGTCATTTTAATGATGTACTGATAATTTCAAGAATGATTAAATCAATAGGTGTACCAGTCTGTAGAAAGGAAAGTACACTAAATGAAAAGGACACTGTTAGAGCTTGTTATTATGTCTGAATTCAATTGTTTAATACTAACAACAAAATAATAATTACAAAAATTTCCTTGTTAGTATAACATTTTAGTTTTTAAAATTTTTATGAATTCATATGGGAGCTTTGTTTTTAGGTTCACTGGCAGCATGTAGAAACTATTGAATTGGTGAATGATGGATCTGGTCTGGGATTTGGCATCATAGGAGGAAAAGCAACTGGTGTGATAGTAAAAACCATTTTGCCTGGAGGAGTAGCTGATCAGGTAGGATACTCGACAGGTCTTTTCTGCTGCTTTATCAAATAATATGGCTTCAATTTTTATATTTTGTGTTAAAAAGAAGAAACTCTGGCCTTAGGTAATGTCAAAGAAACTGAGTTAGAATCTTTTGTTTTCTTGGGCTGTCCCTGAAGGATTCTCTTAGACCTGGGAGAGAAATATCTTTGAAAGGGGGCATTGATCTTAAGTTGCAGGTATAGACAATGAGCTTAACACTCTTTAGAACCACAGACTAAAGACAAGGTTATGGTTTTGATCATTGTAGAGATGGCTATCTTTTGTTTTATGATCATAAATCATATTTATAAACCTAGTCAGCTGTTTTATAGTCATTAGGTATTATGGAAAAAAAAGAGTGCTTTATTATTGAGGAGAAAAAATAAGATTCAACTTGTCCCATTAGTGATGGGTCACTGGTGTCATCTTTGTATATGAAGCACAGCCTGTATTTATCACTTAGAGAGTAGTTCATTGAAGCATTACCATTTCTATGTGACATTGTTGAAATATATGTGAGAAATATTTACTACATTAGTTAAGTATGATTTATACTTTAATTTGACAAGGTCTACTGGTTTAACTGTTGCCTCGATTATAACATTTGTTTATAAAGCTGGTTTTTTAAATGTGTATTTGAACTTAAACTAGGAAGTCAGGTTCACCAAACATTTCTCATTTTCATAAATGAAAGGCCTATTTAACGGCAGCCTTGTCAGTAGGGGTATTTATAGTTAGTACAAAAGTGTGCAAATTTTTCTTCCTTTAAAAAATTGGCCAGCATCTAGCAGTATCAAATGAAATTTCCCCAGTTGACAAGCTTGTGACATACAAGGGATCTTCAAAAAGTTCATGGAAGGATTTGTATATCTTTTAATTCTATTTTTCTGTGAACTTTTTGAAGTACCCTTGTATTCATGCCTTATCTTCAGTATAGAGCTGTATTCTCCAATACTGTAGCCACTTGCCATGTATCACTTCTTAAATTCAAATTTAAATTAATTAAAGTTAAGCAAAATTACAAATTCAGTACCTCCGTTGGACTAGCCACATTTCAAGTGTTCCACAGCAACATGTAGCAAGTAGCTACTGTAGTGGACAATGAGGAACAGTTTCATCATTGCAGAAAGTTTTATTGGCCAGCACTTGTATAGAAGATTATAAGACTATTTCACTCCCCTCATCTGTCTGAATTTTTTCTAACAAGGATTTCATCTGCAGAAGAGGTCTTTTGGGACATTTATAATTGAAATGGCAAGGCAGAAAATTGTATTAATACAGTGATTTCTTATAGTTCATACCACATTTTGAGTAATATGTATTTGGGTAGTGACTTCATACTTAATCTTTTTAAAATTAAATTAAATTTTATTTTATTTTACTTCTCAATATACATTGCAGTTGATTTTCATGTCCCTTTACCCATTCCTCTCCACCCCCTCCCTTCTGTCCCACATCATATCTGTTCACTTGACTTAAAAAGTTCAAGGAATTTTTGTGATTGTTGTGTCTTCTTCCCCCCCACCCTTTATTTGTTTGTGTGTTTATTTGTTTATTTATAGCTCCCACAAATAAGTGAGAACGTGGTATTTCTCTTTCTGTGCCTGATTTGTTTCATTTAACATAATTTTTTCTAAGTCCATCCATGTTGGGAATGGTAGTATTTTGTTCTTTTTTATAGCAGAGTAGTATCCCATTGTGGAGATATACCACAATTTCCTTATCCACTCATCTGATGATGGACATTTGGGCTGGTTCCAACTCTTGACTATTGTTAATAGAGCTGCAATAAACATTGGAGTACAGGCATTTCTTCGGCATGATGATCTCCATTCCTCTGGGTATATTCCCAACAGTGGAATAGCTGGGTCATATGGTAGATCTCTCTGTAGTTGTTTGAGGAACCTCCATACCGTTTTCCATAAAGGTACACCATTTTGCAGCCCCAACAACAGTGTAGGAGTGTTCCTTTTTCTCCACACTTATCATTCTCAGTCTTTTGGATATTAGCCATCCTAACTGGAGAGAGATGGTATCTCAAAGTGGTCTTCATTTGCATTTCCCAGATGCTGAGTGAAGTTGAGCATTTTTTCATGTGTCTGTTGTCCATTCATATATCTTTCTTTGAGAAATGCCTATTCAGCTCCTTTGCCTATTTTTTAATTGGGTTATTTGGGTTTTTTTGCTATAAAGTTGTTTGAGTTCTTTGTATATTCTGGATATTAATCCTTTGTCAGATGTATATTTTGAAAATATTTTCTCCCACTCTTTTGTTTGTCTATTTACTCTGTTGATTGTTTCTTTTGCTGTGCAGAAGCTTTTTAGTTTGACATAATCTCATTTGTGTATTTTTCCTTTAGTTGCCTGTGCTTTTGGTTTCTACTCATGAAGTCTGTACCCAGTCCTACTTCCTGGAGTGTTTCCTCTATGTTTTCTTTAAGGAGTTTTATTGTTTCAGGATGTATATTTAATTCTTTAATCCACTTCAAGTTGATTTTGGTATATGGTGAGAAGTACGGTTCAGGTTTCATTCTCCTAAATATGAGTATCCAGTTTTCCCAACACCATTTGTGGAAAGGCAGTCTCGTCCCCAGTATGTAGACTTGCTGCCTTTGTTAAAGATCAGATGGCTGCAGGCATATGGGTTAATTTCTGGGTTCTCTGTTCTATTCCATTTTCCGTGTCTGTTTTTATGCCAGTACCATACTGTTTTGGTTATTGTAGCTTTGTAATATAGTTTAAAGTCAGGTAGTGTTATGCCTCCAGCTTTTTTTTGGATTGCTTTGGCTATGCACGGTCTTTTGTTATTCCATATGAATGTCTGGATAGCTTTTTCCATCTCTGAGAAAAATGTCATTAGAATTTTGATGGGGATTGCATTGAATCTGTAGATCACTTTGGGTAATATGGACATTTTCACAATGTTAATTCTTCCAATCCAAGAGCATGGGATATCTTTCCATCTTCTTCTGTCCTCTTTAATTTCTCTCAACAGTGGTTTGTAGTTCTTTTCATAGATGTTTTTCTCATCCTTGGTTAGCTTTATTCCTAAGTTTTTTTTTTTTTTTTTTTTTTGGTGACTATTGTAAATGAGCTAGCTTTTTTGATTTCTTTTTCTGCATGTTCACTGTTGGAGTAAAGAAATGCTACTGATTTTTGTGTGTTAATTTTGTATCCTGCAACTTTGCTGAAATCATTATCAACTCTAGGAGTTTTTTTTTTTATTGAGGTTTTAGGCTTTCAATATATAGGATCATATCATCTGCAAACAAGGACAGTTTGAATTCATCTTTTCCAATCTGGATGCCCTTTATTTCCTTCTCTTCTCTGATTTCTCTGGCTAGTACTTCCAACACTATGCTGAATAGGAGTGGTGAGAGTGGACAACCTTGTCTAGTTCTTGTTCAGGATGATATTGGCAGGGGTCTTATCATATATGGTTTTAATTATGTTAAGATACTTTCTGTCTATGCCTAACTTGTAGAGAGTCTTTATCATGAAAGAATGTTGAATTTTGTCAAAAGCTTTTTCAGTATCTATAGAAATGATCATATGGTCTTTGTCTTTGCTTTTATTGATGTGGTATATCACATTTATTAATTTGCATATGTTAAACCAACCTTACATCCCTGGGATGAATCCCACTTGATCATGGTGTATAATTTTGTGTATGTGTTGCTGTATTCTGTTAGCTAGTATTTTATTGAGGACTTTTGCATCTGTATTCATCAAGGATATTGGCCTGCAGTTTTCTATTTTTGATGCATCTTTGTCTGGTTTTGGTATCAGGGTGATGTTTGCCTCATAGAGTGAGTTTGGGAGAATGGCCTCTCTTTCAATTTTTTGGAACAGTTTGTAGAGAATTAGTATCAGTTCCTCTTTGAAGGTTTGGTAGAACTCTGCAATGAACCAGTCCGATCCTGGGCTTTTCTTTGTTGGGAGTCTTCTGATAACAGCTTCAATCTCTTTTATTGTTATTGGTCTATTCAGATTTTCTATATCTTCTTGTCTCAATTTGGATAGTTTGTATGTATCCAGAAATTTATCCATTTCCTTCAGATTTTCAAATTTGTTGGCATATACTTGTTTACAGTAGTCTCTAATGATTCCTTGTATTTCTGAGGTGTCAGTTGTAATATCACCTTTTTCATTTCTAAGTTTTGTTATTTCATACTTCATCTTTGCTTAGTGGCATTTTCTTTTTTCTGTCCCTCAAAAAAAATCACTACAGGCATTTTTTTCTTACATCTAGTAAGTAAAAATCAAAATGAAAAGTTCATATCAACTTTTGATTTAAGGAATATTTGTGAATTTCATGCTGAATGATGCTCGGATGTTTCAGAAGACAGTTAATTTTACAACCACATGTTAATGTCCCATGATTGGTAATTCATATCATTACAATTTTTTGTATTGAAACAAAATTGATTATATATATTTGTGGGTACAGAGTTGAATATCAGTCCCTACGTACAATACATGATGAACAAATCAGGACAATTATTATACTCATCTTTACAAAATGTAATCATTCATGTGACTCTTAACCAATTTTTTTTCCCTTCTCCCCTTTCCCACCTCTAATAACTACAGTTCTGTTCACTCCTTTTGAAAGTTCAACATTTATTTCAACCATTATTGTGATTGTTGTTTGTTTCTTCCTGCTTTCTTTCTTTTCTTCCTTCCTTCCTTTCTCCTTTCTTTCATTTTTTAGCTCTCCCTTATGAGTGGGGACATGCAGTATATTATTCCCCTTTCCTCATTTAGGATTTCTCTGGTGCAATTACAATAATAATAGCCTAATTATTCAAACTCGTTTTATTCAGCATGGACGATTATGCAGTGGAGACCACATTCTCAAGATTGGTGACACAGATCTGGCAGGAATGAGCAGTGAGCAGGTAGCACAGGTCCTTAGGCAGTGTGGAAATAGAGTGAAGTTGATGATTGCAAGAGGTGCCATAGAAGAACCTACAGCACCCACCTCTTTGGGCATCACCCTCTCCTCATCCCCATCTTCTACACCAGAGATGCGGGTAAGTAGATTAAAACAGTTAACGTGGAAGTCAGAGAAAATAGCACTCAGATAACAGTGGTGTTTATTTAGAAACTGAATTTATTAATGTTCATATTTTAGTGCCAAAGAATAGAAGAGAATTCGAATGTAGGGATGCTTCAGCACTAATACTGTTTTATTAATCAAGAATACTGTATAAAACAGTTGAAAAATAGATTGCTTATATATACTAGATTACTGTTTTACATTTTTCTTTAAGCAGCACATGTATGAGGATAGTGTTTTGAAGTATGGATAAAATTTTAAAGAACTATTTGCTACTAATACCTAAAATGTTTAATTCTGTCTCTTAATTAGAAGGCTTTCTGTAAGGTGGGTCATATTTCTAATTATTCCCTTTCAACTGTTTTCTTTTTAGTGCTTTTGTTTTGAATGTTTGGAGGTTGACGAGTGGGGGCAGGCTTGGTGGGAGGAAACAAGGCTTACTAAAACCTTTCAATGTTACTGTTCTAAAGTATGTCTTAGAACTGTTATCAGATTTGCAATGAGTAGTCATTATTCTTGACCCAGTTATATAATTTTTTAAACAAAAGTTATGCTTTTGGTGTTATAACAGAAGCTTTATTCGTAAGCATAGCATTCCATCTTTGTCTTCAATTTGATATGAAAAAAGCTGGAACATGTCAAAATTATTGAAAGGTGGTGGCTATCTCAGCTTGTTTACAGGTCACAAGTATACAGTGGATAAAATATTAAAAGAAGTAATTTTATCCGGAAATGTCTTAAATATTTAAGAAGAGAATTGCATCCAGTTGCTAGATAAGCTTTATTGCATACGCAAATTTTATATTCCTTTCCCAAAGATTTAAAAAACATCTATGTTTTCTTCTGTTAAAGTTTTTTCCAACCAGTTCCTGCAAATTCTATTTTACTATTCTAACTTCCTGCACCAGTGCTTTAAAACTTTATTAGATCACTTGAAATTTCCATGATTCTGTTGTTTTTAGGGTTGAGTTTGGTTGCTATTTTTTGCAAAGAGAAAGAAGTAAAGAAAGAAAGCTTGTTTATGAAAGTGTTTAAATGGCATTCTTTGTGATAAACAAAACATTTTATTCAGCAATATATAAATGAATGCAATACCGAAAACCACTTGATGTAATTGAAAGCTTAGAAAAATATCTATTCTGTGCATATCATCATTTCTGAAGCTTGTGCCCCTTTTAAAACCATTCGATAGTCAAATTGCCACCCTCTAAAATAGCACTTGCATAAGTCTTATTAAAAATAGAAAACACATTTGTTTCAATTGAAGCAGATTTCATCCTGTCATTTTCTTGTAATTATCTAAACTTTAAACTTTTGCTAAGTTTGCAC
Organism: Cynocephalus volans; assembly: GCF_027409185.1. NCBI lineage: Eukaryota > Metazoa > Chordata > Mammalia > Dermoptera > Cynocephalidae > Cynocephalus > Cynocephalus volans. The sequence continues at coordinate 55,283,860 of NC_084475.1, read as the reverse complement.
AGATAATTATGTGCAATACAAAAAAATAAATCAAACTTTACTGTAAAATTATATCTCATTTAGATGGACTATCAATGAGGTATAGTCACAGTTTGTTTAAAGAAAGTCAGAAGGTGCTGTCAGCTAGCCCTAACCTGCATGTCTCTTAGAACCTGTAGCCTTGATTTTGTTGTGCTCTTCTTAGGATTTTCTATAGAGTCCGCTGACTCCACACTAATAATACATAGTACCAATAGCTTATTGATGACATATTGTACCAGTCCACTAATGCTTAATTTAGGAACCCTTGCCCTTCAGTCCAACATACAGTAAATAACAAATCAACATGTTAGAGAAGGCTGACATCTGAGAAACCCGCTTTCAGCTATCATTCCAGGAATGAAGGATGCCAATGCACAGGGCACACTTACCTTATATATAGCTTTTCTTTAAAGACTTAATTTACAAAACAAATGAAAGGACAATTTAAAATGCTCTTGGTGCATTTGAGTGGTTTTCAAAATAATTCATCAGCCTATTAATAACATATTTGTAGGATTGATTAACTCATGTTTATGATGTAAGAGTTAACTTTAAATTAAAGATAATAATAGCAACTAATATGTGGGCACTGTGGCCCCTATATTCTACTAGTGATTTTACATACTGTGTACCGTTTAAGAGCAGGGGCTCTACATCCAGACTGTCTGGATTTGAATTCTGTCTTTACCAGATTGCTAGCTGTTTGTCCTTGGAAAAGTTTATGTTCCTTAGTTTCCCCAGAGAAAAGTTGATGTAATTTCTGTACCTGCCTCATAGACTTGTTTATAAGGAATAATGAATTAGGATGAGTAAAGTGCCTATTACATACAACTGCTCAATAAATGGCATCTGGACTGGTTGTTTTTTCCTGATAGACAGTTGTGCAAAGTGATGCATAGAAAGGAGAAGTGGCAAAACTAGGTTTGAACTTGTTGATCTGAATTCAAAACATGAGTTCCCAGGCACTGCATTACTTCATATTATTTCTAAATTTAGGCTGTGGCTTTTTGAACGTATCTTACATGTTTATTTCTCTGTATACTTATTTATCAATTTTATTTTAGGTTGATGCTTCTACTCAGAAAAGTGAAGAAAATGAGACATTTGATGTAGAACTCACTAAAAATGTCCAGGGATTAGGAATTACCATTGCTGGTTACATTGGAGATAAAAAATTAGGTAATTTTCAACATTAAATATTTTTTAAACTTGGCAATTGCTTCTAGTATCTATCTGTGACTTAGGAAATATTGAATCAATATTACATATTTTCGTATTGTTGGATAAACTGGTTGAAAACTTCCTTAAGAATAACTTATTGTGGGTGACTGATATTGTATTTAATTAAGGCAGAGAAAACAATTGTCTTAATCTCTAGCCTGTTTCTACTAGAGGTTTTGTTTGTGTGGCTTGTTGCTATATAATTATTAAAAATTATGGCTTTATATTTGGAGAACAGAGGAGAGATATTCTTTGAATGTGCTATGTAAATAGTGAAAAATAACCTATTTCTAATCTTAGAACCTTCAGGAATCTTTGTAAAGAGTATTACTAAAAGCAGTGCTGTTGAACATGATGGAAGAATCCAAATTGGAGATCAAATTATAGCAGTAAGTTACATGTTTAATAATAGCTTTGTTAATTTTCAATGGTTGAGAATTGCATTCTCCTAGTTTACTTAGTTTGGGGTACTATAGTTAACTCTACATTAACTTACGCTTGCTTCAGTGACTTGAAGTCATCATTACGATTACCCTTTTTGTGGAAGTAAAATAAAAGCTTTCTTGATCTCGATTATAAAGGGAAGACTTCTTTCTTTAATAATTTCTGATATATCTGATTTCTGGTTATAATGAATTTGTAACATTAATATTACACTTATACTTTACTTGCAGACACTCCAAAGGTAAATACCAGATGTGACTTTTTGTGTACTGGGACCTGAATTTGAGATGTCTGCAATTTTAACATCAGCAGAATGATACTGTTAATGTTGGCTTCATGGCTGGGGCTCCTTTCAGTTCTAAGAATACCTCTCTTAATTAGATCAATTCATCATTGTTATTGTAGTAACATCGCTGTGTTTTAAGCATATGGGTATTCAAGGTAGTGTTCAAAGGCATCCATCTTTCAATTCAGTGTTCAGCTGATACAGGACTCCCCATACTGTTCCCTGGAACACAAGTTCAAGAGAACCTACACAAGAGTTTCCTAGTCAAATAAGTTTAGGAAAAACTGTGTACGGTATGGTCTCTTAGGGATTTTCAGTGCACATTAAAAAACTGCAAACTCTGAGAAGTTATGCAGTAGAGAAACCTGTTTACCTCTTTTACCTCCTAAACTTTCATAATTGTGGGATCTTTCTTTTCCCAAACAAATATTAATATACTTTAGAGGACATCTTGGATAATGCAGATTTATCTTAATAGGTATTTGCTTATGCTTAGTTAAATCTCTGTTGTTCCCTTGCAATCTCAATAATAGTAAGAAAGTAGGATATTAAGGTAGGGTAATCCTTGTTCATAGCAGTATTATTCACAAAAGGCAAGAAATGGAAGCAACCCAGATGTCTGTAGATGAATGAAGGTATAAACAAAATGTGGTAAACACATACAGTGGAATGTTATTCACTCTTTAAAGAGAAGGAAATTCTGTCACATACTGCAACGTGAATGAATCTTGAGGACAGTATGCTAAGTGAAATAAGTCAGTCAAATACTGTATGAATCCATTCATATGAGGTATCTAAGCTAGTCAAACTTATAGAAACAGAAAGTAGAATGGTGATTACCAGGAGCTGGGGAGAGGAAATGTGGAGTTGTTTTTGAATGGGTAGAATGTTTCAGTTTTGAAAGATGAAAAAGTTCTGGAGATCCGTTGCACAACAATGTGAATATACTTACTACTGAATTGTGAACTTAAAATGTTTAAGATGATAAGTTTTATGTTATGTGGTTTCTACCACAATTTAAAAAAAAAAAAGGAGTCCATTATCTCTGCTCTTTGAGTCTACATTGCAAACTCCCTGAGTTTCTTGGGTGTATTTCTGTGAAACTCCTACCTACACTTGTTCACCTCTGCAAATCTACTCTAAAGACCAAATTGTGCTTGCCACCTAGTCTGGTTCTATGCTGGAAATGAGCTTCCTTAGAGTATCTCCATTTTACCATACAGTGACAACCTCTGTACATTTCTTATTTTGAGGGAAAGGGAGGGAGAGAGAAAGAATAGATGTTTAGAATCAAAATCTATATCTGATGCTGAATTAAAAATAGAAAACTTAGCTAGTTTTCTCTTTTTCTGCCTCAGCTATCTATATTAATTCATTAGAAAGCTTTTAAAAATTTTTTTGAAAATTATATCAAAATTATTGATATAATTCGAATACCATACAGTTCACCCATTTAGTATGTTCATAGACTTGTGTGTTCATTACAATTAATTTTAGAACATTTTAGCAGTCACTTCCTAATTGCTAATTTCCCCATCTTCCCCGTCCTAGGAAACACCAGTGTACTTTCTGTCTCTATAGGGTTGCCTATTCTGGACATTTTGTGTAAATGGCCCTTTGTGACTGACTTTCATTTATCATGTTTTCATGCTTCATCCGTGGTGTAGCATGTATCAGTTCTTCATTTCCTTTTATTGCTAAGTAATATTTCATTGTATGGATATACCACATTTTATTTGCCCATTCATCAATTGGTGGGCATTTGGGATGTTCCTACTTTCTGGCTGTTTTGGATAATGCTATGAACATTTATATATGAATATTCAAGTTTTTATGTAGACATATGTTTTCATTTTTCTTGAGTATATACTTAGGCTTGGAATTGCTGGATCTTATGATAATTATTAACCATATAGCAAGCTTCTTGATTTAATTTCTTCATCTCCAAAATTTTTAGGGGAAACAAATGAGTACATTATTTAAAATACCTGGTATGTACTTAGCACATAAGTGCAGTTTAATCAATTAAACAGATATTTATTGAGGGCCGAAAATGATTGCATATTTGAAAGTGTCTTATGATAGCATCCTTCCAAACTTGTCAATTATCTTCTTTCTTATATAAGTGGAATCTCAAATGTAATTCCCCTTAGGCAAGGTCAGTGATAAAATAAATTGTTGAGTCAAAGATGGAAGCATCCTTCCTTTGTAGTTTTGTCTTGCTTTTAATAAAATCACTTGTCTTCACTGTCATTAAAATTCTGATTTTTAATTTTTACTTTTTAGCAGCGTTCTCTTCAAAATTTGAAGTTCCTCTATCTCCTGGGGCACGTCATACAATGCTTTTGATCATGCATTAATTTTGTGTGAAATAGCACCATCTTGTGGACTTATGAGATATTGGTATAAAAGTCCTGCACACTCAGTTGCATTTTCACAACTATAGTCTGTCCATTCAATTTTTGTTTTGACAGCAGCTATTGGAGCTATAACCTATTTTTATTTTGTAATTGTTGAGGTGGTGAGAACACTAAGAAATTATTTCTTACCATTTTAAGGAAGTGTCACTTTGTAACTTAAAACTATTTTGTTGTAAGATTCCTGTTTTACAAATTGTGTCCTTTGGACTTCTAGGGTTTCACTATAGGCATGACAGGGGCAAGGAATAGATCCAATGGTCCCCCCAACCCCGCCCCCCCACATTTTATGTGTTAGTATTTTAAATAACAGTTATTTGACAAAAAGACACTGTTGTGTTTTTTAAGAAGTTGACCAAACTTGCCATTAGATAAAATCATACACTCATTCTTTTTAGTTTGCTATTCCGTGATCCATGTGAAAAGCAGTATGGAATTACAGTTGATGTAAAAAACATGATTAAACAACCATATAAATAAGGAAAAGTATTAAATGTTGCCTTTGATATTCTGTGACTTTGTTAATAAGTTCAAGTTCTCACTTTATACATATAGGCTGTGTTGGAGGAGGGCTCAGCAATCTAGATTGAGTGTGCTAAGGGGCTGGGTTGTGTGAGTTGTACCAACTGGCATTTCTCCTGTATAACTGTTCCTGTTGATTGTGGTATCTGAACTACACATTGTGAGGATGTTGGGTCTCTTCATGAGATAAAGCATGGGCAATTTGTTACTTGTACCTAGTTCACTCTTGCCTGTGGTAGCATTGAGTCTGAACTGACCTCTTAACTCCCTGCCTGTGTTAAAAGTGACCAGAGCTAACTGGGGAACCTAATTTCAGCTTCAGTGACTTTGGCTCATTTGTAGCGTGGGTGTGATTATATTGAGCAGAAACTGCCCCCATGAAGCCTTGGGGTTTTCATGTTTAATACTTGCTTCTTTACTCCATTAACAATAATACCAGCTCCTGACTATCTTCCCAGTACAAAGAGCCGTGCGCTGTAATTCTGGGAAAGTAGGTAACCATATTTTCATGTTATAGATGATAGAAATTTGAACCGAAGTCCAGGTTTAAAGGTCCATGATTATTCCATTATAGCAATTTCTTCTGTGCTAGTACCATCCTCTGACTTTTGGGTAAGCAATATATTTTAAAATCCAACTAATCAGGTTTTAAAAATAAATGAAATGTATTTTTTTTTTTTTTACATATTTGGAGTTTATTGCTATTAGGTAAACAAAACCATACACATTAGACTTTTCTTAATAAAACTTCATTTTTAAAGAGTTGTGCAATAAAAATCTATTGCAAATGAAAAGTAGCCTAAAGTTCTGTGTGCATTTTAAGAATTTTCATGGAACTTCAATGTTGAGATTTTTTTCCAGTTGTTTCTTTTTTTTAATACCATGATAGTAAATAACATGTTTATTTTAGATTAATATTTGTCTTTGATGTTTATGAATATGAAATTTTAACATGGTTACAAAACCTTCTTATGGAAATGACTACTAATAGTTTATGGATTAAAATTCAGAAAATTTCCATATGTTTATATTTAATTAGAATCATTTTATATTTGTCTATATTTTTAAATTTTCTATTTTACGTAAAAATATACCTGGGAGTCATAGTCATAGAAGCAGAAATAGATATATTATGATACATTTAGGCAGCCTTATTCATGGATGGTTATGTTGTTTACAGTTATTTGTTGTTATAAACAGGTTGTTATATACCACTTTGTATATCTTTTCTTTTAAGGACCACATCTTGAAACACTTGAGTTTTTTTTTCTTTAATATAATAGTATTATTTAGATTTGAATTTTACTCATCTTGTTGCTTAGTACTGGATCTTCTATGCCACAACTTTCTTGCGTTGAATTTTAAATCTGGTTAATATCTCATTTGGCTAAAGTGTTTTGAGTAAATTTTATGGGAAGAGGATGAGTTGGTAGACTTTCTAAACTTCTGGTGTCTGAGAACCTCTTCTGTTGACTTTTTATACTTAGACAATTCATCTGGGGATAACAGATACATTGGATAAGGAGAACTTAGTGGGTATAATCTTAAATAACAACATTTTTGTCATCAACTGCCCCTTTTAATTTTTAAAGGGGAAGGTTCTTAGCTTTCTCCTGGAAGAAATCTTAAGCAAGTCCCATGACTTAGGTTACTCTTAGAGAATTTAATCCCTATGGCTAATCAGAATCACCAAACACAGTCCCAATTTAGTAATTAAAAATTTCTCATACTGCGTTCTCACTTATTGGTGGGAGCTAAAAATAAATAAATAAATTCACACACACACACACACACACACACACACAAAAAAAAACCGGGGGGGGGGGGGGGAAGAAGACATAACAACTACAATTCCTTGAAGTTGATACGACAAGCAAACAGAAAGGACATTGTTGGGTGGGAGGGGGGAGAGGGAGGGGGGTTTTGGTGATGGGCCACAATAATCAACCACATTGTATATCGACAAAATAAAATTAAGAAAAAAAAAATTTGTCATACTGAACAGTAATCTAATTGCAGACTTGCTCCCTGGCCCTTCAGGACCCTGCGATGATCTGATAGCTTACTTAGGGATAGACAGTTTACCACCCAGTCTGTCTTTCTCCACCTAGTTTTTCTTTTGTTCCCTCACCCTCTTATTGTCATTTCTGTGGTGTAAAAGTTGAAAGAAGGAAGAGAAGGTAGGACGATGGGACATTTTGTCCTTGACTAGTACTACTGTAAGATGGCTCTGTGCTGAGTGAGCCTGGCAGGTGGTTAAAACTTGCTGTCTCTTACTTTCCTTCTTGGGTTCTTGGAAGAGCCCAATGGATATTTTTGACTTAACTTTCCACAAATGACAGATAATGGATTTTTCATTTAGCTGACTCTTCTTCTCTTTGGTCCCTGGTTTCTCAGAGTCTCCTGCACAGATTCTCTCTTTAGGGTCACATCGTTCCCAAGGGGTACTCAGGTTTCAAAATAACTTGAGCCTGGCTTTCTCATATGTGTGGCCCTCCTCTCATCTGTGCCCAAAGTAAGGGAGATGAGCAGGTCTCAACATAACAGCAATTTTCTCTTACTCCACTGTCAAAGCAGCTAAACAGCTCTTCCTCATCCTCACTATGGACTTAGACACAATCCAGTGCATACTCCCTTACTGCAGATGATTCAACTCTTCTGACTTAAGGTCAAGGGGAAAATGCCTGGGTAGGTGGGGTGGGGTCTTACAGCACTCTTTTTAAAAAAAATTCTGCTCTTAACTTTTTCCTATCCTTTAATAACCCACCTCCTTTATGCCCTAAATGTCTATGAATTATAGTTCTTTACTACCTAGTTTAAATTTCTGCATGGTGGCCCCTTTCACAACTCACTTTGATATAGGATACCAATAATCATAGCATCTCAACCACATACATTTTCATTTTCACATACATTACACTGAATATAAAACTCTTGGTTCATAACTTCTCTACCACAGATTCTATAGATAGTCTGCTCTCTCTGCTGCCTAGAGGCTGGTAGATTTTTTTTTCTCTTTGATCTTTGAAATACAGGAATTTTACCAGGATATGTCCAGGTGTTAGATTTTTTTCATTAGTTTTCTAGTTTTTCATGTGCCTCTTTGATTTGTAGACTCAGGAAACTTTCCCTTCCCCCTAATCATTTAAGTATTTTTTTCTCATTAATTTCTTTTCTTTTTAATTCATAAGTATATTGGATTTTAATTCATAAGTATATTGTATTTCCTAGATCAGCCCAAGTGTCTCCAGTTTTACTTCTCTGATCATCTTTATCTGTTTATATTTTTCCTCTGAGATATGGAAAATTTGCATGATCCTGACTTTTATTCCCTGACTTTGTTTTTACTATTTAAAATCTTCCTGACTGCCTTCATTGTAACATTTTCTTTTCTTTCTTTCTTTGCTAGATACTTGTTTCTTCTTTGTAACTATAATGCCTACTTTCATAAAGACAATGAAATCTGAATCATTTTGAAAGGACATTTCAGGAAATATCTTTTTTTACCGTTCACTGCAATAACAATTTCATGAGAAAATATGTGCAGCGATGCTTCATTGTACATACCTTCTTTTGGACTGTGGTCTCTTATTCCATATTCTGTGAGGGTCATTCTCAGAAAGAGCTGTGCTTGTACAAATGGGAGTTGAAATGGGTTCTGCTGGAGATTGTGTGAGTTTTTTCCCAGACAGTCCAGATATTGACAAAGCAAGATGGAAAGGGAAAGTTTAAATTTTCTGTATTTTCACTTGATTCATTTGTAGATTAACAAAATGGAGAGGAAGCGAATGGTTGAACATCACCGTGGAGGAAGTTTACTTCTGTGTAATAATTTGTTATGATGTAGATTTGTTTTCTGTGTTTGTTGTGATAGCCAGGAATTAGTTGGAGTTGTGTGTGTGCGGTTAAGATGATTTTCATTACATATAAGTAATATTCGTGCTGCCGCATGCTCCCAGCTTGGTGTGGCCTCTAGCAATTGGTGTGCTTCTTGCAGTCACTGGTTAAGATCCACATGTAACTTCTGACCACTTCCTTTTAATGAGAGGGTATTGTATGATTTTTACTGAAGGTTCTTCTTATAGACCAGACATGCAGAGATTCAACTGACCTACTTTCAATCTAGTCATGCCCCGACCATTTCTAATGGAAGTTCCTCCGAGTTACTGGTGTAGAGACTTTTGTTCTTCTTTGGTTTCCAGTTTTGTTGCAGCATTTTCTCTTTTATTATATTTTGTTAGTGTTTCCAAAGGGGAATCAGCAAGGTGGAGATAGGGGGAAAGAAGAGTCTGATATGTGTGTTGTCAGCTCGGAAGTAGCATGCAAGATTTAAGGTACCCACGAAGTATGAGATTATCATCTATTTCAAAGGTCAATAGATTTTTAATTGAATAGCCCCACTAGGAAAAATAATACACACACATATGAAATAAATGCTTTTTTGAAATGTTTAATTAGAAGTTTCATTAGATTCTTCCAGAAACCTCTACTGTAAGGGAATTCTATCTTGGAAACCACTGATCTAGATCTTATAATTCTCATCTATTTAGTAAATATTTGAGTGTCTAATGTGGCCAACAACTGCGTTTAGAAAAGTATGACACTTATACAACCATTTTATAGCCATTTCACAATTCAAAAGGATATCAGTGACCGAGTTTAACATTAAATCTATTGTTCCATTTTTCCAAATTCTTTTTACTGTGATTTTATGAATTTTTTAAAATATGGCATTGTAGTGTGTACTTATCTATCCCAAAAGGGAATTTTCTTTACAAATAAATCTTTGACATATGAGGATACTTCAAAAAATTCTCATGAAAATATTCATATTATCTTTTAATTCTATTTTTCCATGAACTTTCTGAAGAGCCCTTGTATGAGCCAATGGCTATTCATCCCATTTGGGGTGAATATCTACTGTGTAGACAGCACTATGTTTTGGTGACACTACTGTAAGCAGAGATGACACAGATCTTATTTTTGGAGCATACAGTCATAAACCACATAATAACAGAAAAAGTAAAATTAAAATTCTAGAAAATGTTATGGGGGAAAATGGGGAAAAGGGGGTGTATTAGTCCATTTTGTGTTGCTGTAACAGAAATACCTGAGACTGGGTGATTTATAAAGAAGAGAGTTTTATTTGGCTTACAATTCTGGGACAGCTGCATCTGGCGTGGGCCTCAGGCTGTTTCTACTCGTGGTGGAAAAGTGGCAGGCAGCCGGCGGGTACAAGCCGATCACATGGCGAGAGGAAGCAAGAGAGAGAGAGGAGGTGTCAGGGTCCTTTAAAGAACAAGCTCTCACGGGAAGTAATAGAGGGAGAACTCACTCTTTAATCTCCCCTCCCCCAGGGAGAGCATTAATCCATTCATAAGGGATCCGCCCCCATGACTCAATCAGTTTCCAACACTGCCACATTGGGGATCAAATTTCTGCATGAGTTTTGGAGGGGACAACACATCCAAACTCCATCAGGGGGATTTGACCACAGTCAGGGATGTCAATGTAGTTTAATTGCAGAAATAACTATTAAACTGAGGTCTAAAGCCATTATAAGTGTTTTCTGAGTGAACTGGTGAGAAAGAGTGTGAGCAAGAGTGGGTTGTCCAAAGTCCAGGCTGAGGGAAGAGGACCTGCGAGGACCCCGTATGGCTGAAGAGAACAGTGCAGAGCAGAGGAAGGGAAATGAGCCTGTGTGGCTGGAGGGCAGAAAGGAATAGGCAGTATCATGCAGCATGAGGTTGGTGACAGTGGTAATGAGGGGAGGTGGGAACGGTTGTCTCAGCCATTCCAAGCATTGTCCTAAGGAGTGTTCTGTGGAAGGCAGGGTCGGGGTGATTTGATCATATCTGTACTTTGGAAAGACTACAGGAGCATTTTCAACTGTTATGTCATTTGTGAACTAGAAAAGGGGAAAATCACATATTTTTTTGAAGGGACAAAGAAATAAAAAGGAAGGTAGTTTTCTCATTTTTTTAAAAGGCAGTGCAAACATGACTTTGGGATATGTCAGTGCTCTCAATGAGCACTTTCATCACTGTCTTTGCCTTTATATCCTCCTGCATAGTGCTAGTTTCTAAACTTGACTGTCCATCAGTATCACATGAGGAATGTAAAAGAATATTTAAAAAGGTATAGAAGTCTGGGCCCCACCCTAGAACTATTGGCTTATAAGTTCTACAAGTGGTACACCAGAATCTATATTAAACAAAACAAACCCTTCCCAAGTGATTGCAGTGCATCGAATTTAATATTGATCCCCAAGCAGCTGTTGGAGTATTGTTGTCCATTCCCCAGTTAGGAGACTTTTCAGTCCCCGTTCTTTTCACATTAACAAGTAGTAAATACACATTTTGTGCATTTGTAATACAAACATCCATTTACTTTTTAACGTATCTTGTTATCACAGGTAGATGGCACAAACCTGCAGGGTTTTACCAATCAGCAAGCAGTAGAGGTATTGCGACACACAGGACAAACTGTGCACCTGACGCTGATGAGGAGAGGAACAAAGCAGGAAGCCGAGTTCACGTCAAGGGAGGACGTCACAAAAGACACAGACTTGTGTCCTGTTAATGCCAGTATTGGCAAAGGTAATGCCAGAGTAATCTGGTTTTAAGTTATACCTTTCTATTATTTAGATTTTTTTCTAATTCTAAAATAATCTATTTAAAGAATGGTTTTTACCTTCAGTTATTCATTATGAACTAAGCAAAAAGAGAAAGTTTGATAAAGTCAGGATTAACTGGAATCAGCAATGTGTGCATTAACTATAACATGAGCTTCTCAGTGAAGCCAGTTTCTTTCTATCCTATTCATGCAGCCACCACATCTCAATCAGAAACATGCAGAGTCATTTACCTTTCTGTTCTTATTACTTTCGGATGCAGTCTTTAGGAGGACATCCAACCTTGAGCTGTTCTACCTGGGTTAGTTATCTGAGCCCCATGGTAACGCTAAATGCCCAACCTTCGCCTGAAGGAATCGGCTTTAACTCCAAATTTAGAAATGTCATTCATAAGATGTTTGTATGTGAATATCTCTGAAAATTACTGAAATCCCCATGTAGTTCACTGACAAAGGGTTTTTTGGTAGCAATCAGTCTGTTGGCTGGAAAATGCTATTTCATTTCTAAAACTGCTGACCATTTCTAAACTGCCATATACTACTACCTGTAGTACTAAGAAACAGGGAGGCAGGTCACAGAAGAAATGTACTTCTTTGTGCATTAACTGAAGAACTTTCCTTTAAGTGCATATGGTTAGTGAGGTATTCATCTCCCAAAAACACACACTCTTTTAGGTGTTCAAATAAATACAGTGGGTTTAGAAACATTCAAGTGCTTGATTATATGAAAGATATAACTACTAAAATATTTTTATCTTTAAGAAAATTATGAAAAAGATGAAGATTCTTTATCTTTGAGGAGAAATACCAACATATTACCAGTTGAAGAAGGTAAACACCTAGAGCCAGATTATTATGTTCTTTATTATTTTTTTAGAGAAATGGTTTTTACAAATGTGATTAAACCTTTATGGATATACTATGTTACTAAAAAATCTTTCAAAAAGAAATGCTTGCAAATCCCTATTTATAAGTGGTATTAATTGCTCTCATAGATTAAAATAGTTCATTTATAGCTGGTATATTTTCTTGCTGAGTCAGCCTATTCTTTTTTCTACTTTTTTTTTCTTTTTCTTTTTTTTAATCAGAACCCTTTCGGAATCAATTGTATACATGGTTTTAATTTAATCCTCCTGTTTCTGTACAGGTGACATGTCTCTACCTTATTGAGCAAACAATAAAATTATAAAGTACTTTAAAATAAACACAAGAGAGTCTTTAATGTAAAACACTTATGAATGAAACTATCCAATTTTGGGAGACTTCTCACTTTTTAATTTTTCAAGAGTTCTAATTTTTAATATTGGGACGTTGGTTTAGAGAGTAATCATACAGATAAATGATCAAACCTTTCTGAGAATTCTTTCACTATAAAACTAGGATCCATAAAGCTGTTTAAAAATTTCTTTGGAGCAGCATCGTTTTATTTAGTTTTGTTAGAATATTGCTGCCGTTTTTTAATGTTGTGTGCTCTGTGCTTCTTTTACCTGTCAGATTGCTTTTGGTACTTTGGTAACTTAAACCCTGCTAAGGGTCAGACATGTCCCCCAGAAGTTCATATATTAGAAACTTGGTCTTCATTGTAACAGTGTTAAGAGGGTAGGAAATCCAATTATGGTACTTGGAAGGTGGGGCCTTTAAGAGGTAATTGGATTGTGAGGACTGTACCTTCATGAATGGATTAATCCATTCATTGATGGAGTAATGGATGATTGATGGTTTAAAGGGTTGTCATGGGGGGGTTCTGATGACTTTACATGTGAGAAGGTTAGCTGCTCTTGCTTATGCCATTCTCGCCATGTGGTACCCTGCATTGCCAAGGGGCCTCTATAGTGAGTCCCCATCAGCCTTCACCTGATATGACCCCTGGACTGTGGACTTCCCAGCATCCCAAACCTTATGTAAGAAATAAATTTCATTCCTTTATAGATTACCCAGTTTCAGGTAGTCTCTTGTAAGCAACAGAGACGAACTGATATAAACCCACTAAACAAAGTTCAAGACTGAAGTCCCTCCCTTCATGTGTAATCTACCCTTTACTAAATAATTAATATTCACTATTCAGTACATTGCTATATAATTACATTGCAAATACTGAAGCTTTGTAGTTCTTTACCGTATCTACTCCTTCATTATTGAAATTTTTTTCCTGCTGAAAGTTTTGATTTATTTTTATTATTTTTAAGCAATATTTGTGTTTGCAAAGATATCCCAGAAGGGAGGTGTGTAGCGTTTGCATGTATTAATCATATTCTGCCATTTTTACACTAATAGATGAAGAAATTATTTAGGCTAAAGTGAATGTCAATAGTAGTGAGGAAGGATAAAAATGTTTCAGAGCATGAAACTTGAGATTGTAAATGGGGATGGTGTGGGGGTTGTTTGGAAAGCTCAGAACTATCTATTTTGTTTTGATGAAGGCAGCTAATGAGAAATCTGCATACGTGTGTGGGAGGATAGATGAGGCAGGCTCAGGACTTAGAATCAGGAGTCCCAGCATCTTTTTTAAACAAAGAAAACAAGCAAAAACTAAGTGATTCAAATACATCTGCCTTAGTACTAGCCCTTAGAAAAGGGATAAAATATCATTGTCTCTTCCACAGATATTTGACTCCTTAGCAGTCCTGGACAAAACTTTTGACTTATTAAGATCAGAGGACTAGACTTTATGATGTTAAAAATCTGTCTAAAATTTAGTCTTGGGGCAGTTGGGAGAGAGTGAGAATGGAGAGTTGCATAAACCTTGGTTGGTAGAGTGAACATAAATCTCAGACTTTTTATCAGCAACTTACTGATACCCTACTTTCTCCGTTATAATCCCATCCTGCTTAAATCAGCATAGCTGTGTAAATGCAACAGACTCACAGAAAGGAAGTGTGGGAGGAGGTAGAATCTGAACCCACCCTCCTTGTTCTCTCCTGTAATCTGTGTTCATTCCTGCCTAATCATCCATCTCTGGACTGAATTTAATTTTGAAGAGAAAACACTTATTTTGCGGGACCAGTCTCCAGATTAAAAAAAGAAATATATGTGTATGTGTGTGTATGTGTGTGTGTGTGTGTGTGTGTGTGTGTGTGTGTGTGTGTACACAGCTTATTATTTCCAATTTCTCAAGGAGAAAACAGAATCATTTTATTAAGGCATAGCAAATGTGCAAAATATGCCTGGAGCGAACGCTCCTTAATTCCCACTAAAGAGGCGGCAGTTAATGAGAAATCTGAATTTTGGAACACTTTAAATCTGAAATTTGAATGCTAAATAGACTATTAAAAATTAGAGAGTAGAGATTTTTAAAAGATAACTCTTATGAGTAAAAACTGTAATGAACTACAGAAATTTTAAAATATGACTTCACAATTCTTCTCAGTCTCTTGTTTAGCTACACATTTTAAAGTCAGTATTATTTACACAATTTGCTTAGTGGTTTTTGTTCCTTTTTAAAAAAATTTCCCTTTTTGCTAGTGAGTGGGATTCTAATTATATGCTTTTATTTTAATGGACGATCTCAGTTTTTCATTGTTTCTTCTTTTTAAAAATATTTTCTCATTGTACACGGATTTGTATATATTCTTTGTTAATTTTTCTGGTTTGTTTTTGCTAAGTAATAAAATATTCCTTTTTTACCCCTAAAGAACTAAATGAAAATGAAAGAGATAAACTAACATAGAAGGTGTCATAGCTTTACCAAGTGAATCCTGGAGCAATTGTGAATCCTCATTCTTTTAAATAAAAGATAATATCTACATATTAGTGGAAATACAGTTAAGATTTAAAAGACATCCATTAAAAGAGAATAATGTTGAACATGCAAAATGATAGAGTTCTAAGTTAAATTACTAAAATAAGTATAGAAATAAGAGTAACCACATACTGGTACAATAGACAGGTTCTGATCCCAGCATCCCTTGTACAGAATATTGGGATATGGAGATTTTTGTAGTTATCACTGACTTAATTGCCTTGACTGTTTCAGGGTATCCATTACTATCAGCAGAGATAGAAGAAATAGAAGATGCACAACCACAAGAAGCTGCCCTGCTGACCAAGTGGCAAAGGATTATGGGAATTAACTATGAGATAGTGGTAGGTTAGCTTACCCTCCCTCATTTCCTAACTCGTAACTGTATTTGAGCAGGAAGTTCATGGCAAAATAAAGTCATCAGAAATATTCCCAGAAAAGTAGGAAATGTCCAGTGCATTTTTTAGAATATGTAAATGTGCTGATTCAGGTATTAAAAAATTCAGGTTGGAGAAAGTTGTGTAGTAACCACGGAACTGAAATAAATGGGGTGGGAGTTTTAGAATTTATATTTCATCACTATTTTAATATTTCTGGTAGTAGTATAAAGAATATAGATGTGAGAAAAGGTTTTTCTGATTCTCAAAACTTTGAATTATAGAAAGAATCAGAATAGAGTGACAGAGAGTACTTAAAAATAAAACAAAAATTGTCATGACCTGAGTACACAATTGTAAAAGGACTCTTTCCTATTATCACTTTTATGTCCTTACCTTCCTTAAGAAGTTAATTCTACATAGTTTTTTCATATCACTTATGCCATAGTGAAAGTTTTATGTTTATTAACAGTTTGTATATCTAGCATAGCTAATTGTAATCTGCTATCCTAAAAAGAGGTCTGACAGAGTTGAAACAAATTATCACTCTTTGCATGCACACCAGCAAATTTCAGGGATTTCAAAAGGAAAAATAAAATACTATATTGGGTAGAATTTTTCACATTGCTTATAATACTCATATAACTCTGGATTAGAAGAGATAAAAGGTAACAAATAAGGACATATATTATTAACTAGCACTTATTGAGCACTTGATGCCAATCTGTGTTCTTAGTGTTTCACTTATTCCCCATGACAGTCTATTTTTTTTAAACAGTCAAGATGATTAACAGTCAAATATGAATTGAGTAAGTACAACTGTTATTACCATTTTAAATTGAGTCAAGGAAAAATTCAGTAAGGTCATTGATGGATGGGAGGGGGGAGACGGAGGAAGAGGGAGGGGGGAGGAAGGAATCGGTAAAGGGACACAAAAATCAACTGCATTGTATATTGATAAAATAAAATAAAATATAAAAAAATACAATAAGGTCCATTTTAACAGTGATTAAAATGAAATGAAAATTTAGGGATTCCTTTTATGGAGTAGGGTTAACATGGCTGGCACATATAACTGAGACTGTAGAGGTGGTAACTGAATAATGAAGGGGACCCTTTGACTAGCCATTTTGTCACAGACATCAGACCCTAGACTCAACTTTGAACTGAGCTTTGTGCCCAAGCTGTCTTGGTGGCACTCCCAGTACTGTGTCAAGGGCAGAAGTGTGCAATACGTGAGAAAGAACTAAGTTATTTATGGTCCCTGGTCGGAGTTAAGTAAGAAACAGATTTGACTTCAGACTTTTTGCTATGTTGTACAGAGTAAATGAAAGCACAAAAAGAGTGGTGTGTATAGCAGAGAGGATTAATGGACATTATCAGTGGGTACCTGGAAGGCTTCTCAGAGGAAGTGATGTCTAAATTGG
Source organism: Cynocephalus volans (assembly GCF_027409185.1). NCBI lineage: Eukaryota > Metazoa > Chordata > Mammalia > Dermoptera > Cynocephalidae > Cynocephalus > Cynocephalus volans. The sequence continues at coordinate 55,266,773 of NC_084475.1, read as the reverse complement.
ATTTTCAAGAGTGAGAAGGATTTCATCCAGCATTACATTTCAGTCAGATAATGACGTTTCTGATATTGACCTTGCACATATTATTATTAAGATTTGGAAAAGCTCTTTTTAAATCAAACTGTTTTTCTCAGTTATTTTATCCCTCAGTTTCCTTAACTATAAAAGGATTGAAGTAGATCATTTTTAGCATACCTTCTGATTTTAATATTATAATGATTGGACTATGCGTGAAAATAGGCAATTTCCTAACATTTCTTTATTACTTAGTGTAACAGTAGGAAGTAGGAAGTCCATTTTCTTGTTTTAAGCTTTGATTCACTTTTAAGGACCGTTGTTGTCCCTTGATACAGCTAAGATCAGGAGTGTGGTTCTAGGTTCATACTGCTTGTATTCAAAGCCCTTTTCTAGCTGAGCAGCTCCAGTTAAGGTAACCTCTCTGAACCTCATCTTCCTAATTTGGGAAACAAATTAGGAGAGAAATTGTACCTATTTATGAGAAGCAGATGACATGCTCTGTAATAGGATTAGCACAGTCCCTGGCACGTAGCAAGTGCTGTGTATATTTTCAATAGTATCGTTTGAGCTCAGGCTCTGAGCTCTATCTGTTAGCATCTGTAGGCATTGAAAAGAATCTTGGGTGCTTGTAGCTGGCTGTTTCCTTTTGGGCTTTGTTAGTTCATGAAACCTGTAGCCATTAGTACTCTTTCAAAGGCAAAGCTCTAAAGATTTGCAGGTTTATGATAAGGTTTTTGAAGCTTTGGTGAGAAAGTTGGCTGTTTTGGGGTGAACATAAAATGTCTGCATGAATAAAATAAAAGGAAGAATATTGGAGTTGTGATGATTTTTCTCCTTTCAGGTGGCCCATGTGAGCAAGTTTAGTGAGAACAGTGGGTTGGGGATAAGTCTGGAAGCAGCAGTGGGACATCATTTTATCCGATCTGTTCTACCAGAAGGTCCTGTTGGACACAGTGGGAAGCTTTTCAGTGGAGACGAGCTATTGGAAGTAAGATGCTGTTCCTTTTCCTCCTTAGATAAGACTCTGAAAAGGCTGCTAAGGCTTAATGTGGTGAATAAGTAAGTTCTTATTTTAAATTTCCCCTCCAAAAGGTACTTGAGAGAGATCTATAAATAAAAATCAGCTCAAAGCAGAAATTTCAAATCTGTGTGTGCATTGAGCTTCAGACCTAATTCCATGCTTTTTCCCCCCCTTACGTCCAGAGAACTATAAACAAATTTTTTGAAAAATTTTTAACATTTATTCAATTTTTAGTATAAGTAAATATATATTTACATGTTTCAAAATCACAGGGGATAAGCAGGGAAAAGTCTCCTGTCTGTCCCATCCACCCATTTCTCATCACCTTTCATTGGGTATCTACTGGTATATTTTTTTTCTGAGCAATCTGCCAGTATTTTTAATGCATAAGTAAGAAAATTTGAATGTAAACTCCCCCCGCCTTTTTAAAACATGCTAGCATACAATATATGCCATTTTCTATTTTTTCCACTTAATAATTACATAAAATGTCATTTTTTAAATAAACACGTTCTTTTCTTGTTCAATCTTTGGGAATATTTTTGACTCTCCTTTTCCTAACTCCTACACTGACAGATCGAACTTGGATGAAAGCTAATGGTTTTCCTGTGAGTACTTTAGAAGCTCCAATTGCAACAAAACTCTAAACCTGAATGTAAATTGTTTTAGATGGTACTTCCACAGGTCTCACTACAGATCTAAGCACAGCAGAACTGTGGTAATCATCACAGTAGAATTTATATTTATTTAATAAAAATTGTTTTCAAAAGAATATTCATATTATGAAATGTTCTTTCTTAGACAGTGTATCTTTTTCCACAGGTAAATGGCATAACATTACTTGGGGAAAATCACCAAGATGTGGTGAATATTTTAAAGGAACTGCCTATAGAAGTCACAATGGTGTGCTGTCGTCGAACTGTGCCCCCTACTACCCAATCAGAATTGGATAGCCTGGACTTATGTGATATTGAGCTAACAGAGAAGGTATCAGATTTGCATATATGAGGCTAATCTGAATATATGATGGAAGCCTGCATGGCATTAATAACTTTGTAAAGCCATTTTTCTTTTATTTGTAATTTTCCTCACGTGGCCCCTGGCTTACAGGATAGGCCTTGAAGTCAGACAGACCTGGGTTTGAATCAAACTTGACAATTACTAGTTGCGCAGCCTTGGAAAAGTCAGTTCATGTCTCTGAACCTCAGTTTTCTCCTCTGTAAAATGTAAGTCATGATGCCTGTCTCAGAGAGTTGCTCTGAAGGTTAAATAAGGTAATGTAATGATGTTAGATATTATTGCACACTACGTACTTGTACAATTTACTTGCAATATTTCTGTGAAATAGATGCTCATATGTCCCCATTAGCAGAAGAGAAAACTGAACTGTATAAATAATGCGTATATAGTACATGTGTGGTAAAAGATCCATACAGTATACACATAGTATATTGTTTAGTGAATGGCTAAAATATGGAGAGACCCATCATTTCTATGTGTGTAGGTTTTGCTTATTTGCACACTATAGTTTTAAAATATGAGAAATTTGAGTTCATAATACTACATGTCAGGTGATTCTCTGTGATATCCAGAAACTCCTGTTTTCCTGTTTGCTTATTCTTTTCCATTCAGATCAAAATGTCAAGAAGTAGAGCTAATCAGCTTTTCTGAGGATATGCAATACATATCTAAAGTTAAGATCTGGATTTCACACAACTCATAGTCTAGTCAAATCTCATGTGAGGTATAACAAGAGATGATGTTAGGAGTTGATTTACATTACACTGAAGGAATCAGTACAATGGAATAATTTTCAAGACTTTGAAGAATAAGGTGCATAATTTAATATTCACATAGGTGATTAGAATAGGGTAAAACAAGAAACATAATTCCAAATTGTGTAGCACTCAAAGGCTAGCACTGTGTATATTCATACATATTTTACATGGTATAAATGGAATTATTACAGTAAAGCAGGTAGACATATTTGTGTTTGTGGTCCTAGGCTGTGCAGTAATTGATTAACAGGAAAGATAGTATACAAACTGGAATTCCATATTTATAAATATATCTGTCTTAAATCCAGTATGCTCATACATGTGAACAAAGTTGAATTAACCTATGTTCACTTTAATTAGTTAATTAATTAATTAATTAATTCTTTACTGAAAGAAGCTAACATTTTGAATCCCTGTTTCTGTGTCAGGTGCTTTATAACTGTTACCTCATTTAATCCTTATAAAGTTCTATGAGATGGGTGACTATGAAGCCCAGATTAAGAATATTGCTCCAGGTAACACAGATAAGAAATAGTCGAGACAGGTTTCAAGCAGGGGCAAATCTGATTTTAAATCTTATGTCTTGCCACTGTGTACATTAGTTTATTAATGAAATAATCATGTGCATAAGTCATAACATTTCAGAACCCTTATTTGCATAGAGTACAGAACGTTACACATATCCATTTTCTCTTGAATTATTCTTATTTATCATTAAGAATTCTTTTTAATATAAAAATAGCTGTACTTTTTTTTTCTGATTGTTGAGGTGATTCAGACACTAATGAAAAAAGTGAAAATCACCCACAATCATGCTACTGTGATGTAACCATTGTGTATTTTTATAGGAGATATTCGAACCATGTATTTTCAATTCTTGTTACAACTTAGGTATTTTTCCTACTTTAAGAACTTTCAGTGATTACTACCTTAACTCCTAAAGGTTTTATGATAAGCTATTGATTGCTATTCTTAACTTGGGAATGTTTTGGTCTGAATAGATGCTGGGAATCTCACTTTTCCTTGTAGTGTTGGTTCTTGTATCTGCTAATCTAGTGCCTGTGAAATAAGAGCTGTCTGGTCTGTTATACAGCCACATGTAGATCTAGGTGAGTTCATTGGGTCGTCAGAGACAGAGGATCCAGTGCTGGCGGTGACTGACGTGGGTCAGAATACGGAGGAAGTTCAAGCTCCTTTGGCCATGTGGGAAGCTGGCATTCAGCACATAGAGCTGGAGAAAGGAAGCAGAGGGCTTGGTTTTAGCATTTTAGATTATCAGGTAAATATATGCTACTTTTAACAAATTTTTAAAAAAATATGCAATATACCAAAAGTATATTATTAACAGAGAAAAAGCAGATAATATTTTAGAGTCATAAGGGACATTTTCTTGTTTCTAGTCAGTATTTCAAAATAGAATTTATATGCTTCATTGATTATCATAAAGGGTTTCTTTGAACATTGAATTTTTGAGCTATTTTATATTTTAGCTCTTAGGAATTTGAAGAACATGCAGAGTACATATTAGGAATATCATAGAAATATAGAGGTTTTTTTGGTCATCTGGGGAGTATTTTTATGATATTTTTATTTCCATGCTCTCAATTGGTGGCTTACATTTTAATGTCAAAGTATTAGATATTTATTTCTTTTGTCTAATGTGAATGATATATTTATAATTTTTATATTATAAATTCTGGTATTCCAGTTATTTGACTGTTATGAATATGCTTAAATTGGTCAGTTGTGGCCTGTGTCCATACCTGCATTGTGTTCTATGCGGAGTAAATGAGAAAATGCTACAGCCTGTCTGCATGCAGCTGTTGCTGCTTATTAATACTGAACCAGAAAGTCAGCTCAGATGACTCCAGGGAGTTGTGTTCATAGGGCCTAATTCTGGAACCTTGTTCTAATATTGATTGCTATGTATCTGAAAACACTGCGTCACTAAATACTATATCGCCTCTGTCTGTATTTCTACATTTCAAAAGGACAGGTCCTACCTTCAGTACACTCACAACTAGTGGTGAGTTGACGTTCCATACAGAACATCCTTTTTAACAAGTGCTGTTCTTAATAATTAATATACTTGACTTTTAGCCACAAATGATAGTTGTAAAATTTGACAACTTATCAAATATTAAAATTATCATTTTAAAGTTGTCTGTACAATTTAAGATTAAGAGGTCTATTTAGGAACATTAGCAAGTGAGGGTACCATTGTTTCAGGTGAACTTTTCTTAAACTCTGAAATGGAGATAACCTTTGCCCAGATAATTTATTAGAAATTTTGTATGAAATTTTTAAGACAGTTGAAACAATTTCCCACCTAGTACAATTCACAGTAGACAACCTGTAAAAAAATATTTCAATGTGAAAATGAGCTGACTTTTTCCTTTCCATTTCTGTCAGGATCCTATCGATCCGGCAAGCACTGTGATTGTAATTCGTTCTTTGGTGCCTGGTGGCATTGCTGAAAAGGATGGACGACTTCTTCCTGGAGACAGACTCATGTTTGTCAATGACATTAACTTGGAAAACAGCAGTCTTGAAGAAGCTGTAGAAGCACTGAAAGGAGCACCATCAGGAACTGTGAGAATAGGAGTTGCCAAGCCTTTACCTGTAAGAATTTGGGTTTTTATTGAATTCTTTTTATATTTGGAAAAAAAAAAAAAATGGCTCGTAGACTTACTTTTAGCTTCAGGTGTTCTTATGATTGACTCATGGTTTTGGTACTTCTCATCAATGTGGTTAGTGGTTCCATGGATATAAAGATTTAATTTTTAGTAATATTTTTAAAAGAATTAAAAATAGAAAACAACCAAGAAATTCAGAAATAAATTTATAACTTACTGCTTTGTGGTTCACACTGGACATTTTTTATTCAATGATAAGTTCATGATGAATGCAGAATCAAATATTTTCAAAGAAATATGGCTTAAAATACTAATACCAATGTAGTGGGGTATTATAAAAATTAATAGCATTAACAACTAAGGGTAGTAATCACATAGGTGTAGTGATTACAACATGGCACTTATCACTGTATTGCGATTAAATATTAGAGACTTTTTCAATAGTTGTGGGTTTTGCCAGTGTATAAATAAATATAGTTTTAAATGAAAGGGCAAATATACCTTCTCTGAAGAAAATGCATACACATCGATAGATTTGCATAAGCAGCAATATGGATTCGTTGATTTCTGTGAAAGAATTTTTTCAAATCATAAGCTTTGTTAATATATTTCAGATGTTAAGTTGTTCATGTGCCACTTTTTATTCCGTAAAGAATTTCAATAACCTATGAAAATATATTTATGAAAAAAGGAATAAGAGAGGGAGGGAGGGAAGAATCAAGAACATGATAATTCAACCTAAAATCAAAACAGGATTGTAGAATCTTAACAAAAGATCAATTCAAAGGGGAATATAAGAATGAAGATAGGCTGTCATAAGACTCTACATATTTATTAAAGTTGGACCATAAATATACTTCTGATCTTTCTGTTTGACAATGAGAAATGACAAACATGACTCAGTTATATGTTTTTTACTGCCCTTAAGGAGAAACCACATGTTGTTCAGAAGCAAGCAAATTTCTTTTTCCAAGCCAGTTCCAAAATAAATTTTTTATGACAATATTTGATATTTCAAATTCAATGTGCATTGCAGCATATGATAAATGTCTCTATTAGCTAGAGTGAGGTTTAATAAATAGTAAACTCATGTGTGGGAAAAGATGAAAAACAGTTTCATTTACAGTACTACTTCTGCATGAATTGCTGGTACAGGGTGATGTAGGCAAGACAATTTTATTTAAATATTTTAGCCCATTTTTTTCTGAGATTGGAGTAAAAACATTAGGTTTTCTGTCACAGTGATTAAGGTTTAATATAGTAGCTCAGGAGTGAGATTTAAGCAGACTGTGTAGTGTACATGCAGAGTTTTTTTTGTTGTTGTTGTTGTTGTTTTTTAAGATATAAGCCATGCTACATTAAGAGACTTCACAATAGGGTTTAGTAACATTTCTTGTCAAGTAAATTATATTCTTTATAATAAAGTTCTAGTAAGAGATGACAGAGAAGTTGATTCTTTTTAATGTTTTATTCTTCTGCAATTTCTTTTCTGTCTTAACACCTAAAAGTTGCCTTATTTCTATATTAGAAACTCATTGTTTGCTCACAATATTTGGCAGATAAAAATGACCAAAAGATTATTATATCATGAAAAAATTGTTGATTTTGATAATCTTTTATAAGAAGAATGAAAAAAATTAGTAGAAAGGGAGTTTCATCTAACCTATGATATTCATATTAGAATAAATATCCTTATTATATCTTATCATATAAAAATGTTAAATGTGAATATCAGGTCATACTTATTCCATGTTAAAGTCATATGTTATTTGAAAAACTTTCCCATTTTTTTCTCTTTTTCCCTCACTTTTCTGCCCCTTACCCTTTCTTTCCCTCCCTCTTTGTTGTTCTCTCTTCCATGAACTGGTCCTTAAACACCATTCTCCCTGCAGCTTTCACCAGAAGAAGGTTATGTCTCTGCTAAGGAGGATTCCTTTCTCTACCCACCACACTCCTGTGAGGAGGAGGAAGGGCTGGCTGACAAAGCCCTCTTCAGGGCTGACTTGGCTCTGGTTAGTGGCCGTGACTTACCAAGCTTTCCTTTCAGAAATCTTGTGTGTTACTTTGCCTATCGAAATATTCTGAAGTCTTGCTATATTCTTTGCTCATTATGTTTTGGAAGGGCAAACATATTCTCTCCAACTCAAACTCAAATGGTTCTCACAGTTGAAAATGGAAGAAGAACCGTAATATATGTGAGAAATATTTGTTGGATTTGTAGGGAAAGTTCAATTAGCATTGTGTTGCATAAACATGTAGAATTAATCTTTATATCATATCTAAAGCTGTTGGAGCACTTTTGTGCTTAATTTCATACTTGGATATCTCTGGACATTCTTTAACTGTTTTCAGCATTCAGTCGTAAACCAGTGTTTTGGCTACTTTTACTGAGGTAGCAAGTATATTTTTTCCACTAGATATTAATAGTATGAAAATCATATAAATTGGTTCAGTGTTATTAAGAACACAAAAGTTTCTGGAAAAGATAAATCCCATTTTCTGTAAATACATATTTGAAAACATCACCGATTTACTAGAAAATGTTAAGTTAAAATTTTATTTCTACTTGATCTTTATAAAATTTATTGAAATAAAAGGTTTTAGGAGCCACTCTTCTCTTGAAAACCTTACTATCTGGTAAAGGGGACAGTGCTATGTCAATAATTAAAGGGTAAAACTAAATACCAGACATAAATGTACACGTGACATTAATGCAATATAAATATAACAAATTGTACATCCTATTCACAGTACTTCTGCCATTAAAGCTTGGTACCTTTCAACTTTTCTGGGGAGTGGCAAACATTGTCCAGTGTCACTATAAAGGTATTTGCCCTGCTTTTAAAATACTTTTAGTGTTGTTAGACTAGGGAGAGGTTTAAAACCTGTCAAATTCTTCATTATGGGTTTATAACTGATTGTGCCCATCTCATTTTAAACTAGAGTGTGAATTATTTCTTTGACTTTATATATGTTTTGGCAATCCTAATTTGGGGGGAGACAGTTCATTTTGTTAATATTTTTTAATTGCAAGGTCATGAATTAGCCATTTGGAAATTTTAGCATATATTATAATAAATGCAATAATTCCACATTAAAATTCTTAACATAGCAGGTGACTCTTGGCCCTACTCTCCATTGGCATTACGTTTGCATTTCAAAACTAGATAGTTTATTATGCTATGAACTACATAAGGTACTATGGTGCTAAGTAGTGCCCAGCCATCGCAAATTCTTTTTGAAATGTTTCAAGACACAAATATATTATTGTCTTTAAAGTACAACAATAAACAGTATTTTCTCTAGAGTTTACATGGCTTTCTTGAACTTCCTTAAATTAATGCCAATCAAAAAGAAGATTCATTGTTTTTTCCTGTTTTCAACTGTGGGAACCATTTGACTTGTATAGAACATGTTTACCTTTCCAAAATATAATGAACAAAGAATATAGTAGGACTTCTTCAGAATATTTTTATGCAAGCTTTGCATCTTATAATGGTAATAGATGTCCTGAGTCTTCTCCCTAATCAGCGATATAATCCTGGACTGGTTATTCAATTTCTCTGGGCCCTAGTGTTTTATCTGTACAGTAATTAAATGTGTTGATTGTTAGGATCTCTTCTAAGATTCTAAGGAATCAATGATAGGTATGCAAATTCTATTGAGGTTTTCTTTCTTTAATGTTACTTAAAATGAATATTTATTTATTGTAATCCATGGCACAAGGCTTAATTAATGCTGTCTATTTAGAAAGCAAATGTTAAGTATTTGCGGTACTTTCTAGATTGTTATACATAATGCACATTTGTAAAGCATAAACCTCCACACAGTGACTCACTGATGAATTTGAACCTGTATTTAAAGTATATTATTAGGACTATGAAATATATTTGAAGAAAGGGTCACCTTTAAATAGCCCACCTGTATTTTTAACAAATTTCTGCAACAATGTGATTCGATATAATGTTATAATGTTTCTAACTTCTCCTGGCTAACCATGTAAATTGAAATCACAGAGAAACAGCATGGGGAACTTTGCTATCAAGACAGGCAGAAAGTGCTGGTAATATCAGAGAAAGGTAGTATTTATGTCAGTTCTGCCTATTCTAAGGGGTAACTGTGCGTGAATTGCAAAAAGACCTTCAAGCTGGTCATGACTTAATTCTTTCTCTTGGTTCTACCACAGAGGTAGTAACAGGATTTTTAGATAATATGTAGTGAAATTCTTTATCTCGCTCTATATGAGTTTTCTAACAAAAGTTTAGAACAAAGCTTCACCATATCCAGATCATAATTAGGCTCCTTGTTTGTTAGTATAATTTTAGCATGAAATCACAGATTTTCTCTTTGGTTTCTGCAACTCAAATGGTTCTAAAATCTAGTTAAAGATAATTTAAATAAAACATATGGTTTTAGTGAGGTTTGCAAATAGATAATTGCCTAGCTGCGTTGTTAGATAATAGTTTATTTTATTTGAATAGGAAGTGATAACTTCATTCCTTTTATTATAAAATTATAAGAGTTGTGCATGTGAACTGGAAAAAAAGTAAATATTTTCCTTAACTTATAGAAATGTTTAAACTTAAAATCTAAGCCCTTTGTGAATTGTTACCTTTAGCCCTTTTATTGATGGAATAAAATAACCTTCATGTCAGTACCCTCTGCTGTAGATGGGCAGTTCATCCTTGTTCTGCTGCGTTGTTTATCTCTGATGTGTTAAAGAGGGAGAAGAGGGCATGTGGAAAATGGAATAGACAAAAGAATGGTACCAATATGCGTTTTAGTCTCAAGAGAAGACTGTTGTCGTATATTAAGAGAACAGAAATCCCAACTGATCTTATTGTTTTATTTCTAGGTGGACACAAATGATGCTGACTTTGTAGATGAATCCACACTTGAGTCTCAATACTGTCCTGATAATGACAGTATCTACTCTACTCAAGCCTCTCTTTTATCTCTTCATGACAGTGCTTGTAGTGATGGCCTGAACTATGGCCCCTCCCTTCCATCGTCTCCTCCCAAGGTACGAAGGAAATGCCATTTCATTTATGGGAAAGCCTTGTGTATAATTTTCCAGAGGTTAGTGTTTATGGGGAGTTATAGGAGCGTATTGGAGATACGATGTTTCTCCAGTCATGCATTCATTATCAGATTAAAGTACAATTTCATTTAGCTAGTGTTGGTTGGACATATTCAGATCAGTAGGGACTATTTAAATTTAATGTCTGTGAGACAGAGTGATAGACACAAGGGTTCAAAGTTTTGATTAGGATTTACATGTCAGAAAGAAAAATTTTAATGAAATGTATTTCTCAAATTTTATTTTTAGCAGTATTTATTTTGGAGAAATTACAAGAGTAACTCTTTTCTTAATGTTTAAAACGGACTTTTATGCAAAGTTGGACAGGAAAATATTTGCTTCATTCATTTAACATTTACTAGCTAAGTTAAACTTAATGCTGTCATATGTTTTTATATAAAATGATGCCAAAGAATACTTTACATAAAAATCACAGTGAGTGGTGAAGTATATCATTGGATATGAATGAAAAGTTTAGTTACTGTTTGACATTTCTGTGCCATCTATATTTTAGAAATAGAGTATTAGCACAAATGCCCCAAGTGTATTTATTTTCTTGGTAATATACTCTATGTTTAATAAGTAATATTTTAAAACCTATCCAGGTCTAGCCAGTTAGCTCAGTTGGTTAGAGCATGGTGCTGATAAAACCTATTCAGTCTTTTAGGTGTGAAATGGTATGTTATTATTTTAATTTGTATTTACTAGTGATTACTAGTGAGATTGAATACTTTTTCACATCTAGAATTTTTTCTTTTGGCAGCTTGCTGGTATGGAGATCTGAACCCATGACCATGGTGTTATAAGGCTGCACTCTAACCAGCTGAGGTAGCTGGCCAGCCCGAATACTTTTTCATACGTTGGCCATTTGGTTTTCAAATGGTCTTTTCATCAGTAGTCTCTTCATATTTTTTGATCATTTTTATATTGGGTTGCTCATCCTTCTGTTGATTTGTAAGAGTTCTTTTTATATATATATATATATTTGGAAATTGACAAACAAAGCAATTAAGTATTTTTTTAGTGAATATGAGTGTGTGTGTGTGTGTGTGTGTGTGTGTGTGTGTGTGTGTAGTAAGAAATCTAAAAATGTGTGGGTTTGATACTTCTCAACTTCAGGAAAGAATTTATCCTTGGAGAAAAGAAGAAAGCTTAAAGAAAATATGGCAAAATGTTTATATCTATTAAGTCTGGGTAAAGAGTTTATATGTGGATGTATTTTTTTTTCTACATTGGAAATATATCATAAACATACATTAAAATTAAGTTTAAAAGACTGGACAATAATTTTTTCTTAAATATATGAAATATATATTTTCTGCATATATTGAGGTTTAGCCCAATTTTCCTTCTTTCCTGATTAACAAGTTTTTTGGCCAGAACGTTTTCAAAGCATTTTCTTTTATGTTCATGGTGCACCTGTTATCCTTGCAAATGATGCTGGGCAATCTCCTTGAATTGGTTTGTAAGGTATAATCTTGAGTGGAGCAGCTGCTCCTCTCTCACCACACCTGAGACTGTCTGTCTGGCTGCAGCCTGTCTGGAATATGTTCAGTCTTTACTGGCCTCAGGGCTGAAAGCTGAGTTCATCTCCTAATGGAATCTCCTAATCCACAGCATAGCACACTTCTTCTTGCCAATGGGACAGATTGCATTGTTTAACTTAGTAATTATTACTTAAAGGGATTACACAGTCTGCATGCTGAGAAGCATATATTATACAGGGCAAATGCTGGCTGTGTACAGCACAACGTACTGGCTTGCTGAAGTCTGTTTGCCTCCATTTTTTTTCCCCCAAACAGTTTACTCTTTTGTTGAAGCAAATTTTGGAAAGCTGACCTATCAACTGAAATATTTAAACTACAAAACCAAAAAGAAGACATTAATGAGTGTGTTTTAAAACACGTTGTGGAATTCCTGTGTGCTTTCAGTTTTCTTAACAAGTAGGACTGTTCCTCTATCATGGTAAATTGCTGCAGCATATTTTTTTTCCTGGCACCTTTTTAGTTCCTACATTTTGACTAGAAAATTTTATGTACAGAAAAAAAATTATATAATGCATTTTTCCTGTTTTTTAACACTAAATTTATTTTAAAAGGATAGAATGGTGATTTGTTATAGAATTTAGAATTGACTATTTTTCTTAAAAAAAAAGTAAGCTCACTTCAGGGTTTTTTAATTAATAAAACCATCTAGTATATGATATTTAAGAAAAACAAAGATCATACTGATTTGAAAGAAGGATAATACAGAGTGTGAGGATCTCAATGATTCCTCAGATTGACTGTTAAATATACAATAATCTTCTAGCCTTAAATTGCAACTGGAAATGGACAAATAATTTTACCTGTCTCCTCACTTTGATGATAGGTCTTTTGACCTTGATCAGGTATGCTACCAAAAGTTGTAAGAGCTCATCACCACAGTATGGGCTCATCACGGAGGGAGGCTGTGCTCTTCACAGTGGAGCGTAGGACCCTGCAGCAGGTTAGGACCCTGCATAAAGTGCCGTAGCCATAGTTGGTGCTCCTGTTCACAAAGTTCTCTCGTTTGGGGGCCCATGCTGGCTTTCTTTTTTTTAAAGGAGTATATGTTTGCTTAATTTGGTTAATTATCACTTAAGGATTAAAGGGAAATAATCATTACTCAAGAACCTGAAAAATATACCCACTCTCATGGTATTTCAGTTAATGGAGGCAGGTCATTGAAATGAGGACTTAAAGGCAACATGGCTATAGCCAGTGGGTTTCTTCCTTTCTAGTTGTCCTAGGTTTTAATTTTTTGTTTTTTTTTTTTTTTTTTTTTATTTTTTTTATTTTTTTTTTTTAATTTTATTTTGTCGATATACATTGTAGCTGATTATTGCTTCCCATCACCAAAACCTCCCTCCCTTCTCCCTCCCCCCCTCCCCCCCGACAATGTCCTTTCTGTTTGCTTGTTGTATCAACTTCAAATAATTGTGGTTGTTATATCTTCTTCCCCCCCCCCGGTTTGTGTGTGTGTGTGTATGTGTGTGTGTGAATTTATATATTAATTTTTAGCTCCCTCCAATAAGTGAGAACATGTGGTATTTCTCTTTCTGTGCCTGACTTGTTTCACTTAATATAATTCTCTCAAGGTCCATCCATGTTGTTGCAAATGGCAGTATTTCATTCGTTTTTATAGCTGAGTAGTATTCCATTGTGTAGATGTACCACATTTTCCGTATCCACTCATCTGATGATGGGCATTTGGGCTGGTTCCAACTCTTGGCTATTGTAAAGAGTGCTGCGATGAACATTGGGGAACAGGTATACCTTCGACTTGATGATTTCCATTCCTCTGGGAATATTCCCAACAGTGGGATGGCTGGGTCGTATGGTAGATCTATTTGCAATTGTTTAAGGAACCTCCATACCATTTTCCATAGAGGCTGCACCATTTTGCAGTCCCACCAACAATGTATGAGAGTTCCTTTTTCTCCGCAGCCTCGCCAGCATTTATCGTTCACAATCTTTTGGATTTTAGCCATCCTAACTGGGGTTAGATGGTATCTCAATGTGGTTTTGATTTGCATTTCCCGGATGCTGAGTGATGTTGAGCATTTTTTCATATGTCTGTTGGCCATTTGGATATCTTCCTTAGAGAAATGCCTACTTAGCTCTTTTGCCCATTTTTTAATTGGGTTGCTTGTTTTCTTCTTGTAAAGTTGTTTGAGTTCCTTATATATTCTGGATATTAATCCTTTGTCAGATGTATATTTTGCAAATATTTTCTCCCACTCTGTTGGTTGTCTTTTAACTCTTTTAATTGTTTCTTTTGCTGTGCAGAAGCTTTTTAGTTTGATATAATCCCATTTGTTTATTTTTCCTTTGGTTGCCCGTGCCTTTGGTGTCGTATTCATGAAGTCTGTGCCCAGTCCTATTTCCTGAAGTGTTTCTCCTATGTTTTCTTTAAGAAGTTTTATTGTCTCAGGGTGTATATTTAAATCCTTAATCCATTTTGAGTTGATTTTAGTATACGGTGAGAGGTATGGATCTAGTTTCATTCTCCTGCATATCGATATCCAGTTATCCCAGCACCACTTGCTGAAGAGGCAGTCCCTTCGCCACTGAATAGGCTTGGTGCCTTTGTCAAAGATCAGATGGCAGTAAGTGTGTGGGTTGATTTCTGGATTCTCTATTCTATTCCATTGGTCAGTGTGTCTGTTTTTATGCCAGTACCATACTGTTTTGGTTATTATAGCTTTGTAGTATAGCTTAAAGTCAGGTAGTGTTATGCCTCCAGCTTTATTTTTTTTGCTGAGCATTGCTTTGGCTATTCGTGGTCTTTTATTGTTCCATATAAATATCTGAATAGTTTTTTCCATTTCTGAGAAAAATGTCTTTGGAATTTTGATGGGGATTGCATTGAATTTGTATATCACTTTGGGTAGTATGGACATTTTCACTATGTTGATTCTTCCAATCCCAGAGCATGGAATATCTTTCCATCTTCTTGTATCCTCTCTAATTTCTCTCAGCAGTGGTTTGTAGTTCTCATTATAGAGATTTTTCACCTCCTTGGTTAACTCAATTCCTAAGTATTTTATTTTTTTGGTGGCTATTGTAAATGGGCAGGCTTTCTTGATTTCTCCTTCTGCATGTTCACTATTGGAGAAAAGAAATGCTACTGATTTTTGTGTGTTGATTTTGTATCCTGCTACTGTGCTGAAATCATTTATCAATTCCAACAGTTTTTTTGTAGAGGTTTTGGGCTGTCCGATATATAGGATCATGTCATCTGCAAACAGGGACAGTTTGACTTCATCTTTTCCAATCTGGATGCCCTTTATTTCCTTCTCTTCTCTGATTGCTCTGGCTAGTACTTCCAACACTATGTTGAATAGAAGTGGTGAGAGTGGGCATCCTTGTCTAGTGCCTGTTTTTAAAGGAAAAGCTTTCAGCTTTTCCCCATTCAGGATGATATTGGCAGTGGGTTTGGCATATATGGCTTTAATTATGTTGAGATACTTTCCCTCTATACCTAACTTATAGAGGGTCTTTGTCATGAATGAGTGCTGAACTTTATCAAAAGGTTTTAATTTTTTGATTAATCATTTTACTCCCTTTTCCTTGTTACCTCCAAACATGATAAAATGAAGAAATAATTGTTTTCTGAACTTAAATGTTGGTAGACTTTTGTTTAAAAGCTCAATACAGTTTTGGGGGAGAAGATGCTTGCTTTACTTTTTCCTGTTTTACTTAAAAATAACAATGAGTAAAGTTTTAATAGTTACGTAATGAATTTCCCCTTCTATTTCTTATCCACCTCCCTACATCTTGCCATCCCGTGTACACCCATACTCTCACTCTCTCACCAGGGATGAAATAGCTACCAATATGGTGCATGTTCTTCATTTTTGAATGCTGGTTCCACCAGGAAGTGCTGCTGATTCTAGTGGTGGTTGAACTTGGCCTTTGTCAAAATAGGAACCCCACTTTTCACCTTGCACACCAACTAGAATTAATGGATCCCACGATTTAAAAAAAAAATCTGCATGGTCCTTCAAATCCCTTCGTAATGTTCTTCTCTAGCATAAAATATGGCTGCCTTCACACCTATGTTTAAAATATTGATACTTACTATTTCTTATATTTTTTGGAGAAGGCATTGGGTCAAAAGCTAATTAAATCACTGCAATCAAAATTGTGAGAGTGATTATGAAAGTTCTTAGTGACAGAACTGCAGGCTCTCAAAGATAGAAAAGATGTTGCCTTTTGCCTCAGTAGGGTCAGTGTGTAAACAGTAAAGGAAGTGTACCCTAACTCAGGAAGAGTGGGAGGATGACAGTGAGTTGGAGCAGCTGAGCTTTCAGTACACTATATTTTTTAAAAGTTTAACAGGAATTTTCTGGTATACTGCTTATTGAAGAAAAGTAGGTCGTTGCTATTTAATGTTTAAGTATTTATCTTGTGTATAAATGTATTATCTGGGTAAATAATGTGCCCAAGTCTAACCTTAATTTTTGCTTTGCACTTAAGAAATAGAGCTTTTATTCACGTATATTTGACATTTTAATTGAAGCTCTCCCCAATTTTTTCCTTAGAGCAAGAATATATCAAGCGAAGGCACATATTAATATGGATTTTTGAAAGACTTCAATTTAGATATCAAGTTACACTGGAAAATTGTAGAGTTATTTTTGGGCATTGTATGGGGGAAGAACTGTTTTTCTTTAAGACTTTTAAAAATAAAACTCAGTCGGTTGTTCAGCAACCAGAAATGTTTCTGAAGTGGGTGTATGTTGTCTTCTGCATTGATTAGCTTTCTTTTCTATGTGTCTGTGTTAACTCCTTCATGAATAATGCATAGAAATTTCCATTATACAATTTACAGTAAACCTCAGCTAACATTGGTGACTTGACCTCTTTTTCTGATGAAGAGCAGTTTGTTATCTTTATTTGAGGTATGGGGAGATGATTTAGTGCTAATTATTATAATTAGTAATATGGAAGCTAACCAGTTCTGTAATAAGTGCATTGTTATTTTTCCTAAGAATAAAATAATCAAAGTTGAGCAAATGAGGAAACAAGTTATTGTTTAAATTCTGGGATTGTGGAGTATGATACCTTCCTCTTATTTGTTCCTGAAGATACTAAATGTGTTAATTGCTTGTATGATATTCCCATTTGCCTCAATTCTTTGTAATAGGAATACTTGATAATTCTGGAGAGATGATAACTGGCACTGAAAAGGAGTATAATAAATTGTTTTGGCGCAATTAATTATCTAGTTAGAAAAAATGAAGAGATCCATATCACACACCACTCTGGAATAAGTTCTAGATGGTTAAAATAGAAACGAGAATTATAAAACAGAAGAAAAGTACTAAAAATCATTTCTTTTACTTTGTGTGGAGGAGGGGCTTATTAAGCAACTTATAAAACCCAGAAGCACAAATTGACATTTGATTGCATTAAAGAATTTAACTTCTTCATGAAAAATGTTACATATGCAGATTTAAAAGACAAATGACAGACAAGGAAAGTATTTGCGGTATATATCACAAAGACTTTATATTCAGATGATGTCAATGACAAGAACAAGTAAAAAAACACATGATAAAAAGCTGGATAAAGTATATGAAGAGAGCGTTCACAGAGGATATACAAATGGCATGTCCTTGCTAATTATCAGGAACATGTGTAGTGAAACACTAGTTAACATTGTTTGTTACATAACAGATGGCCAAATGAATCTATGGTGGGCAAGATTAGTCAATAGGTATTCCCATATTCTTTTTTGTGAGAGAAAATTCAAACACAATTTGTCAGTGTATACCAACATTTTAAGTGTGCATATCATTTGGCCCATCACTACAATTCTGGTAGTTCTTAGTAAATACATTTTCACACGTGTGCACAAAGATATGTAATATAAATAACACCAATAGCTAACAATTACTGGACGTTTTCTGCTGTCAGGCCTGTTTTTAGTACTTATCATGTATTATTATCTCTCTGAATTCCCAACAGTCCTATACTGGGTCCTATTATTTTCTCTAGCTAATAGATGAGGGAACAAAGGTACAGAGTGTTTAAAAGCAACAAATTGTTAACTAGTAGTGAAGCCAGGATTTGAACTTAGGTAGCTTAGCTCCAGAGTCTCCACTCTGGTGCCTTTCGTAGTTAGGAGTAATTTACAGGTGAAAGAAGATTGAAGTTTACTTTTTTCTGCTAACATGGAAATTTCTCAAATCAAGATATGAAGATAATTGCAAAAAACAAAGCAAAACAAAACATGTAAAAACTACTAGTTATTTTGTGGTTCCAATTAGGTTTTAAAAATGTGTGTGTATACCTGCTTACGTGTGTGCGCATTTGTACTTGTACCTATGTATTATGCAATTGCATTAAAAAATCTGACAGATAAACACCTAAATGATGCTAGCCGTTTTTACTGGGGAAGGGAATGGAGGTAGGGGCCATAGGGGAAGACTCATATTGTACTCTGTGTGGGTATACAAAGTATATCTATATGGCTTGAATTTTGGGGGTGAAGTGTATTCATATGTTACTTTTGTACTTAAAAATATCAATAAAAGATAGGAAAACTGATATGTTTATTCAGTAGCAGTTCATGAAGCAACTGCTTACTGAAAGCACATGAGGGATATATCTGTTCTAAGTAGTTACACATATTTATATAGAATTATAAAATTTTAGTTCAGGGAATTATAGAAATTATCTAATACAAAGGCAGGAAAGGTTCTATGATTTACAGATTGTTAATAACAGATCCTGATTTAGAACCTACATTTTATAACAACCCATTTTAATATTCTTTCTGTCATATCTGACCAAATATTTTTTCAAATTTTCCTTATAATAATCTGAATTGTAATCCTTTCTGTTCTTCTCCATAAATACCTATAAATGCCTATTGAAATAATTTTTTCTTAGAGGCTCTTTTGAATCCGAATCAATTAATGTTGTATTTTTTTTTCTTATGCTCTTGATCTCATAATAGGAACTTTAGGCTGTTTGGAAATGAATTACACTTTAAGTGAGATTTGGAAATATCTCACTTTATTTGGAAAGTTATTTGTGTTTCTATGTAATTTGGACTCTGATTAATTCTTTTTGTGGATAGAACCTAGTATTGTATCTAAATAATCTTATGTACAGTATATTGTATAGGTATAACTCAGTACAGCATGAGATGTATGATTTGCAGGAAATATATTCAAATGCATTTATGAAAATAGTTATGGGGAAAATGTGCTAAGTGAAGAATTTATATGTTTGTTAATGTTGTTTGAGTAATAAATAATTTTGTTTTATCTTTCACTAAATAGTTGTTCATTAAGAAGTAGTCTTATAAAATACATTTATGTAATTCTGGTCACAATTTTTGATTTTTTTGTTTTTTTAATCATCAGGATATTACTGAAAATTCTTCTGATTCAGTACTTGATCTGCATATGTCCTTGGAGGAACTATATGCCCAGAATCTCCTGCAAAGACAGGATGAAAATCCACCTTCAGTAGACGTGAGCATGGGGCCTGATTCTGGCTTTACCATAAACAATTTTACACCTGCAAATACTATTGAGCAACAGTGCGAATGTGAAAACACAATAGTGTGGAATGAATCTCAGTTACCAAGTG
Source organism: Cynocephalus volans (assembly GCF_027409185.1). Taxonomy (NCBI): domain Eukaryota; kingdom Metazoa; phylum Chordata; class Mammalia; order Dermoptera; family Cynocephalidae; genus Cynocephalus; species Cynocephalus volans. The sequence continues at coordinate 55,247,112 of NC_084475.1, read as the reverse complement.
AAGTTATATCAAGTGCGGAACTTACTTCTTCTGTGCTACCTGATTCAACTGGAAAGGTAATATTTTAAAGATATGAGTATGGTTTGTATATTCTGATGAGGTAGGGGAAAGTGAAGTGTAAGAGTATTCTGGCTAATCTCTGCATTTGGAATGAGTTCTCTCCTGACTCAGATTTTCAGAAGGCAACCTGTGAACGTCTTTTGGTTATAGGTTCTTGCTAAATAAAGCACAAACAATTAGAGAATGTGTGTGATGTTGAAATCACACTCCAAAGTCTAGTTGTCCTTTCCATGTGACTTGTTTTTTCTTTCTTTCAGGGTTCTGAGTACTTAAATGAACAGAGCTCTCTGGCCTCTAATGCTGAGTGTGTCATGATCCAAAATACATGCAAAGAATCTTCTGAGAGGACTATTACTATCGCAAAAGGCAATTCTAGCCTAGGTAAGTTCTTCATTTTTTGTATATATCTAATCCCCCAATCCCTGTGATAGGGTAAATATTGAACATGGTAGGTTTCGACATCTTTTGCTGTAGATAAGAAAATAGATGTTAGAAAGTTTCCTGTAGTTTTTATAGTTTTTCTTTTTATGTACTCATTATTTTTCCTGAAATGGTTAACAGATTTGTTTACTTCATGCTAGCTTAAATCCCTCATTCTCTTAATTATTTCAGAGTATTCACAAGCCTCATTTACATTTAAGTAAAAGATATATGAATTGCTTGTATATGAAACAGCAAATCAGAAAAGGAATTCTTAGAAAATGAAAAGTCAGCAATTTGGAGTTCTAAATTCTTTGGAAAAGTAAATTATTAGTTTCTTTGAATGTTATCGGTTATGCATAAGTCAGTTTGTATTTAATTTCTTTCATTCATTGAAATAAAGAATAAAAAGACAGCCAGGTGTGCCGCCACTGAAATATAAATGCAAGTTATTCAATAATTCTTCCCAGGTGGCAGGATTTTTGTGTTCGCTGTTAGCCATAAAGTCTTTCGGCTGGTTAGTAATCATAAAAGCCTCTGAATTGGGCAAAGAAGACTTCCTGTAAAAATAAAATCTTAATTACAATAGCTAAAACTATGTTGAGACAAAGCACATTTGTTCTCTGATTGAGGTAAGCAGCCCTGTGACTCAGCCCCGTCCCTACTGCTGGGTGCTGATAAACAGGCAGTTATGCCCAAATACAGCCCAAGACACTCTGGTTGGTTCTACATCAGAGATCCTATTCCTTCTGCAAAGTAAACAACCAGTACCCTTTTCATTGATATCTTATGACAGGTTCTTGTTTCATTGTTAAAGTTGAGACTTGGCAGAGAATCTAGCAGTATTTACTTGGTGAATGGGATTCTGCCCTATGTCTCCTAGATTTTGTTACATTTGGTGATACCTGGGTACTACCAACAGCAGCTAAATAGAGAATTATAGCAGGGAATATCTATTTTGTTGTAATATTTCTTGCGTATATACCTTGCATCTAATAGAATGATGTAAAATTTAAGTTCCAGAATTTTCCATAAGTCATTAGTTATGAGACAGGTATTATAGATATCTAAGCCTTGTCAGAATTATTTTATCAGCTAATACAGTGTTTCTAAAACCTTGTTACTCAGAATACTAGTTCTATAGGATGTTAATAGGAGTTATAAGTGGATTACAAGCATGGGATGTGATAAATTTAAGAAGGCAGGTTTCTGTTTCTATTACTTCTCAATATCTTTGATACTCCAAAGTGCGTTGCGGATCTCTAAGAAGAGTTTATTGAATGCAGCATTTCTCATATTTAATTGGCCATAGAACACAATTTTTGTTGAGCAACTCATAAGACATAAGACGGAAATTTTGCCAAGCCTATTCAAGAAACCCTATTATAGTGTATTTATTCAACAACCAAATATTGTTTTCTGTATTCTAGCCATTATGCACAGACACCAAAATATAATCACTTTTCTCAAGGAACATGAGTTTAAAAGACTAAGCTAATCAACATATAAAATCCTAAAGGCATTAAAATAGGAGGGTAGACTGACTCACTCTCCAGGACCATCATGGTCCCCTATCACTCCTGCTCCCTGCCTGCCATCCTGGCAATCATTGCTCCAAGATGGTGGCAGCGGGAGCAGTGACAGTGCAGCTGAGCTGGACTGGAACTGCCCCCATGGAACTCCCTCAGCCTGGGACCTAGAAGAGAAGCCCCCGGGGTCCTGAGGCAGCAGGCCATGGGCCTTAGCCCCCCCCACTGCCTACCACAACCATGCCTGAGCCAGAGCCAGAAGCCAGCTGTGGGTCAGCCCCTTCCCTCTCCCTTCCCAGAACATCTTAGAATACACTCATTATTTAAAAAAAAAAAAAAAAAAAAAAAAAAAAAAAAAAAATATATATATATATATATATATATATATATATATATATATATATATATATGAGGGGTACTTCAAAAAGTTTGTGGAAAATTGAATTAAAAAGAATAAAAATTAAAAATTATTCCACAAACTTTTTGATGTACCCTTGTCTTATGTATGTTATGATAGACATTCATAAAGAGACCATTGAAGGCTTAAAAGAGAGAATAGCTAATCCTTACTCTCTGAGTGTGAAATGTTTAGAAAGATTTCAAAGAGAAAGAGATGTTTGATTTAGGTCTTGAAAGAGGAGCAGATTTTTACCACATAGTTGAGGAATTGGAAACTGCTAGGGCTAAGGCAGAGACATATGAAACATTCCTGAAACGTGTTTGGTATAGATGAAGTGTGGTGTGATGGCTGGCAAAGTAAGAGTTGCCGCTAAAGGAATGAGAAGTGGACGAAAACTGCTGGTCTGGTCTGTCTGCAACACCTAGGACTTCTTTTATAAAAATCTTTTACCTTAAGCTCCCTATAGGCAGTGGCAGCTAAGAGCAGAAGAATGACATAGTCAGATTTGTATTTTAAGAAGATCATTCTGGCATTGGTTGATGAATTAGATTGGGAGTAGTTAGGAGGATCTTGTAAGAGCCATGGTTTGAATACGTCTGATTTTACAATCTGACAGTTTGGATTGCTGGCCTATTTTTAGTTAACTGAGAGAATGTTGAATTTTGTAAAATCTTTTCTTCATCCATTGAGATGATTATATGGATTGTTTGGCTTATTCTGTTAATATGTCAAGATACATTGATTTTTTTTTTCTTGCTGTAAAATATACGTAATGTAAAATTGACCATTTTAACCATTTTTAAATGTGCATTTGTGGCGTTAAGTACAGACACATTGTTGTGTGACCAAAAAAAGTTTTCCTCCAGAACTTTTTCATCTTCCCTAATTGAAACTGTATCCAGGAAACAATGACTCTTCATTCCCCCTGCCCTAGGTGCTTGTCAACCATCATTCTCCTTTCTGTCTCCATGAATCTGACTACTGCAGATACTTCATGTAAATGGAATCATAAAATGTGTATCCTTTTGGGACTGGCTAACTTCACTTAGCTGATGTCTTCAGAGTCCTTCCACATTGTAGCATGTGTTAGAAATATCCTTCCTTTTTAATGCTGAATAAACAGTCTGCATGTGTACACTACATTTTGTTTATCCATTCATCCACTGATGACCCTTGGGTTGCTGCCACCTTACTTTTTGGTTTGATATAAAAATATACTAGGTTAATTAAAGTCTTGAAGAAAAGAAACAGTGAAAGGTAGAAGTGTCTATCTTTCTGTCATATTTGGAAATCCACTTAAAACTCAACAGCTTAATTTAAAAATTTTAAACTTTTACTGAATTTAAAATTAAAGTTTAAAAGAACCCTCTCATTTCTTTTGTGAGAGTAGAACATTTATGTGTGAAAACATAGCACAATCAGTTTTCACCCAAATTGTAACATAACTTTTAGTTTTACTTTTCTGCTTCATTTCCATTATTTGAATTAATTTACATACCCAAAACGTTTATAGGGCTTTATCCCTGGCCATTTGATTTCCTGGGACCCAGTGAAGTTACTCTAGCATTTTGGAGTTCAGATTCATAGCACACCAAGGCAAGAACATTTCTCTGTTATTTTATTTGACAGGAGATGTTTGATGGTCAAATTTCTATAGCATTTAGAATAACTAAATACGAAGGAATCATGAAAAAAGCTTACTTTAAAAATCTGTAGAAAACATTAAAATAATTCATCTAAATCATTCAGTTAAGCTTTAATGTAGGAATGTTTTGCTTTTACAACCTGAAGCAACAAAAAGTGTGATAAATAATATTTTAGGAAATTTAAGTAGAAGCTGGTAGAAGAGTATGTTATGAAAGGTTCTATCAGTGAGCTCAGGTTTAAAGTGTCCCCTCAGGCAGCTACCTGAGATTGTTTGCAGTTTTAGCTTTCTGGATAATTTGTTTCTTTCTCTCGTGATGACCAGAAGAAATTATAAATAAATTATAGGTTTCTGTAAAAGCTATCACAATCCATTAGTTTTGATTTCTTGGATCACTTGGGTTTTTTTTAACTTTGTTAAATACGGGGTTGGGAATGTTATATACCAATATACATACATATGTATGCATATAGTGACCCTTAAAAAATATTTAATCTTAAGCCTGTGATACATTGGCTAATTGCATTATATTAAGCTTTGAAGATAAGCAAAAGTTTTTAGGATAAAAAAAAAAAAAAAGGAAAGGAAGATATTATCTTCCCTCCACTGATTAGGTATAGAAGCATAAACAGACTCAGGAATTTCTCTAAAGGTACTTTGCTCTCAGGGATAGTCAGGGCTCAAACCTCAACCTGTCTCTGGTTCTCACATATTGTACAACACATTCAATACTTGAGTTACCATAGGGCACATTATGATTACTGTAATAACAAGCTTCATTTTGAAACCGAATTAAGAGTTGCATTTAGCCTTTAGAGAGCAATTTAACTTTGGTTTGGGATAGAAATGCATTTAAAATATATCCTATGAATTTTCTTATGTTTTTAGTTTGCAATTACACTTTACTGAGCACTTTGTGCCAGATACTTTGAAAGGTACTCCACATTTGTGTTTCTCACTGAATTCTTTAAACAACTCTAAGAGTAGGCATTATTATCCCCATTTTACAAAGGAGTAAACTGAGGCCCTGTATGAGGGTAAGTCAGTTGCCCAAAGCCTATGAAACTCAGATTTGTAACCATTTCTCTGTTTTCCACAGTGCATAATTTAGGCTATTCTAATATGCTTCTTCCAAGAAAAAATTGTGAGATCTTACAAGTTACAGCCAAAATGTAGTTAGTGAATATTAACTTCAAGTTGTTGAACCTTGAAATTGACATTTGGTGAAAGGAAGGTATAAGCTGAGCTAACTGATGTCAACCTTTTGGTTTAAACGGTTGACGTGACCTGGCAGCTTTAGTAGCTGATAGAGTCATGAGTTAAATATTCTATTAAAATTAATTCAGAGGTCATGTTGACTGTAGCTCATGATGACATGGCTTGCTTTATTGTAGACTGCATGGTGCTAATGAGAATAAGATGATGAGTTAGATTCCAAGTATGGACCAGTGAGTTAAATTTTGTTCTGTGGTTACACATTTTGATTTTAACCTAGTACAGTTGTTTGGTGGATCTTCATGGGAAGGGTGGCCCTATCAGGGCAAACTAGAGTACCTATTGAGACATTTCAGAGCCAGCCTTGGCTAATAAGAAACCCACCTGGGATGAAATAATATCTATTCTTGTTTGTCATTTTATGGTAAACAGAGGTACATTCTAACAATACATTTAAAAAGCATAAGTATGAGTCGTAACAGAATATTTTAAATATAATTGATAATGTTTCATTTCTATCAGAAAACAATAAGCAGGAGCCTGGATTGCTCATATCCGGGCAAGAAGTGTTAGGCTGGAAACATAATCAGGATTGTTCTTAAAAAATATTTGAAATATCATATATAATTTTATATAATTTAGTATTTGGAAATATAGTCTTCAGTGTTTTTTTGAGTACATAAAAACCTAAAAGAATTTGTGACTTTTCTGTCAGAAAATTTTTATAAATGCCCTGATAGCTTTATATCTCTCCTTACCTTGTATAATTATATAATTATATAATCGTGATTTGGAAGAAACTTTTAGCACTTAATTTCAAGTGAACTTACATTATTTTTGCAAAGTTTTAAACATAATTTCAAAGGTTTTATATTTTTGAAGGAATCGGGTGAGGGTCGGGTATGACGGCAACATTCATTCAGTGTGTTGAGAGGCCTTTTTGAGGAAGTGATATTGAAGAGTGAGAGGGAGTTATCTGTGCAAGAGCTACGGGATGAGGGCATCAGTCAAAGACTCCAAAATGGGGAGAAACTAGATGTATTTCTGAAAGAAGCCTGTACTGGCTGGAATTCAGAGCCTAAGGAGGACATGACACAAAGAAGGGTGCACATTGGGAGGGCCAGGTCACCAATGACCTATAGGCTGTACCAAGCAAGTTTGTTATATGTTAGCATAACAGGAAACTATTGAAGAATTGCAACCAAGGGACTGAGGGGATGTGGTTTGTCCTTTTTGAATGGTCTCCCTGTTGCTATGAGAAGAATACATTGGAGGGGACAGTATCAGAAGCCAGGTTATTAGTTAAGAGATTTGTAAAAAGTCAAGCAAGAGAAAGTGTTGGCTTGGTCTAAGATTAGTGTGGAAATAGAGAAAGGAATATGGATTCAAGATAAATTTTGGAGATAGAAATGACAGGACTTTGTGATGGTTTAAATATTGGAGGTAAGAGAGGTAGGAATCAAGAATGACTCCAATATTTCTGCTTTGAGTAATGAAGAGTAGAATGGTAGTGCCATCTCCCAAAAAGGGGATGACAAATGGAGAAAGGGGGGGAGATGAAAAATTGGAAGTTCAATTCTATACTTTTACTAAAGTTGCATTTCCTGTGAGACATCAGGGGACCTGTCAAGAGGGCAATTAAATATGCAAATTGAGAGCTCAGATAAAATGGGAATATATTAAAATTGAGTTCATCAGTTCAGTTTAACAAACTGCTATACATTCAGGTACCGTGACAGGCACTGGGGATTAAGACTTGAATACAAGCTTCTTGATGTTAGGAATTCTGTGCTATGCTTTTTTTATCTTAATCAACCAGTGTAATACTTGGCACATAGTAACCGTACAGTGAATAGATTCTGAATGAACAAATGATGTAGAAATAAGGTAATAGCAGAGAATTCCTTAATTTATAGAACTAATTGTTCACTTGTAGTCCTGTTTTCATTTTCTTATATGTATAAGGTGAATTGCTATTGTAAAATTGATTCAATACTTTCATGGTATTCTCCCTGAGGGAGCTTTCTATTAAATGGCCTAAATTATATTCATTCCACAGTGTTAGAGTTTCATCTCTAATGTATTCAACATGGAGTATTTTTATCTATATATGAAGATACTTCAAAAGGATTGTGGAAAAATAAAATTAAAAGATAGCACAAAGAAAGAAAAAAAGAAAGATATAATCACAATAATATGTATAACTTTCAAAAGGAGAGAACAGAACTGTTGTTACTAGAGGTGGGAAGGGGGGGGAGGTAGGAGGCTTAGTGAAAAATTGGTGAAGGGTCACAAAGAATGATTATGTTTTGTAAAGATGAGTATACTAATTATCCTGGTTTGATCATCACATATTGTACACAACTATTGATAGTCAACTCTGTACCCCACAACCATGTGTAATCAATTATGTTTCGATACAAAAAAGATAATACAAATTTTTCCATAAACTTTTTGAAACACAAACATTTTAGAATTTATTTGAAAATATATTTTGCTAGGAAAACATTTTCCTTTCCTTTCTATTGTTTTGTATTGACTATAAATGTTACTCCTACTCTTTTATTATGAATCCTTAGGGATTGTTAAATTCAAATTAAGACTAACTTGAAAATCATATATTTAATACATATGTTCATTTTTCTTTTTCCATAGGGATGACAGTAAGTGCTAATAAAGATGGCTTGGGGATGATCGTTCGAAGCATTATTCATGGTGGTGCCATTAGTCGAGATGGCCGGATTGCTGTTGGGGACTGCATCTTGTCCGTTAACGAAGAATCAACCATCAGTTTAACCAATGCCCAGGCACGAGCCATGTTGAGAAGACATTCTCTCATTGGGCCTGACATAAAGTAAGTATCTTTGGACCCCAGTTTGACTTGGGAAATTCAAGAATTTCAATTAATTAGACCAGAATTTTTTTCGGTATGTACTTCTATTTGGTATACAAAAGTTACCATATACTTTTTTTTAACATAAACCACTCGAGAATTTGACTAGTATTTCTGAATAGTTTTTGATTGCAGATAGTCTCTTTAAGACTATAACAATGTTGACATTTTGATAACAGTTGCTCTGTGTTTTTAATTTTACTTCTCCAGTGATTTCTACAACAACCCGAGGTGTGAGTGATAATAGGACATCTCCACAGAGCAGGAGAGTCCAGTCTTAGGATCTGAGCAAGAAGTTTGGATTGGCTTCAGTATAAGGAATTGTGTGCACACTCCCTAACGGGCCTGTACGAATCTTAGAAACAAGCCAGTTCTTTAAGAGCCAAGCATGGAAAAAGGCCACATGGAATGGTGCCTGTCTGGCCCATGACTTACCCTTTCTTGAACTACCTCATGACCCGAGGAGATTTACCAATATGTTAGTGTAGTCTGATTATAGGTCATACAGGATATTTTGTCAGGAAATGCTTAAAATTTCCCATTATCCCATAATATATTAAAAGCACATCATATACGTGGTTTGACTTTTAAGTCACTAAACATTTTTCTTGAGCCAACATAAAAATCAGTTTATGACTTTATTGTCACACCTCATCAGTGTGGCTTTTCCTTCTTACATTAATCCTTGAATATTTTTGTTTAATGTATAAGGGATAAAGTCATAAAATAAAAGTTCAGGGAAAGATTGTTTACCTTAAATTGCTGTAATGATTACTGGTACAGGAGACTTTTTTATACTAACATTATTTTTACTGACTGCATTCTGTATTACTAGTTCTTTTTCAAAGTGCATGTTGCTAGAGCTTTGATAAGAAAAGCTATATTTACAATCTCTTTCATTCTGTTGTCAATAAAAAAACAAAAATATATACCATTTTGAGTATATTCTGTTGTCTTATAGAAGAGAGGTGTTATTTTTAGGCAGAGTCTTCACTAATGGGTTTTCCTATTTTTGCATGCCTTTTTGACTTTTATTTTACAATTGAGTAACAGCTAAGCAACATTAGATCATGTTACTGTTCTTTAATTAAATAATGCAAATACCAGTGAACATCATTAAAAATGTTGGTCCCTTAATCTTAAGAACAAGGAGAAACTTTAACTGTTTTCCTCACCACTTGTAGCCAGTGTTCCTTCCTTTTGCTTAAAAAATGAATGATATGGATCCACATGGAGACTACTACAAGGGTTTTAGCTTACATAGATTAAATGTAGTATAAAATGCACCTGGCCTAGAAACTGACCATTTGATTTATTATGCCATGATGTGTGTGTTATGCTCTGTGCACTGATGCAGGTCCCCTGCCAGTTTTGGACACTCTGAGCACCAAAATCAGTGCTTGGTGGTGATACCCTCAGTTCTAATGTGCTGGAGAACTTTAAAAATGAGCAAAAAATAAGGCCATTGTGACATCAGTTTGGCATGTCATGTATCTGGTTAACTCGAGAAAAGTTTTGAGGTACATTTTCAAGCTGAAAAGCTTCATTTTTGGGGTGTGTGTGTGTGTGTGTGTGTGTGTGCGTGTGTGTGTGTGTGTGTGTTTCCCCACCTGCTGATTCTGCAGGACTTATTCATGCAGGCAGCAGCTTTATTTTGACCTGGGAGGATATCTGGAGAGCTAGCTTCATAATTGCTTTATAATCTCAGGAGGTAAAATGTACTGTAGATAGAAACATATTTTTTTAAAAAAAGGAAATTTCTACAACCTTCCCTCTTCTGGAAATCAATCAGCCAGTCAATCTTTCTCTGACATGCACGTGTGCACACACACACACATGCACATTTCTTTTCAAGTGTACTACTAATTCTCTGATTCAGATGGTTGCAGCTTGAATCACTGACTAAATGATAGAAATTAAAATCATTCTTACATAATCCTTTCTAAGAAAAAGATGTTAGATGATAGACCAGAAATAGCCATTGAGATTGACCAGGGCTGAGCAGCGTGTTCTGAGAATTTTGCATGAAGTGTTTTTGGACTTGTCCCTTTCCTGTCACTTGCCTTTCATGAAGCGAAAGGTTTAGAATTACCTTGAAAGCCATGTTAATAATCCTCCCTAAAGGAAAGTCTAGTCCTTCCATTATTCTGAATGGAACCATAACATTGTCTCGGGCTGGTTGAGCTTTGAATGCATTGCCTGGATCTGGGCTCCATCCACATCTCTTCTTTATTTCTCATTATGAACCTACCTTAGTCCGGGATGGTGGCGGAGGGGTGTATTGTAGGGACTCACTAAAAAAAGAAAAAGACTCTGGTTCAATTACATAACTGGTTTTAGGGAAAGCATTGCTTATTGAGACAATGCACTGGATTTGTTTTTTGCCATTTATGAGACTAGCTAGGAACTTTGTGTATGTGTGTTCATGCATGCCTGGGTAGATAATTTCAATTTCAAGAGTTCAAGAACAGGCAGTATAAGTTCCAGGTTTCATTATTTTCTGTGGAAAACCAGATGTGAAACCTCACCAAAATGCATTCTGTTTCACTTCTCACTCCACCTTGCCAGGAGCTCTTATATTTCTGCAATAATAGCCAGAGTTTTGCACTTAGCAGCAGCTGCTTATAACATCTGCCAGATAATTACTGAGCTGAATCAGAATTCACCTGCCTTAACCTAAAGTGTGGGATGAATTCCTGATCAAGGAATAAAAGATAGATTGCAGTTACATTTTTCTATGCTTGTTAATAATCACTGCTATAGACACCAGTAAAGAGCAGATGCTTTTCTGGGGGAGGTGTAGATGGGAGGGAGGTGGAAAGGGGGAAAAAAACGACCAGGAGCACTCACTTTTAACTACATATGTATGCATCTCACATTCAGCACAAGACATTGACATTTGTTAACACCATTGTAAAAAGACGCCGCGGCGTATGCTTCACATTCTAGATTTTCTGCAGCACCTGCTGACGATTGAGCCCCCTTTTATGTGTGAGTATCGGTGATTCAAAAGCTCATTATGCCTGTGTGTTACAACTTGTCTGTGAAAATCATTTCGTGCTTTTGTACTATCCCAGTGCAGGGATAGATACAGATATACATTCAGTGTATACATTTTGGCTTTTTTTCTTCATTTATGTAAAAACATAATTTCCAACAGAGCTATGAGATTGTTACATTTTCACATTGCACTGATGATTGTGAACTCATTTGAAAACAATATTTTCCAACTTCCAAGCTTTCAAGCTCCTTTGTAAGGGAATGATCCTGTCTGCATGTGCAGGCACAGTCTCTGAATTAATAGCCATATCACATCACTAATGGTATTGTTTTTCTTCTACTTCATTATGTAACCAAAGGTTAGTTTACATTTAAGAATTTTTAATACAACTCTCCAATAAGCTGTTTTAGTGTGTTTATGCATTTCATAATTCAGCTTTGGCATTCTTCGTTGGTGATGTGGAGGTTTTGTGTGGTCATGTGACCAGGTATGTGTGCAAATTGCTCTGCATATACTGTTGCATTGTGGGATGCTTGTCCTGGGGTCTCACTATGTATATTGTGCTGAACTGCCTGCTTTGCTCTTTCTTACTACTACCTAAAGTATCAGAAAAATATTGGTAAAACCTCCCACTCCCTGCCGTTTGGCAAAAGAAAAAACAGCTTTGAACAAATATAGAGGAAAAATCATTTTCAACATTGCTTGGGATAGAAACATTTTTACCTTCTCAAACCAATTAAAAAATTAAATACTTTGTACTGATTATTATTTTTGCTATTGTGACCTACCTTTCCCCTGTCACTTTTTCCTGGCTTTTTTAACTTAAGGTTTTATTTATATGAGTTTTACTGAATTTTCAGAAATGGTACTAGTTTTCTTGAATAGTCTTTTTAGTTTTAGGTTTTATGTTTATTTTTTATTTTTCTTTGTGGAAGGTACAATTAGTCTTCTTCCCTGACATAATGTGCATTTTGGCTCATAATTTTGAAAGGAAAAAAAATTATTGTGTAATATGTTTTTGTAACACCTTAGAGGTGTTTTTACAGATGAATAAATTAAGTAGGACCAAAATTAGAATGCAACTCTTTTAGTCATCCTAGTCCTAAGTCCACTGATTTGTGCTTTCTGCTTCATTTTTTGATCTTTGAGGTAAAAGTGTGATGAGAAGATTCCCAGAGGGTCTGTGTATTCTGCCAGAGTGATTGGTATGCCAGGAGAGCTGAGGTCCTGTGCTGCCTTCCATTTGTGTTGTGCTTCTCAGCCTACAATAGCCTCATAGAAAGTGATGCCCTTTTTGTGATTGAGGGCATGGAGGTTCAGCCATGGTGACTGACCCTCCCACCACCTTCCCAGTGACAGCAGGACTGTTTCTTCTGACTCCAAACCTGTGACCTCACAGTTGGGTGAAGTGAAAGACTGGATGCTTTCTACGGAACAACCAATGTGTCTGAAATTATATATCCTCTTCACTCAATAAATTATGCCATTGGTATAATTTTTATTTTTTTAGAACATATAAGACAATCATTTTAGTATTGCCCTCCAGTGCTGACTTATTATCTTAATGGATAAATTTTGGATAGATGATTTAATAACCTTCATGATTTCTCTATTGTGCATTTTTACCCTTTTTTTAAATTGCATGAACATGCTGTACTGACTTTAGATACAGTATTTCTCTTACCTTACTATTCATTAATTTGGTGATCTTGGAACAGCCTACTTTAAAAAGTGTATCAACTTTGTAAATGTCCTTACAGGACAGCAGTAAACTTGTATTTTCAAATGTCAGATTTTAAGCATTATAGCTGTAGTCAGCATTTAGTATAGTGCCTTCCACATAATAGACATTCAGTCAGTTCTTGTTGAATTAGTAAATGGCCATTCAAGTGTAAACAGTAGGCTTTTCTTTGAAACCAAAGTGAACTTTAAGAAAGTGCTACAAATGAGAATGAGTCTTTCCATATATTTAAATGGTTTACTTCCATACTTTAGACTTGAGAGTTCATAACTTAATAGAGCTGACATAATTATTTTTAATGCTTATTAATGTCTAATTAATTGTGTGCGATGGAAAAATGTAAAATAATTTGGGATATTCAGTATATTAATAGAATACACCTAATTTGTTTCTGTTAGGGAACCCAAAAATCTTTGGACAAAATTTGTATTATTACTGACAATTATTATTCTAAGGATTTATAGATCTTTCTGATTTCAAAAAATTGCTGTTAGCCTTCTCATTTGGAAATATAACTAATGCTGCTTTCTTTCCCCTTATGATTATTGGTAAAGATAAATTTTTTTAGCAGCACTTAAAATTTTAATTTCTGTTGTTGTTCATGCTTATAAAATAATTTATTCTTTTGAAGCTTGGATTCTCTGCTGAATATGCTGATTAAATGATTTGTGTGAAAAAGTAGGGATGAAGGAAGGGGCAGTATAATTTTTTTCTATATTTTGGAAGCCTTTCCTTTAGGCACAACTTTGTTTTTATGGATTGTGTTTTATTCCAGAATTACTTATGTGCCTGCAGAACATTTGGAAGAGTTCAGAACAAGCCTGGGACAACAATCTGGAGGAATAATGGCACTGGATATTTTTTCTTCGTATACTGGCAGGTAAGTGAAATAGGAATGAATGATACAGCAGGTTGTAAAGAAGAATTGTAAATCCAAAGACAGAAAGGACCAGAGCAAAGAAGTATGAATTTCTTTCCCTCTTCCAAGATTTTAAAAAATATTCTCCCCTTTTCCCTCAATTACTTAAGTAATTGTCATGTAGTGTGGAAAATTTGGGAAATATATGAATATTCAAATCAAGAAATCAAAATAATCTTTAATTCTACCAGCAGATATATAACACTTTTAACATATTAAGTTTTGGAAATTCATCCCAGATATGAATATTATTTCATTAATTCCTTAAAACCTACAATTTATATGGTTTTGTATAATGTTTTTTCCTCTTTCATAGATATTATCAAACATCTTCAGAAATTTTACTTATTCTTTTCTTAACATACATACAGATCTAGAAACATTTTTTAATGGTTATTAACCACTTAGTATACACGTATATCAGGAAAAGGAATGTTCGGCTCTTGATATACAATGTATTATGAACCTTTAAATAATAAAGGGAAAACTTCTGAGAGGACCAGGGTGCTTGTGACTGTCACATGCTTAAAGACAAATCTGGTGGTCGATTGCTGGTGCATCACTGTTTTCTCTGCAAATTACACTTGACCACGGTATACAGAAAGCGTTAGGGAAGGGAAAGGTATGTTATGAGTTTATTAAAGGCAGGAATGTCATGGTCTTTGGGGCCTCATGAAGTTTATAGGAAAAGGAGTATTCACTCTACCCTGTGCAAAGTTCAGCTACACACTGCTCTAGAATTTCCATCTCAGGGTTAGTGGCATGACTTGATTGCAGTTCCCCGAGAGTTTCTTGTCAAAATCATAAAAGCAATCACTCCAATGTTCTTTTGATATGTTGTTTCAAATGGCGTATTTTAAGAATACATTAGGTAACACCTTAGTCTTTTTAAGTTCTGGAGTCTTAAAACACTCCAAGTTATTAGAAAGAAACAGCTGCTTTCAGCACTGTGTTTTCCTTCCCACATAGAAAGGCCTGGATTGTTCAATGCTGTGACTAGCTGCTTCACTGCAGAGAAAGTGTGTTTGCTTTTTAACTTCAGAGTGCTTAGAACAAAACAGAATGATCTGCATTTTACAGAGGAAGACTCTGCATAGACAGAGGTTAAATAACTTGCCCAAGTCCCACAGCTAAGTGTCAGAGCCAGGCTTTTTGATGCTCTTTAGCATCTCCAATGGAAGGTCATTCAAGGGATAAACTTTCTACTAAGCATGCTTGGTGAGTGAGATTACATAAATCTCCCCCTTTGGTCTTAATCTCCGAGTGCTGGTGCCAAAAATACGTGCTACAGGCCACTGTAGCTTAGGATTTGAATGGAGCTTGAGTTCTAGGGGAGTAATTTTAGACCCAGGGGAGTGGCCTGAGCACCTCCTATCTCATTAATAACTGTTAGAAATTTAATTGGTATTCAGCACTGTAACAGGTGCAAAGAAGTGTGATTCTTTTCATGGCTGGGTATGTGCAGGAGGAAGAGAAATGGTCCCCTCTGCTCTATGGAATACATGACATTTGAGTCCCCGAAACCACACTCTCCGATGGATTAGCGATGATCAGCACAGATAGAGGAGCATATCTGTGTTAGTGAAAGGGTTCAAGATTATAGAATCATTTGTAGAGACTGGGTTTTTTGTATAAGAGGATTAGGATATTGGTCTTTTTATAGCTAAAAAAGCAGGAGCAGTATGGCTAATAGTGTTCTTGAGTATTTCCCACAGCTTAGGCTTTAGGACTAAAAACCTCCTACCATTCCATGGCTGTCACTGAATATTTTGGGGACACTTTCTAAGTTCTCATTCTTGTCTGCCTTCCAAACCTGATTTTTCCATCATGTTTCCATCATATCTCCAGTTGTATTTCCAGAGAGTTGGGCCTAGTTTTTACCTCTCTGCTTTGCATCCTCTAGATGAGGGCTTCACTTGGACTGTCTATTTCTCAGTCAGCTCCTTGACATCATTTTTAGAATCCCCGTCTTGGATCTGTTCCCAGCTCTACTCTCAGGCGTAGACTCTAGGAACCTAAGCCTTATTAAGAGCCTTATGCTTCAATTTGCACAGGACAAGATTTCAAACAAAAAATCAATGGGTAGGACCTATAGCAGGTAGATTACATCCTTACAATTTAAAAACAAAAATCTACATTCAGGTCAAAGAAAGAATGCAGTGTTCAAGGAGAGCCTGAACTGTTGCTTGTCAGAAATGTTGTGAAACACATGGAGGCATTCAAGATAGGTTACTGGATTAGATGACTTTTGATCTCAAAGTCTAAAGATAATATAATTTGAGAGAGTTCAGTGTTCCTATTAGTAAGGAATGGCTATAGGTTGAACATATACTTTCTCTAGATTTTTTAATTTCTGTATAAATCAACTGAAAATATTTATTGAATTAGAATTTTTATAGCCTTCTCTGCTTTAAAAGGAATATGTGGGTATGTTTCTTTAGAAATCCAATGTTTACCAACAGCATAAGGATATGTCATAATCAATTTAATCATTCTCTATTGCTGTTACAGTGTCATTTATTGATGCAAAGTATTACTCTAGAAAAACAAAATATTTCTTCGTATAGCTATTATACAGTTTTATTTTCAGTCAACAGACTGCACACATTTTGTTACATGCTTGGCATTTGGCAAAATCTGAATGGCTGTGGAAATTAAAATGTGATGTTGAATACAGTTATATTGTAAACTACTTTCCTGTGAAGAGCATTCTGTGTCTGGGCCCTCTGGATGGTCCGAAGCTCGACCATAAGCATTTTCCATCTTTCTTCAAAGGTCGAAGGGAAAGCCTTGGTCCATTCTTAGGAAGCAGAGATACTAAATTCCTGGCATACTTGATGATAAATTCCTTCAGAGTGGGGATCAGGGCTTTGCATGCTTATAACCCACATGTTGCCTCTAGCTTCTTAGACGTGGTAGGAATTTAAGAAATACTTGTTGAATAGTTTTTCTTTAAAATTCTGGTATTTATCCCCTTCTACCTTTATTTATCCCATTTCTTTCCTTTATTCTCCCATGTTCCATCAGGAAAGAAAGACTAGACAAGACTCAGTGTTCAGCTGTATCTCCAGACTAAGTTATGGTATATTGATTATAAAGTAAGGTTTTTATTTTGTTTGGTTAGGTTTTCCTTTCCTCCTCCTATAAAAATATTACCTGCTTATTGACCAGGTATGGTGAAAATATGAAGCAGTTTGCATTTTTAGCTAAACCAACAATAAAGTATATACAAGACAATCCTGCATGGTTGTACTGGATTTTGGAGTACTCATTGTGTAACTCTTTGATCAGAGATATTCCAGAACTACCAGAGCGAGAAGAAGGAGAGGGAGAAGAAAGTGAACTTCAAAATGCAGCATACAGCAATTGGAATCAGCCCCGACGGTAAGGACTCTTTCTGTCTCTGCCCACTCGGTGCCTATGGAATGGGAGGTGTAGTTTCAAGTGCTGGATTACAACTTGCTCCTTGTGACATTGAGTAAGTTGTTTAATATTCCTAATGCTCTCCATTTCTTCATGTGTTCAGTGGGTTAAAATGAGCATATTATATATGCAAGGATCTGGCACATAGCAGAGACTGAATAATATTAACTGGAGAAAATTATGAGTAGGTGGTGGGAATGGATAACACTTTCTGTAGAGTTTGATCTTAGTTATACCACCAAATGTTCATTTAAATTTTATCTGGCATTTTTAGAAACTAGATATTCATCAAACATATATGTTCAAAGTGTTCATGTGTGAAAGTTAAGCAGCCTTGTTATCACAGGCTGAGGTTATCCTCAGCCATGGTCTGTCTAGCACCAGCTTCACATGTGATAGAAAAGACGACTTTCCTAAATATACAATGATGTATCACGGTGCGTCACTAAGGCATATTGACGTGTTCATGCTAAGTAAAATCAACTTCAGTTTAATAAGAATTTATTGAGTCCTGATTATGGACCCAGACTTGAAACCTATGTTGTGAATAACAGGGAAGTAAGTGTAAGACATCAATGCTGCTTTCAGGAAGTTATATTTTACTTTGCTGGGCAAGATGTAGAAAAATGTGAAACTAAGAACAGTATAAGGTGTTTTGCATTAAGTTTAAAACGTAAGAAATCTTTGGATGCTGCCTCCAAACAGATCTAAAGGTAACCATCATGATGGTGCCTTGCTTTTAGTAAGCGTTAATATTTGTTCTATAGTGAATAAATAAAATACTCAAGAGAAGAATTTCTCTTATTCAGAG
Source organism: Cynocephalus volans (assembly GCF_027409185.1). Taxonomy (NCBI): domain Eukaryota; kingdom Metazoa; phylum Chordata; class Mammalia; order Dermoptera; family Cynocephalidae; genus Cynocephalus; species Cynocephalus volans. The sequence continues at coordinate 55,229,055 of NC_084475.1, read as the reverse complement.
ATGGAATACAATTTGATGCTTTCTCTTCTTGCAAATGAACTTGAGCCTGCAGCCATCACATTGAAATATTTTTTAAATATAGAAAACATTATTTTATGTTGCTTTCAAAGAAACAGTAAGCATTTCCAGACATCTAAAAATGAGTTTTTGATTTGAATTTCTTCAAAAGCCATCTAGCTTACTTAAAAAAATTCAAGGTCTCTCTGCAGCACTGCCCACATTAAGAACAGGATAAAAGTGCTAGATTTGTGGCAGAAAGTATAAGGTGTTAAGTGTCTATTTATTTGTACATGGAGGCAGAAATAAATTAGATGAAGTTATTTTGTAGCAGGTGGTCATAGTGATAAACTTTTTTATTTTGTTGGAAGACAGTAATCACAAGAAAAAAAGATAGGTTGGTCAATTTTAATAACAACATTATGAGAGGAAAAGTAGTTTTTAGAAGGCAATATGAAAAACAGCTGGAGTCATTAAGAGCGATGTTTGAATTGTAGCTTTGATGCTTTCTAAGACAAGTTTCTCAAACTGCTAGATTTCAGCTATTTTATCTGTAAAATGAGATTAATAATAGAACTTTTTGAGTTTGGGGGAGGATTCAGTGTGTGATAATGCATATAAAATTCTTAGTATAATTCCTGGCACAGAGTGAGTGTTTAGCCAGTGGTTGGCTTTGTCTACAATGATATAATATTGAATACTAATAACTAAGCAAAGAGAAAGCATTGAATATGGGAATAATTATGACATTTTCTTATAAGGAAGAAGAGCATAATTTCTGGACTGGAAGATTTTTATACTTTTAACCTTCACATTAGCCTAAGAGATATCTCTAAAGGGGGTAAACTACCTTACATAGAGAAAATGTGAGAAGCTTTCATAAATCTTAAAGAAGGTTCTCATTAGTGTACTCATTAATGTGTATAGAAGCAGTAAGCAACTTTTAGGGGAAAGTTCATACAATATGATGAAAGAGCTTACCAGAATAATCAGAGATTTTAGTAAATGATGAAACAAGTGTTATGAATATGTTTCATAGCACTGGAAATGTGATGGGATGTTCTTTCATGAAGTTGACAAAAATTTACTTTGTGTGCAAGTAGAGAATACTTTTTAGCAAAGTGTAAATTTTAAGATTGTAAAATAGGCTGTATTACTCTTATTTTGCATGTGATTTTTATTTACAGAATTAGTATCATACTGTATGTATCATTTTGTAGCTTGCTTAATTTTTCTCTTAATCTTATGTTTTGGATATCTATCATGTTTGATATTTAAAGACTTAATTCATTTAATTGAGTTGTGTTGCATTTCAATATGTAGATATACCACAGTTTATCAGTTCTCAGGTTGACATTTGGGTAGTTAACAGTTATTTGCTATTATGATAACTCTAAGCAGTAAGCATCGCTGTTTCTTTATACTTAAGTAAGAAGATTTATCTAAGGTATGTATTCAGAGGTGAAATTGCTGGCCCATAGATTTATATGTATTTTTTTACTTTATTAGAAGTTGTCAAATTGCTTTTTAAGGTGGCTATACCCATTTTTACTTCTGTTTCCAACGTATGAGAGTTCCATTTTCTCCACATCTTTGTTACCACATCATATGATCTTTTTTTTAAAAGTTTTTTGTCATTCTGATGGGTGGAAAATTGTACTTTGTCTTAATAAACAAGATGTAAGTGTAACAGGATTGATGGGGTAGAATATACATTTGCTCATTTGTCATATGGATTGAATTTTGTGTCTTGCTTCCATTACTGCAGTACTCATCCTCCTCCTCCTCCTCATCACAATAATAAAAGATTTATTGATTGCTTATTATGTGCCAGAGCTTTTGTTTTGCACTTATATGTAATTTAATCCTCACATCAACTCTCTGATATAGAGTCCCTTATTGGCTCCTCATTTCACAGCTGAGGAAAGTAGGAGAAGGAAAGACTAAGTATATTGCCCAGTGTCACATAATTATTAAGTAGCAAAAGAGCAGGACTTGGACCCAGGGACTCAGTTCACAGCTCTGGCAGTATGGCCTCATAATTGTGTTCTGCCTTTCCTTTTCTGAATTTCATTTTCTAAAAAGCCTTGTATAAATCTCAAAAAAGGCTGACATTTTTTCTATAAAACTAACTCTGAAGTGAACATGTTCTGTAAGTTATTTCTTTTATAGATCCCCCTTCTCTTTCCTGGGGATATTTAGAATGCTGTGTTCAGTGAATAAGGAGTCTGGTTCCTCACCACTGTGGTCATTTTGGCAGCTCTGTCTTTGGTTATTTCCTCCTTTGTTTTAAGGATTTATACTTCTAGAGAGTGTATTTGAAGGACCTTGCTATTTGTGCCAAACCCTATGAGAGCAGGTGGTGTGTTACCCAGAGGTTACTTAAGCTCTCTGTGTCTCTTTGCTTCTTTGTAAAATGGGGCTAATAAGAGTATCTACTTTGTAGGGATGATGTGAGAATTAAATGAAAGTATATGTAACTCACTTAGGGAATCATGCTGAGCACATGATAAGTCCTTAATAAATGTTTGCTGCTACTTCTGTTTTTGTTGTTGTTGTGTTATTCAAGAAATCATAAGAACTACTTTTTAATTCAGATCAACCACAAAGAGTCCTAGGAGACGTTTTCTTCTATTCTTTCTTTTATTATTATTATTTTTCCTTTTTAAGAGAAGAGTTTAGCAGTCCCGCCTATGTATTCTGGATTCTTACGTGTGTTCGTACAATGGCTAAACTTACTGACTTCTTTACTTTGCCGGTTTACCTTAGGCACTGCTTTAAGAAATATGGAAGGATGTTGATTCTTTTCTTTCACAGAACTCCTAGAGTGAGAGAAAATGATGAATTGGATTTTAACTAGTTTATTCACAGAGATTTCATAAGATCAAGGATCATGGTGAGATACTTTCAAACTAAACAGAAAGAGGTTCTAGGACTGTAGATTTCAAGTTAAGAAAAAAGTACTGACCAAAGAAAAGATGTATCTCAGCATCTGTATCCATCTGACCCACTGGCCATCCTCTCCCTCTAGCTGTGATGCTCTTTAATCTTTCTCCTAGTGAGACCTCCTTCATTTAGTAGGAGTCCTTACTTCAATCTTGCCTCTCCTCTGGGAGCACCTCTGGTGTCAGTGTTGAGGGCGTTTGACCATGCTGTGTTTTCCTACCTAATGTCCAATATTGTCTTCCTTTATGCAGCATGGAGTAGATTGCAGGTCTTGTTATCTCCTTAAAGCTCTGTTTGGTATGTTTCTTCCAACATTCTGAGCTGCTGACTCATCTTGACTAAACTCCATTGCAATTCACCTTATTCTTACATCCCTGCCTTTTACAAGATGTGTACTTTAAATCCATTCATAAGTTTTATACCTCTTTGCAATTATTATATATGAGTTCACTTGTTGATTTTGTGTGTATGGGAAGTACATTCAAAGAAGAGGACATAAGAAGTGCCATAAGGTCCAGGAGAATGCCAGATGAATTTAAGGAACATTTAGGAGATGATGTGGTACCTGGAGTGAAGAGAGGAAGGTGGAGAGCCATGGGAGATGAGTTTAGGGAGGGAGTGGCGGGATCAGATCATGTAGGATTTTGTCGGCCACTGTTCTTCATGCCCTGACCGTTAGTGAACAGGTCTGCCTCGGCAAGAAAGACTTTTGCAGAGAAAGCTTCTGACATGTACAGGAATGTTCTTTTTCTTGACTTGGTTGCTAAGCTTAGAAGCTACCGTCTATTCAGTGGTAGCTGAATTTCTTTATTACTTAATGTCTGTAATACTAAAACTTCTGCCAAATGGTACTTTTACATTGCCTTAGCGTGGAGTGCAAGTCCAGTATTTATTTGTAACAAATCAGCTTCAGAAATAACGTTAGCATTGATCAGACTCTACAAAACATGTAATCGGGAAAGTATTTAAAATTATCTTGTTTTGCTACTAGTAAAACCTTAATAAATTGAGCAAATAGTATTTTGCAAAAAATCAACATATATAACATTCCATTGCATTTAACATATTTATTATTATTATTAATCATTTTAACCATTTTTAGATATGTAGTTTTGTGGCATTAAGCACATTCATATTGCTATGCAACCATCACCACCGTCCACATACAAAACTTTTTCCATCTTGCAAAACTGAAATTCTGTGCCATAACTACCTGTTCCTCTCTTCTTCCACCCATTAGCAACCACCATTCTACTTTCTGTCACTATGAATTTGACTACTCTAAGTACCTTATATGAGTGGAATCATACAGCATTTCTCCTTTATTTTACTTAACTGGCTTATTTCACTTAGCATAATGTCCTCAAGGTTTATCCATGTCATAGCATGTTTCAGAATTCCCTTCCTTTTTAAGGCTGAATAATATTATGTATATACCATTTTATATATCCGTATATTTGTTAATGGACACTTAGGTTGCTTTTACCTTTGGCTATTGTGAATAATGCTTCTTACAACATAGGTATACAAATATTTCTCAAGACCCTGCTTTGAATTCTTTTCAGTATATACCCAGAGATTAAGTTGCTAAATCATATGGTAATTCTATTTTTAATTTTTTGAGGAACCAACGTACTGTTTGCTATAGCAGCTGCATGATTTTACATTCCCACCAGCAGTGCACAAGGGTTCTAATTTTTTCGACATTCTCACCAATACTTGTTTTCTTTTTTGATAGTAGCCATCCTCATGGTTGTGAGATGATATCTTATTGCACTTCTGATTTGCATGTCCCTAATGATTAGTGAAGTTAAGCATATTTTCATGCACTAATGGGCCAGTTATATATCTTTCTTAGAGAAATGACTATTCAACTCTTTTGCCCATTTTTAAATTTGCTTCTCTCTTTTTTTTGAGTTTTAGGAGTTCTCGATATATTCTGGATATTAATCCCTTATTGGATATGTGAATAGCAAATATTTTCTCTTCTGTGGGTTGTCTTTTTATCCTATTGATAGTGTCCTTTGATGAGCAAAAGTTTTTAGTTTTGATGAAGTCTATTTTGTCTCTTTTTTCTTTTGTTTTCTGTGCCTTTGGTGTCATATACAAGAAATCATTGCCAAATCCAATATTATGAAGCTTTTCCCCTGTGTTTTCTTATAAGAGTGTGAATTTTTATTTTCATAGGGTTGAACTTTGGAGAGAACCAAGCAAATCCTTGGGCATCAGCATTGTTGGTGGACGAGGGATGGGGAGTCGTCTAAGCAACGGTGAAGTGATGAGAGGCATTTTCATCAAACATGTTCTTGAAGATAGTCCAGCTGGCAAAAATGGAACCTTGAAACCTGGAGATAGAATAGTAGAGGTACCCTCCAGTGAGATTTCTGTGCCAAAATTCTTCACCTGTCTATCCTCTTTACCAAGGGAATTGTCATCTCTATACTGGTTACTCGACCTGACATTAGAGTAATATATGTTTGGGGTTAAAGCATTTCTTTCTTATTTGTATCTTTTCATTTAGAATTTTCTCTTATGTACAATGATACGTTGTATATCTTGATGTAAAGACTGATGTTTGGGGATATAACCAGCCATTTAAAAAACATTGGTCCCAAGCTAAAATAATTATGTTGTGTTTGAAAGAACAAGGCAAATTTATTGGGGAGAAATTGAATTATTTAAAATTATGTATATACACACAGACACAAAATGTACACATCATACTTAAGTTTTCCAATGAGATTTTATTTCAAGAAATATTTTATCATTATCATTTCATTATAGATAAATGTTCTTGGGTGAGGTTACTTTTTCCCAATTGGGTCTTTCTTTGTAAGATATTTAATGCTAAGACCTTGACTACCTTCCCCTTCAGTCCAAGCCAAGATCTTCATCCTCCTTCTCAGTGCCCTGCACACTCACCACTGAAGGCTCTGTGTGTGTGTGTGTGTGTGCATGTGCGTGCGCACGCTCTTGCGTGCATGTATGTGCACATGTATGTGTATTTTGTTATGTGCAAGAGAAAAGCCTGTGGTCAAATTGTGCCTTAATTCAAAGTGAAGTTTAATATTTTAAATAGATTCTTCTCTCATGAGTCACTCACTCATTTATTCAACAAATATTCCTGGAGCAGCTGTTGCATTCCAGGTGCTATAACAGGCTCTGGGCATCCCAGAGTAAACAAGGCACCATGCCTGCCTGCCAAGTGGGACAGACTTGACAAGTGATCAAGTCACTTCAGCATGGTGTGATAAATTATTTCATCAGAATAAGCATAGATTTATTTAAAAGGGTAGAGAAAGGGATACCTGACCAAGATTTTCTGAGTTTTCAAGATTTACAGAGTAGTCTAAAAGAGACAAATTCATTACTATAATTACCATTATGTTTACTTTATACAGGTGACTGTCTCTCATTTTTCTAAACCCCTCTAGCTTACACATTAAAATGTCTTAATTGTTTAAAAAGAGATTATAACTTATAAATCAGGACTTTAAAATGAACATTTTAAGATTTATTTATTCTTTCATAGATTGATTGTCTCCCAGATCTGAAAAGGGAAGAAAATTGAGACTGGAGAGAAAGCAAAAGCCATGTCTTTTCTCTCTCTCTCTTTTTTTTTTTTTCTGTGACCATTTATAAGGAAGAGTGATAGGCTTTTTCTCTCCTCCTGCATCCTTAATTTTCATTAGATCACATCTTAGCTTGTTTTTAAAGGACTCTTTTTTAGTTAGAGTAAATTGAAAATTTTAGATTGCCACTAGAAAGTTTATTTTATGTATACTTTACTATTAAATACCTTTGACTGAAACAGAAAAAGTAAGAAATATTTGTAATTATTTCTAGAAAGGATTAGTCATAGTTTGCCCCAAAATGTTGTTTAAAAGTATTGAAAGAATTAAAGTATTTCTTTCACATTGAAAAGAGAGGGACGTTTTTGTGTTATAAAACACTGTATACAGTTTAGCAATGATTTGTTGAGTGCCTTATATGCAGGGGCTTTTCCAGTAAATCAGAAAGCCATAGGCCTCCATAATCCTGTGGATTCTAAAATGTGCCTCTGCTAGCAGTTTCTGAAAATGTATGTAAACTAGGTGAGTTGAGACCTGCAAAGTATTCCATCTGAGTATAGAGTTCTTTGGACTTAAAGAAAGATATTTAGCTCCTGTTGAATTTTCCCACTAATGGAATGTATTGTAGACATATAGAAGACATGTATACTGACTTTGTTCAAGTTGGAAGCCATTCTTAATATGCACTGAAAAAAAATATGTCATCCAAGTGTCAACCTTCAGGAGGTTTTAAACTAAATGTATAAAATTCTTTTAATCTTTTAACAATGATAATGTTCTATGAAAATATCTAATAATTAACTTTCTTTTCCAGAGTTGTGTGCACTCTGAGTCTGCTATTTTGTTGTGTATATCATATCATGGTAATTGGAAATGATAAAATTATAATAACATCCTGTAGTTTTCTGGCAGGATTAGCATTTGGCCTTTTAAACTATTTTCCTTCTTACTCATATAGCATATAAGCTGAGCTGATAATCACCCAGGCAAGCCATGGTCAATACAAAATTATAAAATAACTATTTTCAAGCTATGTATATAAGAATTACTAACAAATAAGCACAGTTTCTTGGCTTTCAGCTCCTTCATGTCTACTGCAAAGACTCTTTTGTAAAACTAATCTTATGATAATCTGATTTTTCTGGATATCAGAATTTTGTTTTTAACTTCAAGCATCTCTGTACAGAGAGAAATATACAAGACATCATCACCCACCTGCTTCCTAAACCACTCTATTAGAAGAAAATTAGTACAGGGACTCATGATGAAGACAGTGCTGCTAGGTAGTCCCCTTATATTATTTCTTTAACGATGCTGATTTATTAATTTAAAGGAACAAGTGAGCAATGCAAGAAATGCAGAAGCAGAGCCTTTATTCTAATTGATTATTACTATAGTTGATTATTAGAGACAGAAATCTGTGTCCAAAACAAGGGACCACAAGTCTGCTGGGCAGATAAGAAATTCTGCAGCCTCACAAGTAGTCTCAATTATTTTTGATACAGAAACATATTTTCCAGGAGCCTAACAAAGGATCCTCAAAATTTCAGATCCACAAATTTTTCTTTTGTTTTATAGCTTCTTGAAATGTTAAGCTGAGGCCTTCCATTGCAGGTGGATGGAATGGACCTCAGAGATGCAAGCCATGAGCAAGCTGTGGAAGCCATTCGGAAAGCAGGCAACCCTGTAGTCTTTATGGTTCAGAGCATTATAAACAGACCAAGGGTAAGCAAACACAAAGGGCAAGGTAGGCATATGCAAACAGTGTTCAACTTGGAATCTAACATATCAAGGGCCAAGTTGTCTGCATGAGCAAAGATATCAATTCTTGAAATCTCAGAAGACTTGTTAAAAGTTTGTTTTGCTTTTTTAAAAATTGAGTTATCTTGGAAATCTCTTCCACCATGTTCAACAAAGACTTGAAGTCTTTTGAAAACACTCAGAAGTAGAGTGTATTGGTGGCCTTAGGTGTCTAGTGTTTATTATAGTCACATAATACACAAGTTGTTAAAAGAAATGTGGTGTAGTCATTCATTTTAATAGTCCATGATCTCTAATGGAGTCTCTTAGAAGCCAGAGTGATTACATTTTCTTGGAATTTATTCTGTAGACAGAATCTCCTGCTTATGCAATCCCATAATCACCTGCAAATGATCTTTAATGAATTTGTGTATCCCACTGAAAATTAAATTTCTACAGGGTAGATTTTGTTTATTCACAAATGGTTTCATAACTGCTGTTTCCCAGCCACAAGCACTGTACAGCTCTTCATCACAGTATAGCTCCTGGTGGACAGAAACCTGTTAACCCATTTTACAGTCAGTCATCACAGGTAAAATAGCTTTAAAAATTATGTTAGAAAATGTAAGCAGATGTAATGAATGTTGTTGATAGAGAAGATACAAAGTGAAGCTTTGTGTATTTGAATTGTCTTAATGATGCTGAAGATAAAAACCATGCCAAGAGTTTAAAACTTTTTTCTATTCCTTATGACTCATTGAAAAAAAATGTTTTTATATGTAGCAGTTATTAAATTTATTGGGGCCCATACCCCTTTGAAATTTCTTCACAAACATACATATTTACCCAAAAGTTTGTACACTTTTTCAGGAGTTCCCTAGATGTCCAGAAGCTCTTCGAGACTGTACTTCTGGACCTAACAACCCCTGTCATATCGATTTTCTTTGAATTATCTGCTTACTAGTTTTTAGGGTTGATTGTTTTTAAAAGAAAAACATCAACATATGTTAGGCAAGTTAAAGGCATCATCTAAAACTTAAAATATGTAATTTTATTACCAAAATACATTTATTTTAACTTGTAAAATTAAGAACTAAGTCATTAATGCTCAAATGATGGAAGGAAAGTAGCAAACAGCTCCATAGATGAGATCAGTAATAGTAATTTATCAATATTCTATTCCATGGAATGAATACTAAGTGACAAGATTATTCTTACTGGTCCTTCCTTTTGTTATTGAGACAGGTGTAACTCTGGTCTGGGTTCATTGTAAGGAGTGAATTTAGTAGTTCTTAATGTAAGCAGTTATCTTCACATCTGCAGTTTTTATCATTCAGCTGTTTATTGTTAGGTAATAATTATCTATTCAGATAGAAAATCTGCCAAATGGTAGGGCTGCATCATGCTGCATTCTTTACAAATGCTATAGAGTTTGTTTAAATAACTACACATCTTTTTACATTTGTTTCTATGTGTTAAACATAGACACAGAATGATAATGTTGGTAAATGGCTGTTTTTAAGTTAAGTTAAAGCTATTTTTATGTGTGTGTGTTTTATTCCTTTTTTTCTTTTATTTTTAATTTCCAACTTTTATATCATTTGGAACAATACTGTAAAATGTTGAATAGTGAGACTCAATATTACTTTAAAAACTTAAACTACAAATATTTCTTTCAGTGTTAGTCACATTTTCTAATGAACTAAGAAGATATTGTCTTATACACCTGGAAAATACTACTATTTTACTATCTAAAGTATAATGATGCCTGATTTTATAGCAATTATTCCAGGATAGATCTTGCTTAGAATGACATGTTTAGTCAAGTTATACGCATTTTGCTTTGGGAAATTAGAATTAATTTTGCATTTAAAATGGATATACTTTGTTTCCAATGATTTACTTCCCTGAGGAAATAATCATGTCTCCAGTAATCTAAAGGGAAAAACATCACAAATAACATAATTAAGAATCTCTTAGTAGTAAATGTTTTATTTGTGGATGTTGGGTAAAGCTTCTAGGAAATCTTATACATAGGCTGAAGAGGCGTCAGTCTCTCTCCCTTTCACTGTTAAGGAATCAGAACTTCCCTGAACTAGCCCTGAAATTTCACTAGTATGAATTCGTGAAATGTGGGCCCTGTTAATATGGGCCAGAGAATGTTTTTGTCATCTCTGTGCTTCCTAGTTAATAATGTTTCTGCTTTTATCAGCCCTTGAGACTGTAAACAGAAGTTTCATCATTGATTTTTTAATAAGGAATATAGTCTGTTTCTATAAATCTTTCTGTAATAATAGAGCAATCTACCATTTCATCTGCTGTGCTCATGCTGTACTTTTACACTGTGCTACCAGGGCCAAATTCTAATCCTATAAAATCTGCAGATTTAAAAAAAAAAATTAAAACAAAAAACAAACAACCAAAAAAACTAGAGCTCTCTTTAAATATTCCACTTCTTGACATTATGGTTTTATTTTCTTTTGTTCCACAGGATTATTACGGACACATTAACCTAGAAATATCATGGATTAGAGATGATCTCCATCTTCCATAGTATTGACTTATTTTGCCTAGGATAGGTTTTTCTTCTCTGCATAGTCACTTCTTCCAACTTAATAAATGGTCATATTCCTTGGCATTTGTGATCTCTTTTGTAATGTGGCAGTTGACATTTTTAACTGAAAAGCAGGGAGAAAGTGGAGATGAGCAGAAATGTCATTGTGCCCATTTCTTTTCCCTATCTTTTCTCTGTAGTAAAAACATTGCAAGAAGAGCAGATTGAAATGGCAGTATGGCATAAGCTTTAGTACAGGCGCTGAAGATAGAGTCTTTCCAGTGTTCCCCCATACATGGGGTGTCACATGACAACCTCTCCCTATACTTGATGCCTGCCAGTGGTTTTTGTTTTTTTTACAGGGAGAAGTAACACAAACATTTAATTGGAACCAATATGAATTTCAAATGTCTGCAATTTCCCCTGAAAGATACAGTCAATAAAGGAAAAAGATAGTGGGTATGAAAAGAAGAAGAAGAAGAATTTATTGTGCTAAGGAAATTACTTTAAAAAACAAAACAAATCTGTGAAATGCTAAATTCTGTCTGGCACTCATCGTGCCTTTAATATGTATATTCAGCTCTAACAGTCCTCACTCAGGGCATATTACAGGCAAGCCACAAAACCTGTGAGAAACACTCTCAGGCAGGACTTCAAATATCCAAAACCTCATAAATTCCCCATAAATGTGGGAAGTTTTATAGGAAATGTTATAAAAACATGAATCTCCATTTTCCTACCTCCACAAAAAGTGGGCAAAAATAGAGAACACCACTGTACACTGGTTCATTTCTTCACAAATTGTTGATTACATTTTTTAAAATTAAAAAATACAATTGCTCTGAAGCAGCTTTAATATCTAGTAAAAGTATGAAAAGTTTCCTTTCTGGGAAAATAAAAAGAATAATGAAGATTACCAATGAACTAGCAGGCAAATGTTTAATTTGCATTCTGGAGCAGATAGACTTTTTTTTTTTTTTTAATTAGCTTTTAATGTAAATTTAAACACTTTCATGGTTTTAATTTTGAAACAAAATTTAGGGTCAGTTTGACAGACTAGTTTCCTGTATGGTTTGTGGACTGATTTAGACTCAATGTAGGTTCGGGTCATTAGAGGCAAATCTTTTATTCCAGAGCTTTTAAGATGTTTCTGTTAATCACAAGCTTCACAAAGATCTAGTTTCATAGAGACAGGTCTTAATCAGTAAGTGCTTTGTTCTTAAAACTGAGTTGTGTTAAATACGTTTCTTTTGCGCTCAGCGCCTCTTATGTTTCCTTTTAGAAATCCCCTTTGCCTTCTTTGCCGCACAACCTTTACCCTAAGTACAACTTCAGCAGCACTAACCCATTTGCTGACTCTCTACAATTCAACGCTGACAAGGTTGGATAATGCCCATTGTCTTGCCATTGCCTTTTGCAAATGTTTTGTTCTTTGTTACTACTGTGCCTTTGTCCTAGTTCACTGTGTACTACCTGTGGGCAGGGGAAAAAATAAGACAACTGTGGAGTAGGCATACAAATACTTTCTTAAGCACATTTTTTTGCCAGAGAATATTTCCTTTTATAGCAGAAATTAAATGGCCCTTCTGAAGAGTGAGGGAGAATCATGAGTCCAGTGCCTTTACTGCATTTTGGTGTGATTTAAATTAACTGATATTTAAAATTTTTTTTTGGTTGCCAGTTGTATGAACTGCTTTCACACAGTTTCTTTAAAACCTTGTATTGGTTTAAATCTTTTTGAACTTCTACAAGGTAGTCATAAAAGCTCTTCTATGAGTTAATCACTCTGCAAATAATTGTGGATGTGTACATGCAGGAGTCCGTTGAATATTCATAAAGCATGTTTATGTAAATGCCTGCATCAGGAAATGTAACTGTTTCAGTGCTCATAAATCTACACTTGGATATTCTCATATTCTGATGGAATTATAAAACCGAAATTGAAATAAAAATTTAAGAACTTAATGAAAATGAAGAAAGCTGTCACCAATTTCTTTCAGGAAACATTTTATGAATATTCATTGGAATTTCATGTTATTGTAATACAGATAACCAAAGATGCTGTATCTGAAGGAATATGTTTTCTATTACTGTAGGAGTTACAGAGTTCAAGTAGAGTTATCTTCCATTGTTCCCCAACTAACCCTTTTGCTCCCACACCATTTAAGGTTTGAAGTGTTAAGTTTTTGTGAGTGGGTGTGTTGCAGTGTGCTGTACGTGTATGTTGTACTTGATGTGTACATACATGCATGGAGTGATTTTAAGTGCACTTTGCATTTTTGCCAATGAAGGCTAAACAATCTTTGTTAGAGAGCTAGATTTTCATTAATAAATTTTAAGAAGTGTCAATAACAAGTCAGTTACATGATCTTGGAGAGAATGGAGGTGTCAGAAGAACTAAAGTAGAACACCTAATTGCCTCTTGAGTAAGTACAGGCTTATATCAGTTTTGTGCTTCATCAGTTAGATTAGGGCACCACTGTAGTTTACTCACTGTATGAAAATATTGTGGCTGAGATTCCGAGTGGTTTTTCAGATAAATTTTATTTGTTTATTCTTAAGGAAAGTAAGAGCTCAGAAAAATTATGCAGCAAGATCTATAAATTTTTACCCATAGATTTGTTAAAATTATAGGAAGTTTAAATTAGATTTTGTTCCGCTTTTTCAAAATGAAATGGACTTAATTCTTGCTAACATTATCTGTTGTTACAGAAAATAAAATTTTTTTTAACCAGAAAAATTTTGAAGCACATATCTCCCTCCTTTACTTTGATTAATGAACCTTTATTTGATCAAATGAGGTTTTTTTGTGTGTTTGTTCATTTTTATTTCTATGTTATTAATTTGAGACATTTATGGCACAGCATTTGGGAGCTTAATCAGGTTTTCATTTTCACTAGTAACTCCTATCTGTTTGACCCAAGATGTGTAAACAAGCATTTTAATACAGCAGATTCTGTTACCTGAAAATCTATTGCCCTAAGTCTTTATCAACCAATCCTCTCGCTTTGCCAGAAAATTGAGTACTTTCTGAATCATCAAAGAAAGATTATATTCAGTGTCAAATAGTTTTAGTGTTAGATATATTTTGTGGTATTCTGATTCTTGGCACCAATTAATAATTCCTAAATGGTTTTGCTTGCCTATTATTTATTGTGTTCTTATAAGAAATAGGTTTTTTTTAAATTATCTTTTTTAAAAAATATACACCTATAAAATAGGTTATGTCAGAGGAATTTTTATGCAGAAAAAAGTAAAATAAAGAAGGGTAGGAAAAATACAAGTTGAAGGCATCAGAGACAACTTCATACCAAGGTTAGCTTTAGCTGGGTGCCCTGACCCTTGATTTAGGTACTCTCTTACTTTGGAAATTAGAGGAGACAACATGGTATAATGGAAAGTGCACTGGATTAAGAATTAAGTAAAAAGAAGTCTAGTACCACTGTGTGGTTTTGAACAAAATCACTTCTCATGGCCTCAGTTTCAAAAGGTTTATTCATCTGCAAAATGAATACACTGAACTCGATGACTTAAAGGCCTTTCAAACGCTAACATTCTGTTTGATAATTTATTATATAAGAATGTGATGATGCCAAATCATTTTTTTAAAATAGGACCTATTGTCCCAAGTGTGCAAGTATGCCACATTTTGGCTTTGTACGAAATATGCCCCTATGTTTTCTCATTTACTTTGTGAGCTACCTTGGCAAGGGTGTTGTCCCTTAACACCACACGCTCAGATCTGGATAATTTGTGCTCTGTGCTGAGGCTGGCTCCCATGGTAGATGAGGCTGCATGTGCAATGCTCGTTTCTGTGGATTTGTTGGTACGTCATTTGGAGAGAGGATTCAGGTAGCAATAAAGAATTTTTTATAGATAGTCTCACTAACAAGCTTAGAAGAGCAACTTTTTTGTTAATTTTCTCTTTTTTAGTTTCTTGGCAGACCTATCTAGACCCCCAAAATCTTGCCCAGCCCCTGCATATTTATTATGACTTTTGAATGAGATTTTTTTTTCCAAAAGGAGAAGTTTGCACAATCTGCTATCTTAAGTCATTTAAGCCTTCAAATTCGATAATTCATTAGCTTAAAATAGCAAATAACAGTTTAATTAACTGTGCTCTGATACTATTTAAATATATTTAAACTTTACTTGAATCCTATCTGACATTTCATATATGTATGAGCTTTCCATTATTTGTTAGATATTTTAAAGCTCGTGTTTGTTTCTGACATTATACTCTTATTTCTTTTCCTTAAAGTTTTCTCCCTTAGATGGCACATACCCACTGCATTCTTCTTGTTCCCACAGGCACTCAGTCAGTCAGAGTCGGAGCCAGAGCAGGCGCCATTGTGTGACATGCCTCCACCCCCTCCTTCGGCGTTTGCAGAAATGGGCAGTGATCATGCACAGTCATCTGCAAGCAAAATCTCAGAAGATGTGGACAAAGAGGATGAGTTTGGTTACAGCTGGAGTAAGTTGTCTTTTTGTGATGCATTTAATTATAAGAAGTATTAAAATAGCTTTGAGTTTCTCAAGGCTTATCCCCTGGATGAATAAATTTCAACTTTAGTAATGCATACTGCAGTTCTGTGTGGAAAAAAATAGTTTGTTTTGCTTGAATGCAACATACATTCCTGTGACATGAAATCTCGTTCTTCCTTTCCTTTAAATGTTCATTCCTGTTAAAGCCCACTTTGTCTTTGTATGAGAATTGTCGATGACAGGGCACTCTCTCAGAAGCTAGTACTGCCATCAGCCACCCTTTGGTGTTCAACAAGTCCTTTCTAGGCTCAGATTCCTCATTGTAAAATCTTTTTGTTGGCATTACATCTTGAACTTCTGGTATTCTCTGTACTAGTATGGTAACATAATATAATTGTTGAGATTAAAACTTTGGGCAAAGGTCAAGGGTTCAGACCCCCTTACCAGCCATCTGCCCAAAAAAACAAACAAAAAAACTTTGGGCAGTTGGTAAGTTATGTAACCGCCTCTAAGTTTTAGCCCAGTGGTGCTCTCTCTTTTTAAAATGCATTTCTTCCCTGAGGTTGCTAACATTAAGTTAGATTATGTCTGATGAGTGCTAAGCACAATGCTTGGTGCACAGGCATCACTCAAAGGTAGCTGCTGTTAGGATCAATGGGGCATCTCCGTTTTCTAAGGAAATAAGCCATTTTAAAGGGAAATAGTAAAAAATTAGCCAAAAATTATGTGTCATTGTTTTAAAAGTTTCTAAAAATCAAATTATTTTCCTTGAGATAGCTATAGTACCTGCTTTTCAGAAATACAGAGTATAAAAGTTGTGCTGATAGATTCCAGTAGGAGTCAGGAGATGGCAGTTTATGAAATGGGTCCAGTTAAGAATCAATGTAGATTCTCGTTAGTATAGTGCTGAGTAAAGAAAAAATCGAATAAATGGAGGATGCATGACATTAGCCATATAGTAACATTTTTGAGGAGATCATTTGTAAAATTTTCAGTTTTATCAGTCTGTTATCAGTGATATTAGAATATATTGCTAGTACAAAGTGGCCAGAATGTACTCTGAGGAAAATGTGGACCAAAAGGTTTCAATTTTCTATTATCAAGCCACTCCAAAACTTAATGGCTTAAAACAGCCATTTATTATTAATCTGTCAAGGTGTGGTGGTGGACTGAGCTCAGCTGGGCTGAACTTTAGACATGGCTTACCTGCACGGCTGGCAGTTGGTGCTGGCTGGTGGTTGGTGGCTCATCTGGGGCTGTGGGCTGGAGCACCTCCTTGTGGCCTCGCAGATTAAAGAGGGTGGACAATAAACTCTACCTCTTGAAGATGTGGCATAGGAGATATAAATGGTCTTATCTAATTAGGACATGTGCCCCAAAGCTGGGACAGCTACATCAGTTTGTCCTGTCCTGATGGCTCTGTGCAATAAGAAAGCCTATTCCCTTCATTCTGGATATATGTACCAAGCAGTTGCTCAACAAGATGTGGTATGCAATGTAGAAAAGCTCCCTCTGGTCAGTGAGCACAAATATTCTAGATGCCTTAGTTCTGTTCTCTGCAAATGATAAAGTAGGTTTCTGGTTCAATTATAGTCTTTCAAGAGTTTGTAAATGTGAATCATTTGTCTGGGGCCTGATCACCCCAAAGTGAACTGATTAATTAGACACTATGCTCTCTGCTAAGAAATTCCTCAAAGTTTGGATACTCCAGAAAATCAGTTCTGATGCTCAGGTGGCTTGTCTATTTAGCGTTTAACTGCCAAAGATTACATTTTGGTACAAATACGAGGGTACTTCAAAAACGTGGTGGAAAAATAGAATTAAAAGATAATATGAATCCTTCCATGAACTTTTTGAAGACCCTTTGAAATGCCCCTTTAAGATAAAACCCAACAGCCTTCCATAGTAAAGCATTTGACTGTGAGTAAACTTTAAATATGTATGATTTTTTTTGTTGTTGTATATAGAAAATATCAGAGAGCGTTATGGAACCCTAATAGGCGAACTGCACATGATCGAACTAGAGAAAGGTCGTAGCGGTTTGGGTCTAAGTCTTGCTGGGAACAAAGACCGAACCAGGATGAGTGTCTTTATAGTGGGGATTGATCCACATGGAGCAGCAGGCAAGGATGGCCGATTACAGATTGCAGATGAGCTTCTAGAGGTAAGTTCCTGTGGGAAACTAAACTTACTCTCGCTGTATTGGTGCAATGGAATGAGTTTGCAGAAAATCACCCAGACCTCATAGGGTGACTGAGAAAACTATCACTTGCCTAATAAAATAGATGCATTGCAGCAAATTTGGCTGTAAACCAAATCTCTACTAAGTAGAGTCTGTGTTCCCATTAACTTCCATTAAAAGGTCATGGTTAGGTAGCACCAGAAACAATTTTTGCCCCAAGACAGTAATAAAGATCACACTTCAAAAACATTTTTTTTTTTGGTGTGTTGTATTTTATTAGGGGTTTTTGAAAGCCAGATGACCAATCATTCCAGAGTAATGAGGCTGACCCACTGGACATTCTGGAGTTTGAATTTCTAATGGGAGAAGTGATGGGGGTGAAGAGGGGTGGGATCAAGGTTAAGGCTAAATAACACAAACAGTAACTCAGCCTGCCAAACAAAATAAATTTGTGGACCATACTTTATAGAGTTTAGAATTTTATTTGCTTGTGTTGTTTGTCCTTGTCTCCCGTAGGCTGGGATCCATGTGTCCTCACACTGCCTTTGTATTCTTCTCTGGTTTTGTTGTTGGCTGGGAAGGCTCAGTCAGCAGTGGCTAAATAACTAGATGCCTGAGCTAGCAGGTTCCATTAGACACCGTGTTGCTGAGACACAGTCTGCTGCCTAAACTCTAAATCTACCCAGCCCTATTGCCAATGCTTGAGTTTTGAGAGTAATTGGGAAATATGACAGTAGGGGACTTCCCAGGATGGTCTTTGCAGGTCACAAGTGTTTGCACAGAGTCCTTGCTTTGTACAAAGCATGCTGGAAGCCCAGTGCCTGCTAGGATGTTTGCTGGGTACTCTCCTGCAGTTTGTCCAAGTGGTCTTTACCAGCAGTTCATGGATGTAAGACGTTGTATACATCATTTTATTTTAATACTGGCTTTAAACATGAGATTTTCTTTATTCAACATCAAAATTCAGGTTCATGTTCTAGGGAGGAAACTACATGTAATATTTTAAAGGAAGGGAAAATGTGCTTTTCATTAGTTATATGGAATGATAAAAATTTATAAAATTAAAATTTCAGGCTCAGCTAATGATATTTATTTCACACAGATCAATGGTCAGATTTTATATGGAAGAAGTCATCAGAATGCCTCATCAATCATTAAATGTGCCCCTTCTAAAGTGAAAATAATTTTTATCAGGTGAGCATTTTTTGTGTGTGCTGCTTTACCAAATACTTTTTGTTAGCATTTCAACTCTGACTTCTTTTGAATGAAAATAAAACATTTGTAAATATGTGAGTGTTGTAGTTCCAGGTCTTTGGGATTAGAGATTTTTCTCTAGTAATCTTTCTGACTTTTCAAGTAAGACAATGAAAATAATATCATTATGATATGATAGGCTGATGTTTTTTTCTTTTAGAAACAAAGAAGCAGTGAGTCAGATGGCTGTATGTCCCGGAAATACAGGAGAACCTTTGCCTTCTCCCTCAGAGAATCTTCAAATTAAGGAGGTATACATAACCTATGCTTGTTTCCCTGAGACGATTTGATGGATGTACCCCTTGTTAGTTCAGTTAACAAGTATAGAACACTTACAGGGACATCAAATATAGATAAGTTACAGCCTTGTCTCTGAAGGGGTGTCTAGTACAAAAGACACTTATGTAAGTAAGAACACCACTTGCATGAAGACTACCAGTAGAGCCTGCATTGGGCATAGTGAGGATCAAAAAGGGGTTGTCAGTTCTGCCTCTGGAAAGAGAACAGTAAGACTTTATAAAGGAGGTCACACATGAAGTGTATGTTGGGAGATTTGGGGGTTGCAGAACCATTGCCAGCAGAGGGTGTGGAGTAAGGAATGGCATGGAGGCTCTGGCTGGTGCCAGGAGTTGAACATTGCAGAGCATTGCTGAACAGTGGCGGGCAGAGACTGGGGAAACGGTCACTGAGAGAGGAGATAGGGTCAGATCATGGGGAACATTCGAACAGGCTAATAACATATACCAACTTTGTCTTTGAGGAAGTGTGGAGCTCGAAGAATGAGAATTGTACTTTTAGAAATTTCTCTGGAAATACTGTAGAGAGAAATCAGAGGTTGCAGGGGAGAAAAGTAAGAGGGAGTAGGAAGATTATCGGAATAATTCAGGAGAAGGACAATGAGGGCCTGAACTAAGACAAGAAAAGAGGGAATGGTCACGTCAGATGTTTAGGTCCCAAAGAGATGGAACTTCATCCCCAACTAAATGTACTCATTGAGGAAAAGTTAATGGTTGAGAATGTATTTATTCAACAAATATTTCTTGAGTAATCTGCCTTGTACCAGGTAACGTTGTTTGGGCTGGGGATATACTGGTGAATAAAACAGGATGTACCAGTCTTCCCAATGTCTGACTTCATGATGTGATGAATGGCCCTCTTTCATCAAAATAGAAAATATAGGAAAGAGGAGCAGATATTTGCAAAAATAGAATACATTCTATTTGAGGCAGCTTAAGAATGAAGTGCCTGCTGGAAAGCCTGATAGAAGTGTACATTGGGACATTTGGTCTAGAGTTTAGAGATAAATTCCCCTAGATGCAGATTTGGCATTTGTGAGCCATGGGAGCTGAGGTACTTGCCTGCGGAGAACATGTAGAGAGAAGAAGAGGGCCAGGATCATGTTAATATCAACGATAAGGAGGAAGGCTAAGAGAGAGGACAGAGAGGAAGAAGAGGAACCAGGAAGGCACGTTGCACAGCAATGGAGGATGGCGCGTTTCAAGAAGAAGGGCATATTCCACAGCCTTAAATGCTACAAAGAGGCCCAGTAAGAAGGTGATTAAAGAGAATCCCTTGGATTTTGCAATTAGGGAATTATTAGTGATTCTTGAGAAAGCAAATGATGGATAAGAAATTAAGGAGAGAGAGGACAGTGGCTAGAGAATGACAAAGAATTAATGGTTTTTTGTGGTAGTTTTGATTTGGAAAAGCTTTGGATACATCTATAAGATGGATAAAGGAGGTAGTAGAGAGTGAAAAGCTTAAAATTAAAGGAGCCATGGTGACTACCAGGTGGGGGAAGGTGTAGGAATAGAAACACTCTTCCCTAAGTGAATATATGAACATAGGGCTTATTAATACATAAGAGCAATGTACAAATCATTGTCTCATTCTGACTGCTCCTAATGTTGAACTGAGTCAGGTGGTGCTTAAGATGGCTAAGTTATAAAGGAGAAAATTGTATTTTCATATTAGTTGTACTGAATATGTCCCCTAAGAAAATGGAGTATTTTAATAATTTTGAGATAAAACATTTAATAGTTTCTAAATTCAGTTGCTAAGTAACTAACACAGTAGAGAATAACACACGGTGCCTGTCTCTGCTGTGCTCTGTATGTCTGTAAGCGGCACTGTTTTGTTAGCTGGGTGGCTATTAGCTTTCATTATACGGTAAATCTAAGCAGAGTTCAGAGCACTTGGTTTCTCTGTCTGCTAAGATAATTGCTGTCTCAAGTCTTTTGAAGAGAATATAATGTTCATAAATGCCATAAAATGTTAAAATAGTGATAATGAATCACAGTATATGAAATAAATTTGATTAAACGGCCCTTATATTTAGAAAAAAATACCTAACACTCAGTTGCCTTTTTTGCCATTTCTTTCCCTCTATCAGGCGGAACCAAATGTTACTACTTCTGATGCAGCTGTGGACCTCAGTTCATTTAAAAATGTGCAGCATCTGGAGCTTCCCAAGGTAAATATGTTTTGAATTGGAATAAAATGTGAGTACCTTCACACCAGTGTTCCAATTCACTGGTTCTCAAAAATGTGGCCTCAAGACTAGCAGCATTAGCATTACCTGGGATCTTGTTAGAAATGCAGATGCTTGGGCCCACCCAGACCTACTTGTTGAATGAGAAACTCTAGGTGTGTGTCCAGAAGTTTGTGTTTTAATAAGCATTCCTGGTGATTCCACTATATACTAAAGTTGCTAGCTAATTGATGTTTTAGCAGGGGCCCAGCTTTTCCTGCCTTTATGTTCATTCCAAGGTGTGAAATTTAGTCAACTCTCCTTTGATTCATTTACCAAGGTACTGCTATGGAGGAAATAAAAATAAAGAAATAGAAATTATAGTCTTTGTTCTTCATAAAACGAAAGCTCAAATAGCTAGAAGTTCCACTAATAGACAAAAATGAGATATTTGCTTTGAAAAGATCCGAATTTTAGGTTCAAACAACCCCTTTTAAAAGGTGGTTTGCTGAACAGAAACCTATAAATGCTTTCAGGTACTGCAGGGTCATGCTAGGAAGCAGGTGAACATTGAATGAACAGGAGTATAAGCAGAAAGCTCAGAGAAGTGCTCAGGGAGAAGAAGAGGGGAGAGAAGAGGTACAGCCACCCATTGTTACAGGAAACTGTACTAAAATGGATTGCTCTATTCTTGTAATATGTGCATGAGAAGTCCTTACTATGGGCTTTTTTTTTTTTTTTTTTTTTTTTTGTAGGTAGAGGGAAAAAGAGCAAGGTCATTACAGCCTTTTGCCTTTTCTTTCAAGAAGTCCATGCACTTTAATTTGAGAATGCCTCATTTGATTGACATTTGAGAGAGATAATATCTTGCTCTTTCCCTTCCTGATTTCAGGGCTTTTTTTTTTTCCTAATAAATCCGGAAGTCAGAGTTTATAGTATTCAACAGTGCAATCATTTCCTTATAATTTGTTAAGTATGAATCATTTAAATGTATGTTGAATTTATAATGAATGATATTTTTTCAATCTCAGTTTATGCTTACCTTTAGAAAATTCTAATATTAGATAATTTTCACATATATCCTTTCATAGCATTGATTCTAATTTATTCACTTAAGGCTTAGTACGTCCTAGGACATAATGAGTAGTCAGGAAATGTTGGTGGAATGAACTTGTTCAATGAATAAGGAGCAGAATATTGCATGTAGTGGTTGAGAGCACAGGTTTCAAGTGAGACCATCTGGGTCAGAGCCCTAGATTTGCCACTTACTGGCTGTGAGACTGTGACCTTGGCATATTTCCTAATCTGTACATAATTCTACCTCTCCAAAATGGGGATAATAATAGTACTTACCTCGTAGAGTTGTAGTGAGAATTAAATATGTATTGTGAGTATTAGGTCTCATGGCCAGCATCAGCATAGTCATGTTAATCAATGTTGCCGGGCCTAACAATGAGAATTAAATATACATATTTGTAATGTTTAGTACCTGGTCCACATATATAAGTATTGCTTGTTATTATTATTGTTGTTATAATTATTAGGAAAGAATAAGCTGGCACAGAGTTGTCTACTGCTTCTTGTCACTGGTTTTCTCTGATGCTTTTACTTCCTGCACTGAGCTACCTGATTAAAGTATTTAATAAGTGTTCACATTATCTTAATTTCCTACTCAGAACCTTTCAAGGTTTAACTATTGTCAGATAGATAAATTCAAGTTCCTTGGCCTGGCATTTAGAAATAGGGGCAAACAGAAGCCTGTTCTGTCTGTCAAAAGCTTTTTCACATCCTGATTTGGTCCTCATTTTCTTTTGTAAATGGGGCTGCCTATATCAGAGATTTATTGTTGGAACTGGGTAAGTTAATGAACAAGTTTCCTTCATTCTACAGTATAAAAGCTGGCTCTGCCTTTAACCTCCTGCTGATTTGCTCAGAGGATGTCTATTATGAGCACTTCCTTTCTGAATTAGATTCTATGGAGGAATCAAAGACCTTACAGAACCTCCATGTATTGCCCACAGAAAGCTTCCATTTTATATGTAGATTTCAAACAAACCTAATGCTCAGGTAACTGGAATGTATTTATTGATGAAAACCAAAGTGAGTAAGATGAATATTCAAGAATCTGTGAAAGTCTACTAGATAGAAGAGGTGATTAACCTTGATTTTAATGATTTTAAGTATGGGCTTTGGAGTCACTTAACTTCTCCAGGCTATCGGCAAAACATTTAACTTCTCTGGGCCTCACTGTCTTTATCTGTAGGTGAGGATAATAATACCTTCATATTAGAGATACTATTGTAAAGATGAAAGAAAAGAATTTACATTAAGTACTTACTAAAGTGCAAGTTATTATAATTATTTTCATTAACATTTTTAACTGTGAGGTTTTGAGTGCCCCATAGACTGTCCTTGAAAATATCCCTCGATGAGGCCATTGCTAAAAATGATGTTAAATGACACATCACACAAAGCCTGTATACTCTTAACCTCATTATTAGATGGCTCTGGGAATAAAACTCAATTAAGCAAAGAAGGGAGAATTAACCAGCCTTCTGACACTCATGCCTCATCTGAAATCCTTTGTTATTTGTACTATCCTGCATTTTAAAATTATGATTATTTGAAAAAATAACTTAATGTCACATTTGTTCATTACGTCATTTACTTCTCGGCAGCTCTGTGAGATTGCTGTTATTTCCCCCACTTTTAACTTGTTCCCATAACTCCAAGTGGTAGAGCTAGAACTTCAGCTCTGGTCATCTGCCTCCAAGTCCCATTTCCATTCCCTGTTTCAACTTGCAGTTGGGCCTATCTACCTTTCTAAAATCTCTGTGTGTTTGTTACAGTGATCCTCTTCTTCAGTCAAACTGATTTGAATCAGAAGCCCATGGGGAGTGTTCTGAGAATTCATCCATCCTTGCCTTTGCTTATATCACTTGGATTGTCTCTCTGCTTTCTTTTAGCTTATGTAAATCCTACATATACTCAAGACCCAGCTTAAATCTTACCTCTGTTTATTTTGAAATATTTTTTTAATATTCCGGTCTATATAATGCTTACTATGAATATCTCCATTTATTTGTCACTTAGCCAGGTATGGCCCAAGAGCATGCCTCTTGTGGTAAACTTTCGTGTGGGTATCTTTTTCTATACATCTAAAATGCAACACGCTGAGAGAAGAAATTCTTACACTTTCTTCCCCATTATCTTATGTAGTGTGGTGTATGTAGTTATTACTGAGTATTTGAAAGGGAAGAATGAGTGAATGCTTCCGTGCAGTGGATGCCCAAGGGAGAAGATGTTGAAATCAGGAAAGTCAGGAAGAGAGAATAATTTGCGTCCTCTCAAAATGAGATCTCTAGTAACAGATCATTTCTAGTTCTGTTTTAACTCCTTAGCAACTTTCTTGACAAGTCCATTGTCTTTTTTCTTTTTAATCTTTTTATTTCTAAAAAATGGGAAAATAGAAATAAAAACAAAAAGTTCTAATAGATACAATCTAAACCTTCAATGGCTGACTGAAATGCTAATTCAATTTATCAGAAAACATTTTTGATTAAAGATTTATTTTTAGCAGTTTGCTCCAGAAAAGTACCTATACATCAAAGCAGGTAACCACCTTCTATGATTGTCAGAGATGTTTCATATCCATACAATCTTATATGGTGAAAGCCTTCCAATATAATTGAGAGTTTTTCTTCTTCTGTATTTTAGAAAACCTTCCATTTTCAAAATAGTTCTCCTTATAATAGTTTGTTTAGCTTAATCTCACTTTTAATTCTTGTTTATTCTTTTCTAACTGCTTAATTATACAATTCTTCATCTATAAATGAATTTCTTTAATTTGTTTTACATTCCCTGTATGTTAGTATTTTAACAAATAGCTCAGAACAGTGTTTCTCAGATCTTTTCCTGCTGAAGATTGTATATACTCTGGTAGAAGTGAAGTGGAAAGTTGAGCAGTTAGATAAGAAATTGCACACTCAAACCCTGTTATCCTTCCCTATCGGTCGGTCATCCTGCCTTTTTGATACCAATAAATTGTCTGCATGTGTATGTATACTTATTTATTTTCATTGTATTCTAAGTGGTGTTGGGGCATATTATACACACAGAGGTCTAGCTTATTTTTCCTTTTAGGGCTTTTCCTATTGCAAATAACAACAAAAACACCAAAAAACTAGCTCCTTTGGGCTTAATCAAAGAGGAGCGTTTATGGACTCAGGTAACCGGTCAGTAGTCTTCAAAGATATTTGATTCTGTGACTCAGTAGTGTTATCAAGAGCCAGTTCTTTCCCTCTGTCTGCACAGGCTGGTCTTCCTCATAGTTTTAGAATGGCTGCCAATCAAAATTGGGGCCATGTGCTTTTATATACAGCTGGGAAGAAGGGGAGAGAATGGCTGTTCCAGTAGTCTAAGCAAAAGTCCCAAGATTCATCCTCATTGAACCAGTTCAGATCACATGCCTACCTTTGAGCCAGGGTCTATGGTCATGAGAATAGAATTATAGAATTAAGTCATTCAAATTCCGTCTTTGGAGCTACTTATCCTCTGCTACATAACAGATTACCACAAAGCCTAACAACTTAAAACAGCAGGCATTTATTATGTAACATTTTCTGTGGTCAGGAATTTGGGAGCAGCTTATTTGGGTGGTCTGTCTCAGAATCTCTTGTTCAGTTGCTGATAAACTAGGACTGCAGTCATTTGAAGGTCTGACTGGGGCTACACATGGCTTCCCAGATGATTTAATCAAATGGCTATTGGCAGGAGAGCTTCTTTCCTCTTCATGGGGCTGCTTGAGTGACCTTATAACATGGCAGCTAGCTTCCCGCGGAGCAAGTGATCCAAGAGAAAAAGCAAGGAGGAAGCCCCAATACCTTTTTTGCTAGCTGTGAAATTGTACACCATCATTTCTGCTTTATTCCATTTGTTAGAATCAAATCACTAAGTCCACTAAGTCCAGCCCATACACTTAGGCTCTGCTTCTTGAAGTGAGTACTATTAAAGAATTTCTGCTCATGTTTTAAAATCATCACCCAAAACATGGGAGGAAGAGAAGAAATTAGGGGGGCAAAGAGAGGAGGGAGAGTGAGTTGTTAGGAACATTGAGGGGTGGGGAGGTGGATATTTTTATGAATGTCTACCAGTCTTTACAAAGGGGTAAGCTGGGAATGGGTTTTAGGTAAATAATCAGCAAATGCCAACTGTGCCAATAAAGTACTTTCTGACTGTTAAGTGGCAGCTATTATTATTTTTCCATTTTTTTAGATAGGAAAATTTAGATTTTTTACATAAGAAAGTGAGGTTTGGAGCTATCAAGTGGCATATCCATATTTTTACAGCTAGGAAAAAGGTAAATTAGAACCCAGTAAGCTCATCCTGAAGGTGCTCTGTCTTGTACATGTGACTCATTGCCTGGAAGGAAAAAGGTGATGGAGAGAGGTGCACAGTGTGATAGTCTGAAACTCATCAGGTGTTAACAGTCTGCCTCTGAAAAGTGACAAGTTGATCATCTTTAAACTGATGGAGAAGAATGTATGCTGGCAAGCTTGGTTCTTGCATGTATATTTCAGAGAAACCATGACAAGATTCCCTTTTCTCTAGTTTGCTTTTTGTGACTTTTCCCGGGGTGAAAACTATAATGAAAAAGGTTTTGAGCTCTGGCCAGAATGAAAATGTTTAAAACTCTGTTTTAATTTTATTAAAGTCAACATTACAGAAAGATAAAAGCCAATATTATTGAACATTTGATTTTGATAAAAGAAAATGTGGGAAATGTAGACAATGTAGGTGTAGCTCTCTGGCCTTGCCAGGTTTTTAGTTCATGTCTTGGGACTCAGAGGCATTTTCACTCTGCAGCAAATCGAAATGTTATTCTCTGGAGAAACAGCTCTGGGTGTTGAGGCTCCAAAACAGTAGAGCATGCAGCAGTAATTGTAGTCTGTCTGCTAAAGGAAGAAGGGTGGTCTTAAAGAATGAAGGGGCCAGACTTGGTTATTATTTCTAAGCTACAGTCCAGAAAGAGAGGAGGCAGGAGGATGCTTTGGTTGATTTTGAGTGACTTATTCAGTCAGCCAGTGACACAAGTTTACTAAAGATGCCTGATATATGGAAGGATTGAAAACATTTGAATGTTTAATGGAGAATTTATTCCCTTTAGAAAAATTTGAAAATTTGTTTAAGAAGAGATTTGGAATAATGGACTTTAAGAGAGGTTTAATTGCATATGTATCCCTTGGGTGAAAGACGATGTTCAGGAGTTATGGTTACATACCTTTCTATTTGGACAAAATTAATCTGTTTCAAGTCTTCTAAGTGTTCTTCTTTTGACTTCTCTAGGATCAAGGGGGTCTGGGCATTGCTATCAGCGAAGAAGATACGCTCAGTGGAGTCATCATAAAGAGTTTAACAGAACATGGAGTAGCAGCCAAGGTGAGGCTTTACCTTTCTCTCATAAAGAGGTGGAAGAGGTGGGAATTATTTCTGGAAAATTACTCAGTCTTCCATATTTCAATTAAGGATGGACGACTCAAAGTTGGAGATCAGATCTTGGCTGTGGATGATGAAGTTGTTGTTGGTTATCCTGTTGAAAAGGTACTTTTCCAAAGTCCTATAAACCCATCCTTGGGCATGGCTGAAGTGTGCATTTGTGTGCGCTCATAGGAAATTAGGGCTATGTAGCCACATTAGACATATTCTTAAGGAAAAGAAGAGATTATTCAGAAGTTCTTCAGTTTCTCTTTTCTATTTTCCAATCAAGGTGATGTTAGGGTATTTTCTGTTGTGTGGTAAATTGCTCAGTATTCACTGGGCTTTTTTGATAAATGTCATTTCCATTTTCCCTTAAGAAAACTTGAAACTCCTAAACAATGGCTAACTTCGTGTTAGGACCAGAGTAATATTTTTTAATGAATGTTTACTGCCATAAATATCCACTCTGTATATTGCTTTATAGACAAATTTTAAGACTCAGCCATTAAATGTATAACTTTTATTGGCGTTAAACAGTTCTTTGTACCTGAGTTTCTTCCTCCTCAAAAGTGATTATAATACTTACTTGGAGTCTCACTTGAGGTCTCCTTTCATATATAAGTGTCAGAAAAAAAACTTAGTTACCACTGAGATGGGGTGTTCTTTTTCTTCGTTACAGTGAGGGAGAACCATGTAATTGACCATATTTCTATTTCTACATTGGCCAGCAAGAAGCTGAAATGCATTTTTTAGAAATTCAGTTTTAATAATTATATAGGTTGGCTGCTGTAACCCATAAATCTGTTTTAACTTTCTGTTTGCTTTGATTTTTCCATTGCAGTTTTCCCATCCTGCTCTTAACATATGTGTTTCTAATTTATTAAAAGTGTTTGTGTAAGCTGCTTCAGATTCTCTGTAGAATCAGGAAGTGGGTAAAATACCCCATGATCTTCTAAGGGTGTGGGGATACGGAAAAATAGACGATAGTAATTAGAAGTGTACAAAGTTGAAAGCGCTGTACTTGTGTAAGGAAGAATCTGGTCATAACTAGACTTACAGTAGAAATTAACTGTGGCCTTAATCTACATCAGACATTTGGAGAAACTGGAGAGAAACTAGAACCATTTCTTTCTTGGCCCCTTAAATTCTGACAAGGAAATAATTTGCCTGTCTCTTCTCCAGATTATATATAGAATTAGATTCCATCAATAATGGTGACTTATTTGCATAAGTCTATTAATTTGCCTTTGAATTTTGTTTCCCCTCCACACCAACACCTTTGCCAGTTTATTAGCCTTCTGAAGACAGCAAAGACGACCGTAAAACTGACCATTCATGCTGAGAATCCAGATTCCCAGGCTGCTCCTTCAGCAGCTGGTGCAGCCAATGGAGAAAAAAAGAACAGCTCTCAGTCTCCGATGTTTCCACCGTCTGGCTCCCCAGAACCGGAGCCCATCCGAAGTAAGGACTGGGGCAGTGAGAGTCAGTCCTGCTCATATGGTGTTGACTACTCGGACTCAGTAGGGGGTCCCTACTTGGGAGCTAGCTGCCTGCCTGTGGCTCACTGTTTGAAAGGCCATAGTTAGGGAGCCTTTTGATAACAAGATGGTATAAAGAGAGAGGCTCCTGCAAAAAGAGTACTGGACAGTTAGGCAGGAGATCTGTGTGCTTTACCTAGCTTTGGGGCCTTAGGAAACCCACTCACCCACTCCAAAGTCTCAGCTTCTTCATCTCTAAAACAAGGAGGTGGTATTCTTTGCTCTCCAAGACTCTTTTTCTGAGGGTACCTGTGATTCCAGGTATATCTAACTAATGAATTAGATATATTATTTTGTAGATTATTTTTTATACTGGGAGAGTAATTTAACTTCTCTAAGTCTCAGTTTTTTTAATCTGTAGAATGGATGAATAATGATCCTGTTTCACAGATAGGATCAATACAGCCTGCCACTACAAGAAACTCTTAAAAATGCTAGTCGTTGCAACAGTATACATAGTAGATCCGAGTTGTGTGGTTTGGGTATAATAGTAGATTCTGTCAAAGTAGATGACACGGATGTATGTGAACCATGGGGTGACACTTTAGTGTATGTATCATTAAACTGCCTGTCTAGTATATGGAGACAAATCATTTATTTGAGTTACTTTGTGAGAAAAATCACACAGGTATACAGTAAAACAATAAATTTCAAGCTCTGCAGTATTAAGACATTTTTAAAAATTACTTAAACACATTGGCTTTTTCTGCATCTGGGAGGGGAAAAAAAAATCTCTTTTGGCCTCCAAATTGAAACACTCAGTTCTTTTGACAGGTTTTTAAAGAAACACTAGTTTTAAACATTTGTAATATAATTGGACAAAAAAGTCTTAAAGCAATGCATCTCTGATGAAAGTAATCCTTTATTTAGAAAGACTGGATAATTCACTGAAGTGTTAAAGGATTTTATGGAAATGTTCTCATTTTTCAATTTTATGTTGATCTCTAAATAGCATTGTCTGTAAAAAAAAAAAAAAAATGAAATGCTAAATGAAAACTTAACATAAAAGAAAATATCCTACACCTGTTCTTACCATTTCAGGAGCATAAAAATAGTCTGTTTCTGATTTCCTAAAAGGAGAACATCTTGTGTAAAGCATACGCTACTCTACCAAGTGTCCTAGCTTTTCCCAAAACATGCTATTTGCTGTATACTCTTTGTTGTATCATAAAACATATGATACGATATGAAGACTATCATAAAACAAAGTGCGAAATTATATTCTCCTTGTTTTCTCATAATCTGCTCCTACCTGTTCAGCTCTGAGAGTATGCACCAGGATTTGATATCTGAATTTATACAAATCAAATGAGACCCCAGGGGAAAAGCTACAAATGATGCATACATGCCCTGAGTCGAAGAAGAAATGCTCTAGGATAAGAAGAAAAGGAAAACAAAAACATATAATGCCCTGAAAAGCCGGCACCATGACCAAAATTATTGATGTGTTTTGTGGTCTTCCCTGAATGCGCTTCTAGGTCACTGCCACATATCTCCCTTCTGAGTTTTATAAATCTTTATTTCATAAGAAGTGTATTTGGCTCCAGTGAAATGTAGAAGATCAGAGTGAAACTAGAGGTTCAGCTCAACTCTATATTCTCCTTCCTTGACAGCCTATCCTTTATATCTCAGGCAATTTAAAAAACACAGAATAGTACTGAAGATAATTAAGCAGGAAATTTTATGCCCACTACCCTAAGTCAACAATGATGATTTAATCATATTTGTTTGATATCTTTGAATATAAGATAACTAGAAGATTAAGATAAATTTGAGGTCTTCTTTTTCCCCAGCCCTGGGCCTGTTTTCCTGCTCCATTTCTCAAAAGCAATCAGTGTGGTTTGTTAGAAGTATATGCCTTCTAATCACTTTTTATGTGTATTTCATTTTATTTTTAACTTATTTTTAGGCACAAGCAGGTCTTCAACACCAGCGATCTTTGCTTCTGATCCTGCAACCTGCCCCATTATTCCTGGCTGTGAAACAACAATTGAGATTTCCAAAGGGCGAACAGGGCTGGGCCTGAGCATCGTTGGGGGGTCTGACACGCTGCTGGTGAGTCCCCATCCAGAGGGGCTGCAGCTACACAGACAGCCCTGGCTTCAGCCAGTCCTGATGACCATTATCAGGGACATTTCTATCAGTTTTATTAAATGAAATGTAAAGACTAAAAAAAACATATCATTCGTTGTTATTTTAATTTATATGGCAAACATTCAATTGGGTACTGAGATTTTCACTTTTAGTAAGCCAATACTGACTTAATAAGATTCTGTTACACTTGTGAGAGGTGACCTTTAGGTTTCAAAATGTTTCTGTCAGTTAACTAGTCTCTGCCATATTTTAATTTCCTTTTTACTGATATTCAGGTTGGGTTAGACCCATATTAAGAGAGGTCTGAAAAGCTGGATACTTAGTAGACAAAATTTCCTAACTGTCAAAAATACTTTAAAAATTATTTCATATATGCATAGGAAAGGTGACGTGTCTTTAGTATACATGTATATGTATGATTTATATATTTTAGCACCTTTTTAAAACCTCCCTACCATTAGAAAAAAAGTATAAGCTTCTTTGAGACTTTTGGCAAAAATTGTGTTTTTATACTTTTCCTTGAATTATGATATGTTGATCACATATGGATCTAGTACATGCATAACCTTATCGCTTTCTATAAATGTATGGTGTGTTTGGACTCCATTTCTGCTCACTGTCCCTAGGAAGGATGGGATAAAGCGTGGGTATGTTTTGTTTGGACCCTTAGGGGGCGATTATTATCCATGAGGTCTATGAAGAAGGAGCAGCATGTAAAGATGGAAGACTCTGGGCTGGAGATCAGATTTTAGAGGTACAGAATGCTTGTTTTTGACTTTCAATATTAACAGAGAAAAGGCAGTCGGGGGGAGGGGTGTTTCTTTCTCTCTCTCCCCTCCTCCCCCCACCCTTTCTTTCTTCACTGCACTTAACTCATCTGGTTCCTCATAGTCAGTGTCCCATTTCTGTACAGGTGAATGGAATTGACTTGAGAAAAGCCACACATGATGAAGCAATAAATGTCCTGAGACAGACACCGCAGAGAGTGCGCCTGACGCTCTACAGAGATGAGACCCCATACAAAGAGGAGGACGTGTGTGACACTCTCACCATTGAGCTGCAGAAGAAGCCGGGAAAGGGCCTGGGATTGAGTATTGTTGGTAAAAGGTGTGACTGAGGAGGACAAACCCAATGACCTTTTGGAAATGATTGAACTTAAATTCTTTTAAAGAGTAATAGCAGGGGTAGAATCTTTATTAATGGCTAGTGTTCTGTACATAACTGTTGTTAGCCTCCTCACTAAGGGATGATAAAAAGATGTTAGTTTAAAATTTTTTTTTTATTGAAACATAATTGATTATACATATTTGTGGGGTACAGAGTTGACCATCAGTACTTTTGTCTAATGTGTGATGATCAAATCAGGACGGTTGGCATATGGTCTTAAATTTTAAAGTCAGTTATTAGGGGATTTTGATGGCACTCAACAAAAAGCCATTTGGTACCTGTGTGTGTGTGTGTGTGTGTGTATGTGTGTGTGTGTGTGTATTATTTATTTATCTATTTGAGTATCTGCTATGTGGCAGGAAATACATTAGGCTCTAGGAGCAAAGTTATTATTTAAGACATGTTTCCTAAATTCATGGTCTGGTGAGCAAGAATTAAATATATTCATGCAACAATGCAGTCTGTTGATGAGTGACTAAGATGCATTGCGGGGGAGCCATGCGTAGCAAAGGAGAAAGGGAGCCATGCGTAGCAAAGGAGAAAGGGACCAAGTGACCCTATTTAAGGGAAGTGGATTAGGGAAAACTTCCAAGAAAAGAGGTGCCTGAGCTGAGGTTAAAAGTGATCGATGATAGTTGGTCTATTAAAGGGGAGTGGAGGGTATTCTAGAGAGAAGGATCGGCATGGACAAGAGTATGCCATCAGCAGGGGACAGAAAGCATAGCGCAAGGGGCTGGATAGTGACAGATTAGTGAATGTACATAAACTCAGTGCCTAATTTATTTCAATATGTATATATGTGTACATTTAAGCCATATTTATATAAAAGTAATATTAACAACAATATATAATCCAGTAAATTCCATAAGTCTTTCATCCGTTTGGATCTGATCCTCAGAATATACCAGATAGTTAAATAAATGAAGTCAGCCTTCAGTAATAAGTGACTCTGTAGTCTGCAGAGGTCCTAAGTTAGTATTACCATTTTTCAGGCCTCAGATATCCACAATTTGAAAGCAGCTTATTTTTTACAGTGAGCCAAAAATCTGTGAAATTGTGACCTTTATGTCAGAATGCCCTTCTTTGGAAATAGGCATTCTTCAGAATGCCCAAACTAGCAGCACGCTTACCTGGTACTGCAGCAGTGTTTCTGTGTGGGAAGAAAAGGACATTTACACCAGTTTATTTTTTCAGAGACAAGGACTCATTTTTTTTTTAGCACATAGAAAGAATGTAGCATATTATTTGAATCTCAGTGTGAATATGTCTGAAAAACTAGACATCCCTTTTGGAATACACTATCAGTAGTCTAGCTCTTGTGAAATATGATATACTTCACATTTATTTGGGGTGCCAGATTATCACACTTGTGGGTTCACCAGGTCACTATAAAATCTTCCTTTAAGGAAGCCTAAACCATTTGCCTTGGGAAGAGCATCAGAAGACCATCTAATCCAACCCCCTTGTTTTGAAGATGAGAAGCAAAGGACCAGATGGTGAAATGGCTTGTTTGAGATCACGTCCTTGGCAAGAACAAGCAATGCAATTCTGCTCTCCTTGTACATTTCTATGTGCGGTTTTCTTTGTATCGTAGCAAGAAGTGTCTTTGTTTTTTACAGTTTTGTGAAAGAAAAGATTGGAATAAGATTAGTGTTTGTTCATTTTGCATAAATTTATCTTGCGTGAAAGTTAGATCCATATGATTTAAAATAAAAGGCACTGTTGCATTGGTACTTAAGTTTTAAGTAATGAGTGGTTTTAGTTTGGGATATCTAATATTTGTTAGTTATTTTCAACAATGTTAATGATGTTGATGATAATAGCTTCATATTTATGGAACCACAAGTCAGTGTCCATTCAAGGCTTTGTCATGGTGTGGAAAGAACCTTAGATTTAGTACCCAGGGACTAACTCTTAAGTCTCATTTTTGCCATTTACTAGCTCTGTGACCCATAAAATGAGAACAGTAGCATCTACTTCTTCTCACGGTATATAATTGATGAAGAATAAATATGTTTGGGAAAGATCTTTTTGATCTATGAAATACTATAAGACATCGGCTATTTATTACAAAATATAATTAATGTTGCCCCACTGTGGCTCAAAACAGTAAAACTTTTAAAGCCATAAAAATTGAAGTAAAATTTTCAGTTAAAAAAGTTAGCTTCTCATTAAATAAGTATTGCATTGCAGTGAAGGAAAAAATAATAATGTTAAATTTAAAATTGTTTGCAGAAACGACACTGGAGTTTTTGTGTCAGACATCGTTAAAGGAGGAATTGCAGACGCCGATGGGAGGCTGATGCAGGGAGACCAGATATTAACGGTGAATGGAGAAGACGTTCGTAATGCCACCCAGGAAGCTGTTGCTGCTTTGCTAAAGGTAAAAGTCTAATGCCAAAATAATTTTGTGTAATAGTGTAGAAGAAGAAAGAAAATTTAACATTGGCTATTATAGTCAAATTACTACTGACTTCTGTTTATTTAAAGTGTCATCTCAAATAAAACCTATGGTAAGTAAGATATCATATTTCAGTGACAAATTTCTAAATAGTAAATTTATGATTAGCTGTTTATTATTTTGTTATATATTTATTTAGTGTTAGTAAGAATTATGAACTGAATGCCTGTAATATTAATAAATCTTTTAAGTTGAGTATTGGTATTGCTGTTGCTGCTTGTGTTGTTATTATTTCTATTAATTTTAATGTTTTTAAAAAGCTGTTTCTCATAAAGGATTGGAGGTAGCTTTGCCTATGATAATCCCAAAAGGAAGAAAGAAGCCTTTCAAAAACTTAGTCTTGAAGAGCAAAATATGTTCCTAAAGATGATTATAGCATTTTATTTAAACATTTCCGTAAAACAACCACTCCTCCAGTGTTCCCTAGGCACAGTAACCTTGGAAGTTGGAAGAATCAAAGCCAGCCCATTTCATTCTGAGAGGAGGCCTTCTCAAAGCAGCCAGGTGGGTAGCTGTGGAAGTCATCAGGGTGATGCAGTCCACATGCCCAGAGGACTCAGAGATGGCCCTAACTGTGGGTCTGTCCAGGGTTAGGTACGCAGGTCTGGCTCTCTGGAAGCATGGTTCTCTAGGGGCAGGGTTTGAGATAGGAAAGAAGAAAATATGAGAGTGGGCAGGTAAGCAAGATGTAGTCTCAAGTAATTTGTAAATCATTCTGAGGAACTTGATTTTAAGCATTCTTTTTTTCTGATATGATTCTCTTTCCATAATCTCAAAAGTTAACCACCTAATGTATGTAAAGCTTATCAAGCTTAACATATATTTTAAGTATTTTATAACAAACAACAGTGTTCAACTGAAAGAATCCCATATACACTAACCATGTGCAAAAATATGATGTTAAAACACAATGGAATACTATTCAGCTGTAACAAAGAATGTAATCCTGTCATTTGCAGCAAGATGGATGAGCCCAGAGGTCATTATGTTAAGTGAAATAAGCCAGGCACAGCAAGATAATTACTGCATGTTCTTATATATGTGCAGAGGCTAAAAAACCTTATATGACCTCATATAAGTAGAGAGTAGAATAGAGGTTATTAAAGGCTGGAAAGTGTAATGGGGAGAAAGATATAGGAAGAGGTTGGTTCAAGGGATACAGAATTACAGCCAGGTAGGAAGAATAAGTTTTAGTGTTCTATAGCACTGTAGCATGACTATAATTACAACAATTTATTGTATAATTTCAAATAGCTAGAAGAGAGGATTTTAAATGTTCTCAACACAAATGATAAATATTTGAGGCAATGGATATACTAATTATCCTGATTTGATCATTACACATTGTATACATGTATTGAAATGTCACTCCGCGCCCCATAAATATGTATAATTATGTGTTAATTGAGAATAATAAATAAATAAAAAGAGATAGATATGAAAAAACAGGATGTTTAATAGTTTGACTCTTGGCAAGCCTCTCTCCTCAGTCTTGTCTTCTGATGACAGAAGCCCATTTTTTATCAGTCTGTTCTTAAAAATCCCTCACTAACTTCCCTAATTACTGCCATTAGTTTCCTGTTAACTGTCCCTAATTTTACAGTTTTTAAGACCTATTCTTTGTACAACATCAGTTGTTTAAATTTAGAGAGGATTAGCTTGATTGAGATTATGATAATCCACTAAAATTTTAGGTAGGTTAGAATCAATCTCATCTACCCTTTTAGCTTCAGTTTATTTTTGTCACTAGGCAAATTCTTCCTTAAAAACAGCAAGAAAATAAATCAGTAGAAACTATGTTTAAATTGCTTTTTACATTATCGCATGCCACTGTTGCCTAGTAGGTATTTCTCTCTAGATGCGCTAAAAGAATTGAATTCTGAAATAAGTGGCATTTAGGAAGTACTATTATTTCCAAAACTTTCTAAAATGTCTGTTGAGTATTTGTAGGTGAGTGAAGGCAGCCTGTCATCTTTCACTTTTCCACTTTCTGGATCCGGTACATCTGAGTCACTGGATGGTAGTTCAAAGAAGAATGCAGGTAAGATTGGTTAAATATTTTAAGCATGATGTGTAGGTTTGAATTTTGGCTGTCAACACTGATTTTCTTTTTCTTGTTTACCTCTGAGCTCTCTTTCTTGCAGAACAATCACATATCCTAGTATAGGTGCAAAAATGTGTGTTGCAAAAAATCTGAACAACATGAAGCTGTGCCTATGGCAGCTTTTCTCATTATTTACCCTACAAGATATACAAAACATTATAATCAGGATTCTGTAATTTTTTCTTATTAAGCAGATTGCTGTATTTGATTTTACTCCCTTTCATTGTTTAATGAAACACCAATAAATCAGAAGATGCCATTCAGTGAAGCCTTCTTTTTCCATGAAGATTGCGAAAATTTTGAGAAAATTAATGGGATCCTCCTGTGTTTTAATTACATCAAATCATGATGCAGGGGGGTTTTTTTTGGCTTGGTACATTGGTTGAGAGTTGTTCAAATTGAAGAAACTAACCATATGGCAGTCTCTGTTTGCACTGTGACTAATATTCTAGAAATTTAGGCACATAAGTCCATAGATTTTTTTTTAGTGCATCCATGACTTTATTCCTTTCAGCTGTGCACATGTGTCTTTCTATCTAAAACACATTCTGTCCTTGACTCATTCAAAGTGTATTATATAATCAGTACTTAAAATGAGAAGGAAGACATGGGATGGTATGTGCATTTTTCCAACTGAAGAAATAAACTTCCTGTGTGAGACAAATCTAGTCCTGTGTACTAGTAACTTTGAGCAACCACTTGCAAAAATAAAAAGAAACACACAACTTAGGGTATCCCATTTAGTTCCATCCAGCTCTATGAATTGACTAAAATTTTAAAGAACATGAAAAGTGCTTTAATAACCATATTTTTATCTTTCTTGCCTTTACAGTGGCATCTGAAATACAGGGATTAAGAACAGTTGAAATAAAAAAGGTAACTTGGGAGAGAGAGTGTAAACTCTAGTGTCAGCATAAACTCTAGTGTCTTTTGAAGCATCTGCATGTGTATTTTCCTGTTAACTGTCTCACTGTTTTATAGCACCCATCTGAAAAAAATATGTATTGCTCACAGTGGAAAGCACAATGCAGTCTTTGTTGAATTTCCTGGTCATATACTTCTTTGAAAAGTCATTGTTTGTATGTTCTTTATTGCCAAAAATGTCATCAACCAGACCGCACACAAAATAGTACCCTGCCTATCTCACTTCTCATGCTGATAAATAAGCCTTTCCCTTCAAGAGATATTTCCTAGTTCTTCTGAAACAGATTCCCCTGACAGCCATACACATGAGAGAAAGTAAAAGGAGCTATAATTTATTGAGCTGTATGCTGAACACGCTGACACTTCATGTCATCATCATGCCATTTACTATCCACTGTAGCCCTCTGTGACAGGCACTGTTATCTGCATTTTGTAAATGAATTCTAGGGATTTGTTGAGAGGAATGGACTTGTTCCAGGTCCCAGCATTTTTAAGTGTGGGTTTCTGGATTTGAACACAGGTCTCTCTGATTCCAAACTTGTGGTCTTTTCACTTTGTGAGTTTACCTGCTTTTCAGAAGTCCCATAACATAATGTTTATTTAGCACATCTTGATTTCTTATACTTCTTGAATGGATAACTTATTTTCCTAAACCGCACTAAGGACCTGTGTCATATAAAGTAATGCAGTTTTCTTGAGCTCCATTTTCTACCCTCACACCTAGAAGATCAGAGTTAACTATAGAATATTGTGCTACAGGATAAACAAAAGGTCAATTAAAAATATTGCTTCAACCAAAATATGATATGTGTTTTATGTCAGGGGCCTACTGACTCACTGGGAATCAGCATTGCTGGAGGAGTGGGCAGCCCACTTGGTGATGTTCCTATATTTATTGCAATGATGCACCCAAATGGAGTTGCAGCTCACACCCAGAAACTCAGAGTAAGTTTTACTAATGCTGGAAGAGTCCTAGCAAACTTAGCAAAAGGTTTTTTTTGTTGTTTTTTTTTGCAAACCTTTTGTATCTAGCTACGTGTTGCAAGGCAGTTTTATATATCTGCATCTGCTTTTAAATCACGTAATCCAGCCACAGCAGGGCTTGCTTTGAGTAAAAGATAATGGATATTAAAAGAAAGGAGAAATGATGTTGTGGAATGCAATGGAAGATTTATAGTTGTTTAATAAAGTTTTTATATATTTGAAACTCTGTGGAACAAGATAAAAGAAAACAAAGTATTTTCAGAACACCAGTATGAAGTGAATTGTTTTCCTTATATGCTTCATTAGTTTAAATGCCGATTCAACTTTATTAAATTGAAAAGTATAATTTGCATTTGCTTATGAACTTTGCAGAAGTTTAATGTAAATAAAACATTTAAATAATGATTTATAATGTTGTAAACTATACAAAACTTGCTACAAAGTTGAGATTATTCAGACATAGAGCATTAGGATGGCACTTATGCTAACTGCCCAGCTCTAAAATCATGTGGCGATCCCATTAAAACACCTCAGCCTCTCCAACTAAAATCTCTATGGCCTCATGCCTCAAACAGGGTCTCAGAACATGACCACCTCTTAGTTTAAGTACTGACTAGGTTGGGTATGGTTCAACATACTTTGATAACTAAATTTATGATTGACACTTAAAAACTGGTTGTACATGTAGCACAGGGTCAGCAAACTTTTCCATAGGGACAGATTGTGAATATTTTAGGGCTTTGTGGGACATATGATTCTCTGTTGCAACTACTCAACTCTGCCCTGTGAAAGCAGCCAAATAAGCATGGCTATCTTCCAACCAAACTTTATTAACCAAAACAGGCAGTGGGCCAGATTTGGCGCATGGGCCTTAGTTTGCCAGCTCCTGACTTGGAGTCACATCTAATGATTATAAAAATAATAATGTCCAGAGAAATTCTGGTTTCTAGATGATATTAATATTTTATTCTTTTAATAGGAATTAACGTCTTATCTAGGAGAAATGAAGGGAAGGGAACAGTGACTTTGTTTCTCTTCTTCCTCTTGCCCCGGAGACTATAGAACTCTACCATTATGTTCCTCTTCTTTCTGTGGTTGCTGCATCTTGGGCTTCTTGGATTTAATGGCTTCCTTGGTTATATTTCAGTGGCTAGTAGCAGTATGTATGTGATGTGGATGGCTGAGAAGGAAATGGATTGCTCAGGTCTCAAAATCCCACTCTCCATTGCTGCTTTAGCAGATGGCTATTTCTTGCTCTCCCTTGCAGGTTGGGGATAGGATTGTCACTATCTGTGGCACATCCACTGAAGGGATGACTCACACCCAAGCAGTTAACTTACTGAAAAATGCCTCTGTCTCCATTGAAATGCAGGTAAGATTTTTATCCCAAGCACTATTTAGGATATAGATAGCCTGAGGACACATGAGCTTTGATGTTAAAGCAGTAAAAATGATTGTGTCCTGCTATTATTTAATTTACTATTTCCCTGGAACATAAATGAGTAAATTGAGAGCTCCAAGAAAGTACGTCTGAAACACATTCCGTAACATTTTATCCTGATGCATTTGTTCTTTCATGCTTTATATCTAAGGGGCAAAAAATACAGGGCCTTAGCTGTAGATGATTAATTGTGAGAATTTTAAGTAATATAAGCGAATGGCTTTTATTCTCAGGATCTTTACAAAATAATTACGTATGTGACCATGTTTTAAAAGCATCAGAGAACTCTTTAGGATTGAATTAGTAGAATATTATCACTGTTAGGACAGGTAAAGAAGCCTGTGGACCTTATGAAATTTTTTCTCTTTGCTTGTATTTTGTGTTAACAAAAATGATTAAATAGACAATGAAATTCAAATTTTAATCAAATGCTCTTTTGGAAGAAAAATGACTGGTGTCTCCCTAGCCACATGAACATGTGTTTTTTCTCTTGTACTTCTCCTATGCATAGGTGGTTGCTGGAGGAGATGTGAGTGTGGTCACAGGTCATCAGCAGGAACCTGCCAATTCTAGTCTTTCCTTCACTGGGCTGACATCAAGCAGTATATTTCAGGATGATTTAGGGTGAGCTCATATATTATGGTTCTTATATCATTTGTCACTTAAGAATCAAATCTTTCTAACAGTTGCATTCTTGTCAAATGTTCCTAGAACTCACAAAGAGGTAAAAATAATAGAAGATGAGGTATGAAATACAAACACCAAGTGCTTCAAACTGCTAAATAATTATGGCATGAATTTAGCTCATCAAAAAGAGAGTGAGTGAGCTAGCCATTTAGATAGATAGATGTGCATGCTACCACCCTTCCCACATTTTCAGCTCTGATTTCTTGGGGGGATATTTTAGTTGTGATGTCACCACCCTGTGTGACACAGAGCACGTCAACTCTATCCTTTTAAAATGTCCAGCATTGCCTACTCATTCAATATATCATTCTTTAAATTGGAAAAATTCACAATATTGGGTAACAACACTTGGATAAAAAAGCGTTGGAAAATAGGGAGGGAGAAGAGAGGCACATTAGAATTTTTAAATAATATGATGAAGCTTCTACATGCTTAAAATTGATTTTCTCTCAGGGATTGGGAGTACTGATGTTTATGACTTACTCCATTATAGTCCCCTGAACTTTTTAGCTTTCTCACTTTAAATATACTGGAAAAAGAATGAGCTTTTCTGTGCAAAGACAACATGCCGTGAATATGTTAGTTGAAGGGAACTGTAAACAAGTAATAGAATTAGGATGTTAAGTAGGATTTCATTAGATTATGTAAATTTGAAATACTGAACACAGCATGCACTGACAATTTAAAGCATCTCAAAAATACCCATAATATACTTGCTGTCTGTAACACAGAGAATTGTGCTAGTTCTAGGTGGATGTCTGATAATCTGTAACTCACAGATTCACAGAGATAGATACATATTTTAAAAATTCAAAACCTCTTTTTTCCTTCTCTTTACTGTAGACCTCCTCAGTGCAAGTCTATTACGCTAGACCGAGGACCAGATGGCTTAGGCTTCAGTATAGTAGGAGGATATGGCAGCCCTCATGGAGACTTACCCATTTATGTTAAAACAGTGTTTGCAAAGGTAAGCTTGCACATTGTAACCACCCTTTTCCCCCCAAACATTCATTAATAGGGGTCAGCAGCTGGCTTATTAGTTTATGGCCTGAGGTAATGCCAAATGGTTAACAGTTGATCATTTTCTTTCGAAACTCCCTACAGAAACAGGTCATTAAATACTTTTATCCAATTTGAGGTTTAGTTTTGTTTAAAGGAAAAGAGGCTCAAATTGAAACTCCATAGAAACTCTCAATATAAATAAAAATATTAATGAATTCTGGTTAATAAAGCCTGATTTTTTTTTCTTTGAAAAGAAGTTACACATGACTATCTTTTGAAAATGGGACATTTTAAATATGTATGCTGTAGATCACTGGCATTTTTTCTTTGCGTATTTTTGGTGGTGTTAAATATAAAATAGATAAAGAAAGTACATAAAATACAAATGCAAATTAACTAATAGGGCATATTTTACAAATTTAATTTTATTGAATAAAGTAGAAAAGTGACTACTAAAAAAATATGAAGAGTATCCAGCAGCCCTGTTATTGATATAGGGAATTTAGATTAGTGCTATGGATCTTAATTTATGGAGGTTTTGTTCTGTTATTTTGGGGGAAAGAAAGTATTTTTAACCAATTTAAAGTGCTGTATCTACCTACAGCAAGCTAGCTAGCTATAGACTTAATTTGGGAGGTTTTTTTAAAAAAGTGATTGGTATGTCCAAAAATGAAAACAGCATTTGCTAGTGAATAGAAGAGTCATGCAGTCTTCTTCCTCAGCCTAGGAACAATTTATTTAAGGCATGCTAGTTGGAACATATTTTAAGAATTTCATCATTATGGATTTCTCATTAACTTTTCATATTTTTAATCATATTTAATTGCATAATTGTCTTCTATAAACATGCCTTA
Source organism: Cynocephalus volans (assembly GCF_027409185.1). Classification (NCBI taxonomy): domain Eukaryota; kingdom Metazoa; phylum Chordata; class Mammalia; order Dermoptera; family Cynocephalidae; genus Cynocephalus; species Cynocephalus volans. The sequence continues at coordinate 55,186,122 of NC_084475.1, read as the reverse complement.
CAATGGGGTTCTTTTTCAAACAGCAATATCTTTAATCTTAATCATAAAGAGCATGAAGAATCCATGTAACCTTGGGAAGTAAGAACCAAGACAGTTTGAGCAGCCTTTTTAAAGCTACAGAAGGAATTAGAATTAGCAGTGGGTTTTAAATTCAGGACTTGTGCCTCATCCTACCTTAGTCAACGTGCATGTGGGCTTTATGCTTCTGCAAACCTTTAGTTTTTGTAGTCCTCAAGTCTTTGTCCTGTAAACTGCTTTTGTTCCTACCTAATCCTTTGTCTTCTTTCTGTAAGTCATCTTTACAGGATAGAAAGTCCTGGATACTATGAAATCACTTCTACTAGGCAAAATCCCAAATATTTTTTATTAATTTGAGTTCCCACCAACTGCTGTGCTGAACAGCCAAAATAACATCCAACTAATCTATTGACTGCTGAATTCTCTTTCAAATTGGAATCTCGATGCTAAAACCATTTAGGGAAAGGCCTCCTTTGTGTATGTTCATCATTGCTTAATGGCTGTGGAGCACCCGTGGAGCACCGGGAGCAATGTGTGTGTACACGCAGAGCAATTTACATTCTTGTTTAGATCTTTTTCTGGTGTGTAGCTGCAAGGCAGCATTTTTTGAGAAGTAAACAAGCCGACTTTATAATTGCAGGGAGCAGCCTCTGAAGATGGGCGTCTGAAAAGGGGCGATCAGATCATTGCTGTCAACGGGCAGAGTCTAGAAGGTGTAACCCATGAAGAAGCCGTTGCCATCCTTAAGCGGACAAAAGGCACTGTCACTTTGATGGTTCTCTCCTGAATTGGCTGCCAGAATTGAACCAACCCAACCCCTCACTCATCTCCCACTGTAAAAAGAGTAAAACTGGTCTTGTGGAATACTTTCCTTTGCTGTGTTCATCAGGGTCTTCAAAACTGTAGGGGAAAAAAAATATTTAAGTTTGTTTTTCTCATAAGGAAGTGGTTTTCTAACGTCATTTTTTCCTTTCCTCTTGCATTCTGTGAACCTATACTTTGCATAAGTAAATCAGGTTTTTTTTTGTGAAGATATCTAACATTTTATAGTCACACAGGCAAAAATTGTTACAAGCTAAACTGGTTAGTAGAAACAAAAATAATTCTAAAGCTAATCAAAGAGAAATGGCTTCACTAAATTAGGGTAAAAAATGAAAATATAATATAAAGAAGAAAATGTCAGGGAATTTTATAAAAATAGCCTCAATTTGGCTATCATGCTCCTCTCCTCTTCCCAAACTAAAAAAGAAAAAAAAAATTATTGAAAATCTTAAAAAATATGAGGATACTTCAAAAAGTTTGTGGAAATATTGAATTAAAATATAATACAGATCCTTACATGGACTTTTTGAAGACTCCTCGAGCTCTCAGCAATTAAAAATGTTGAATATTATAAAAAAGTGCACCTTCCCACCTCTAATATATATATATATTTATTTCTTCCTGCTAAAATTGGTTTCTATGATTGAGTAAGCAGCAAATATATGAAGCAATGTCCCTAAGTTTTTAAAGAAATCATATTTAAGGTACATCTCAATATTCATTCTTATTTTTTGACTTGTTATAAAATATTTTCATGTGCTATAAGTAAAATGATGATGTACCCCATGTTGACTGTGGTTTTTCTAGAAAGCAACTGTGTTACTCCTGGAGAAACATACAAGGATCCCAGGATCTTTTTGTGCTGCTTTTAACAACTGATGCAACACTAAAAATGTGTTAATGTGCTGTGCAATTCGTTTTCAATTAGTATTAATCTTAATGATAGAGAAAAAAGCAATGCGTTAGTAATTATTTTGGTTGTATGCCATTAGTAAATTGATAGAAAAATTAAGAGGATTAACATGACTTCATTTGATTGCCTTATATTAACATCTTATAATACAATAGTTTAAGAGTAAGGGAAACAGATGGAGCTGTTTATTGAGACAACTGGTGAGGAATTATCATGTGTTCATTCCCATTTTAGAGCGTGAAACTCCTACATTAGAATATATAAAGTCACTTTAAATATTATCTATATTTGTAACAGAAGTAGTGTACAGATATTTTGTTACAGCATTTTTGTGTAAATGCAGAATTAAAGTGAATAAATAAGAAGTGTCTGTGGTGCACAAATAAAGAAGCAGGTGTATTTTTTTGTTATTTTTACTGGTGAAAAGCTTTATTATATCGTTCAAGATTTATAATTTACAGCTTATATCATGTCTAACAGCACATGTGGTGTCCATAGTTACAATTAGAGGAATTTTGGACAATAGCATATGAAAAGCTCTATTTTGTGCCTCCACAATTTTTTCTAACACTAACGATTCATAGACTCCTCGTGGAGCAGGGAAGATGACACTGTAGGAAGAGAAGTGTCTTGCCTGTATATGTTCTTCTGAGGTGCTGTTAATGCAGTAATATTACAAGTTGTTCTTTAGGGTAATCAAAAGCAAAGTGTATTCAGATGGAAAAACTCATAATGAAAATTTATATTAATAAATATGAAAATTCTGATTTGAACAAGGAATTAGGGAATCTTTGCTCTACTAGTTCTGGCCCAAATTAGCTAACAAACGTGTGTGTTCCCTCTGATTTATCTCATCTGTAAAATGATAGGTTATTTTATTGCAAAGCTTCTATTTAGTTCTAAAATATAAGAATTCTGTGATTTTTAATTATACAAAATGAATGGACAAAACTACATATTGCAACAATTCAGGAGATACTTTTCCCAACCAATCATTGTAAATTGAGGGGCTTGATGTAATAAAATTCATTTTACTATCCCCGTGACACATCCAGCTTCTTAGCCATCATTTAATGGGTTTCCATCCTAAAGGTATGTCAGGGTCCTTTCATGGTAGGCTGCTGGAAGCCAAACTGACCTCTTTTCTTAGTTTGAACTAGTAAGATATTTATGGAGGATATTCCATGTCAGGCTACATGGGGTAAAGTTAACCAACCAAAATAAAGTTCAGGTAAAAATGTGGGAGCATCCTCAGTGAGAACAGCCCAGTGGGTATCTGTACTAGCTTAGTGCCCCCCCCAAATTTATGTTCACCTGGAACCTCAGACTGTGACCTTTGGGAAATTGGGTTTTTCAAGATTTAATTAGTTAGGGTCATACTGGATTAGGGTGGACCCTATCCTCTGACTGGTTTTCTTCTGAGAAAGCCACGTGAAGACAGAGGAACATAGGAGCAGAAGGTCACGTGAAGATGGAGGCAAAGACAAGCCAAGGAATACCGGGGGCCTCTAGAAGCTGGATGAGGCAGGAAAGGATTTTTCCATAGGGCCTTCCAAGGGAGCTTGGCCTTAACACTTTCATTTTGGATTTCTGGCCTCTAGAACTGTGAGAATACATTTTTGATGTTTCAAGTGACTCAGTGTGCAGTACACTGTTACGGAAGCCCTGGGAATCTAATAAAGTCTCAAGTATTTTTATATCCTGAGCTACTATCATTGTGCCTGGCTAATAGGAGAGGATCTTTAAATCACTATTAATTAACAAAGTGAAAGCACATGAAAGAAAAGGGAGGGAGAGAGGAAGTAAGGAAGGTAAGTTTGAGAGGAAATAGAGACTCATCAGCATTGATTGGACATGTAATAAAGCCTTATGCTTCCTATATTATTCTTTTATGGAAATATATGAGTTCTCTGTCATGAAGGAAGAAAGTGCTTGAGCAGAGTTTAAAAATAAGGACTTTAATATTATAGTATTAATGCCATGTACAACCCAAGACAGTGTACTGTCCATAATAGGTTCAGTATCATTGCTTGTTCAATTAAATCATGGATTTCTGGTGTCTTCATCATCATTCCAAAAAAATAATAAGTGTTTCCACTGATGTGTAGCAGTGGTGAGGTAAAGCAAGTCAGCAGAATCCATCCACCAGAACACTGATGCCGTTGGAAGCATAGAAAGATTAAAATTCATGAAAAAAAGATAACAAAAAGGAGGAGAGTTGTTCTCTCTCTCTCTCTCTTTTTTTTTTTTTTCATTTTAAGAATCTTGACAAGGCAGATTTTGGTAGATATGAAGAAGCAAAGTGAGCCCTTCCCTGCTCTGAGATATGCTGCAATGAGCCGCCTTAGATCTGGTCAGCTAGTTTATTGTCTGAGAATGCCAGGCAGTGATTTAGTGCCCTCGTCAGATCTCAGAGTGAATGGAGAAGTTGAAAGGGTACCTGCAGGGAGACAAGAGTAAATGGACTTTTTTTTTTTTTTTTTTTTTTAAGTCTAGGTGTGGGAATGTCAACATTTCAGCAGGCTGGTGTGTTGTTTCATCTTGGTGATTTCCTCTGGGATGCATTTGATTTGTGCAAAGACGTTCCTCGACTTCGTCTACTGGGAATTAATGTTTAACTTTGCCCCTTTTTCAAGGGAGTTATTTGTAAGTCAGGATTGACCTTTTTGAGAAGGACATTTTTTGAGAAAGTTTTGTTCTTTTTAAGTACTCTGTAATCCTTTTTCTACCCATCCTCCTCCTTCTCATGTTTTCAGAAACACAGTTATACTTAGAGAACACTTTTTCCTCCTATTTCTTTTCTGATGATGTACTAGAAACTGATTTTTCACCTAAGTCTACCTTGAAATGCTTGGCATTCAAAGTTTCACTTCCCTAAACTTCATTAACCTAAAGGTACTTTATTCCATTCAATAAAACACAGATTTACCTCATTTTGGAAAATTAAATGAAATAACTGAAGAGTATTAATACCATGCACAGAATAAACTGTCAAGAAATGGTAGTAGTAGTTGTACATTTATTATTCTAGAAGACATAAATATAAATTCAATACACAGCTTTCAGTTTTTATTTTTGTATAATCATGTCTTTTGCTTCTGCAGGTGGATGCAAATCAACTTATACCAAACTTTCCAAAATTTCAGTTGTTTTGTGTACATCCTTTATGATGCTTCCCATATCTTTATATATCTGTACTATTAATTACTATATTTTTCTTTAAAGTAGATTAATTTTTAAATAAATGTGCTTAAAAGAGAAATTGTATCTCACTACTTTAAATGGAAAACCAGTATCATTTGCCATAAACATAACATAACTATGAGGAAAAGCTCATAAATTTTACCAAGATATTATTGTCTACCAAGGGTCAGAACTTGAGGCCTTCTTTCTTTGTTAGAAAGTGAGAATTGCAAGAGAATTGCAAATGTTAGAATGGAGTCAGTAACTCAGTGGAGACTCTTTCCTGGACTTAAAAGAACTGAAAGGTATTTTTATACATTTCTCCTTATGTGATTCAATATTTACTAGTTCCTTGTCAATGCCACCTAAAATGCTGATCTTATGTTATGCTCCCTCTTTGGAAAGTCTCTATTATGCAAAAATCAGGAAGGTTTTGTCTATAGGACTCCTTTTTTTTAAAAAAAATGTGAAAACCAGCCAATTTCTATTCTTAAGGGTATTCTTAGCTGTAGAGGTTGCTTAAGATTTTGTTTGTACCATAAAGCTTTCACTAAAATCAGAATTGGGTCATTGTGTCCAGTGCTTTAGTTTTGACAGTCCGAGTTTGAAATAAAGGACACATGACATAAGTTAATGGAGTAAAATTAATGTTGTGGTAATATTAAATAAAGCTAATGCCTCTTGCACCTGGAGGGCTACACAGATGGCAGGCATACCTAATTATGCATCCTGCTGCCTTTAAGTGTACTGATAAAAATCTCTCAACTGAGTATAAAATATGTTCATTCGCTGGCTCCAGAAAAGTTTGAGTAAGGCAACACACACAAAAAACACTGCCTACCATGCTTACTTTTTAAGGGAAAAAAATACAATTCTCTTAGTTAAATGAAATAATTAAATACCTGATTTTTAAAACAAGTCATTATGGTCTCTGTCCTTTCTGCGAATATTAAAATATATGTCTGTCAGTTCCATCAGAAAAAGATTATTCTCAAACCAATAAGGAAGTACTTATTTTTACTCACTACACATCAGTTAAAAAGAATGATTTACTAGTAGAATCCTAAATAAATTTATCTAGGTATAAACTGGATTGGGTAATTATCGCACAGATATTTATAAACTTGTTCAACTCTTTAAGAAGTAGCTTCTCAAGAAAATATGTTGCTATAATTAAGTGTACAGATAATATATTTTGCTACAGCTATCTCAGAAATGAAACTTAGCTTTTTAAGCTTACTGTGAGTTCTCTTCATTTAAGGAATGTGAATTTCTATCAACTTCACTTTATTGCAGTTGGATACCTATGCAGTTACAAAAACACCAGCAACTTTTACTTTCAGCTTTAGATAGACTTTTAAAAATCCTTTCTTTAATATATGTTGTACATACTTATTATTTTTCTTATTGTTAGATATATATTTGTTACCTACATTTTAAAAATAAACGACAAGTAAAATATAATTCCCTTTCAGACATAGTTTCCATCAAAATAGGAAACCTGGTGTCAGGTGTTTATAATAAAGGATTCTGGCTCACCTGTGAGAACAAGTGGTTTGTTTTTAGACTAAGGAGTGTGTAATTTCCTCATCTTTTACTATTTAATCTTAGGGTTAATAAATTGTACATTTGAAACATTTGTAGTACTTATTGCCATTTGGATAACAAACTGTGGGAGTTATTTTCACACAATTTATGCACATTAGTATCTATAGGTACCTGATTATTCCTTCTATTCAGTTGATTTTTCTTCTAAATTTTTTCCTCTCTGTATGTCACAGGCGCTCATAACGAAGTTATCAATGTCTCATCTCCCACCTTGCCTGTCTTGCTCTTGATTTAATGTAAATCATAGCTGATAAATGTCTTACACTGAAGGAGCTCTAGAATTCTCTGAAATGTAGTGTGAAGAGCATGGGCCTCCAGATATGAAGGCCTTGGGTTTGTATTCTGGCTTGGCTCCTGATTAGAAGGCAGCTAACTTCTCTGAGCCTCTGCCTCCTCTGCCTGTAAAATGAGAATATTAACATCTTTCTCATAGCTCTTAGTATCAAATGAGATGGAGTGTCTTCACATGGTGGCACTTGATAAATGATAGAAATATTGTTAATGTTACAAAAGTCAATGTAACTTAGGAGCTGTGATGATACACACAGTGGACTTGTGGGGGTCCTGTGAAATAGAGTGTGCTGTCATTTCCATTAAAGTATATACCGACTTTCAAAATCAGCTTGTGAAGTGCCCTCCTACTTTCTCATTCTAGAGATTTCCTCCTAATTTCTGCTAGAAAGGGAAGACAAAACTCATTCCAGCAGAACTGAGAACAACAGAGGCTCACTGGTTGGTGAAGTGAATAGGCCACTCCTCAGTATTTTAAATGAGAGGTATTTTAGATGGGGGTTATTTAAGCCTAGTGAGAAGTTTTATCAGCAGTCGAAGCCCAGTGCTTGCGTTAAGTATCTAGTTTTAAAAGTAAATAGGAAACTGCACAATGTTCATCACTCATGTAATCCCTCCTCCCCAGTCCTCTGTGTTACATTAATTAGGATAAGTAGATTCCATTTTCATCTTCTTAGGGTTAGTGTTAGCGACTTTTTGGTACAACCCCTCCTGAAAAGGAGGAAAAAAGAAATTAGCTTGGTAGACTAAACATTCTTCTAGAAGGAAGTTGGTGAGGTCAGACTGTTTGCACATGCTTCTTTCATATTCAATATTATTTCTTGAGTGGCTAATGCTAAATGACTTGGGGAAATGTTAGGTGGAAATTGTATGTACCTCTAGTCATTACATTTTTAAAATTTTTTAAAAAATTTAAGGAGTAAACTAAAGGAAATTTACTTCTAAAGAGGACATTTGCCAAGCGATGATCACATTTGACCATTAAATAAGCTCCATGGTCTATGAGAATCTGGCTTTGAAAGTACATACCATTTAAAATGTAGGTTAAGGATGGGAGAATAGAAACTTCCATTTGGGATGTTCTTTGGGTGAAATGCAAGGGTGGTGCCTTTCTGAACTGGAAAGCAGACAACTAGCACATGCGAGCTTAATTTCTAGGTTTGCACATTGGATGGGGTACATTTATAAACCAGTCTCAATCCCCACTTGCTAGTAAAAAAATTTTTAAGGATATTTATTTAAAAAATCATACATTTCAAATATTGGAAGGTAGTGAAGGGCCAAGAATCAGTTTTAAACATTAAAGAATTGAGATCTCAGATAATATATGTGTATAGCCACCTGTGTGGAAGCGATAATTTACAGATAGATGTATTTATGTCCAAGTTGTGATAGGAAGTTCTGAAGTGTGAAAATCTTTAGAAAGTTTTCCATTATGAGCTATGGACCATATTTTTTTTGTATGTGGTATTCTTACCATGATTTTGCTACTTAGGGGGCTTATCTGTTGTTCAACTTTTAAAGAAAGAAAAAGAAAAAGTCACTAGAAGTACCTTAACTTTTTATATGGGGATTCAGAATACTGGAGAGATTAGAAATTTAAGTTGCTAAATAATTTAAGTGGGACTGTGGAAAATGTTCCAAATTTGAAGGGGAAAAATGGGATTGGAGTCACAAATCAGATATTTAGTTTTTCTAAATCTGTTTCTTAGTGGGAATAATATCCCCCGCCCCCAGGGTTTTGAAAGTCAAAATATGTAATGGATGTGAAAGTCTTTAAAGCACAGTATAAGTGTTGGTCATTGTTATTCTATATTAGCTCAACCACACATTTATGGCTATTTTGATTAAAAGTTACCAAATTGACCAAGATACCGTCTAAACATATATGCTGTCATTTTCCTGTTATAGAGCCCTAGAAATGAAATCTTTCTACTGATATAATACTTTACTAATGAGTAATATATCCCACAACTTCCCAAAAGTATAAGGTGATATATAATGTTTTATTTTGCAAGTATTTAATTTTTTAAAAAAATCACAATACACCCATTAAAGAACAAGCCCTCACTCACCCCAGCATAATCTTCCATTATTTTATCATCACTGTATCTTGGACATAATCATTTTATTACAGATGGTAGCACTGTATTGCTTTGTCTATGTTATATATACTGTTAATATACTGGAGACAATATTAACATGAGAGTTTTGCTCAGAGAGGGAGGGAAGGAAGGAAAGAAAGAAGGAAGTAAGAGAGGAAGAAAGAAAAGTTAGTTGAGAGGAAGGGGAAGATTATTAGCTTCAAGTCTATTCTGATAAGATTTCTGCCATTAGGTATGAAAGTTAATTGTGGACTTCCTCAGAGTCAGTGGAAAACAAAAGGACAGGGTCAATTTTATAATTCTAATTTTGGGATGAAAGGCAAAATTTATAAAATTTTATATGTTGCATGCAATTAATAAGAACTTCATAGATGTTTTCTAAACAATGGATATGAATTAAAGACTATAAATAGCTGAATGATAGGATCATTTGGGGACAGACTTGGACAAATAAAGAAAAAGAAACCAAGAATAACGGGAAGGATGGCAGTGCTGGTTCACATCTTCTGTCTCTGTTACTTTTTTCCGTACTCGTTTTTAACAAGTTTGGAAAAATGGGACTAAGAGTGTGGTGATAAGTTATGGATATTTTTCATACTCTGAGGAAGCAGAAAAAAAATGTACAGGGTCTCCAGCATACGGTGGTCAGAAAGCATCTGCTGTCGGTTTCCACAGACCCTGCCAAAGCTTAGGTCCAGTGGATGGTCTTCATGTGAATCCACGGTGTCTGTGTGGGTGCTGGCAATACGATTTTAACCTTTCTAGAATGTGAGTTCTTAATCAACTAGAACTGCTTTTCAAAATAGTCTTTATTGTAAAAAAGAAAATATGTGGTATGTATCTTATTTAATCAAACCCACTTTCCAAACTGGGTCCAGCATCTGTTGGACAAACCATAAATCTTCACAGAAATGAGCACTTAGGCCTTGTTTGTCTCCTTGACTTTTACCTTAGGTAATATTAATGATAATCAGAATAGTCCAATCCAATGGTACTGGTTCGTATTGTGCAAGGAAAAGAATATTTCCTCTGTCGTTTAGTCTGTGAATCATCCGAAGTCCCTTGAGAAGCATCATAAAGGATGGCAGAAGATGGAGAAGTGAAGTAAACCCAAACTCTAGATATAAATCCAGATGAAAATCCAGATGAAATGAGTTTTCTGGATTAAATTTTTATGTAAGCTGGCCCAATCTCACACATATTTCTCTGGCGTAAATGTAATTTGAAGTGTAATCAAAATCAAGTATAAGCTACAAACTGAACATACAGGGCAATGAATTAGTTTTATTTCTGAGTTGATAACCAGAGTGTTCTTCAGTCTGAGAAATATCAAGTATCCCGAATGAACACTTTAGACAGTCAGTCTTTTCTAGAAGTGGTTAAGCTCAGTGGCTAAAAGCACATCTTCCCCTACTTTTCCTTCCAACCTCCCACAAACTGCTCTCTCGCTGTAGTAAAGGTATTTGTGTGTTGTTCCCACCCCGTTGCAGCAGTTCCCTCGCAGTCCCGACGTGCTTTTTGTCGCGTGATTATTTTCGGTCTTGCTCAGAACTGAAGGAAGAATGAGTCCCTGCCTCTCTCAGAGAAAGAGGTAGGAGCTGAGTTTCTGGAAATGAAAAGGTGGAGTCCTCGTCTTGGATTAGAAGAAGTCGGAAGTGGCAGTGGTGGCATTTCCCCAGAAGGATCACAGCATTAAGGAGCTCAGTTCAGACTAGAAGATTAAAGAGCCTATGAGCTAAGGCTAAGCTGGAGAGTGAAGCGAACTGGGAAGGAAAAGGCAACCTGACGTCAGTCAGGGAAGGCCTTGGGGACAACTCACTGTTTTACTAGAAAGCCTGAAGGACCACAGCTCATTCTGAGTTTCCGTAATATCATCTAGAATCAATGTTTGCAACTCTTTCTTGACAAATGAAAAAGCCAAAGTCTGGGAATTACATGACTGGAGAATTCCAAGAAATCTATTTTTTCTCCTATTCCCTAGACTTCCATCTTCTCTAGCTAAGCATGACATTCCTGATGATTAAACTTTTTCTACCCATAGCTTATTCATCAATTTTTCAATTCCTTTTGCTTTCTATGGGCCCTCTCCAAATTCTCTGTACACATGCTCTTGATATGGTAGAGTTGAAATCTAAGGTTTTCATAAAGTTATGATCGATGTTAAACCATAATTTGTATGTAACCCAATTATAAATGGGCCATATTCAGAAAAGCATAGTCTGGCAACCAAAAAATATAACGATAAGCGATCTAAACATTTATTCCATTTATGAAATCTTAGTTGCCATGCCCATTAAACCTTCTTAAAAATATCTTGGCTTCTGTCTTGTTCTTGTCTTCCGCATTCAAAGAAGGGGTTTAAAGTTGCACCCTCTCCCACTCATTCCTCACTCCTTTCCTCCATCTTCAAACAGCCACGGTCCTTCTGCCTGCCAGGCAAGTCAGGCTGACCCAGGACTGCTGGATGACCCAGAAATGCCATACACTCTCTGCCTGTCATGGAGCGAAGCACAGCATAGCCCCTAGGAAACAGAGTTCATTTCTAACTCTGACCACTCTTCTTGCCTAAGTCATCCCATCACTGGATTCAGCATATAAATAAATGATAGCAAGCAGTATATGTATGTATCATATATATGTCTGCTTGGGAAGACGTGTAGACAGGGAAGGTGAGGTGGGCATATGTATGTGTAGAATGATGCACAGGCATGTGGCAGGATTGTACCTTGAAGTGCAAATACCCATATGTGTGTTTTTTATTCTCTTTCAATCAAGGGGTCATTTCCCCCTGTCCCAGCCCACACTGAAACATAAGCAAAGTATCAAAGTAGCTGCTGGCAAAAATGTTAGAAGAAAAAGATTGGATGCCTAATACACAGTGTTTTCATTCCCCCAAACTATCAGAATAGGGCTGGAGGTGGAGATGGAATGCAGAAATGGAAGGAACAAAAGATCGTAAAGTGAGAGGGGGGAAATAATCCTTCATTGTAAGGACCAGAGAGCTGAGGGGAAGAAGACAATTGCCAGCTCATTTGCAATTGACCCATAGTGCCCTGATGCTGCCCACTTCCCCACCCTATGACCTGTGGATAACCCACCATTTGACAGAACTAGGTGCTTTTACATCCCTCATCTAAAGGGGGAACATTGGATGATTTGGATGGGTTTGGTAACATGGAAGGAAAATCTTAACTTCTTATTGGAAAAGGGGATGCGAGGTGGGTAGCATTTCATTACCAGTTGGGAAGTTCTTGAAGAGCCTGTGCAGCAAGGATCATAGCACTTCTTTTTCCCACATGCAATCATTTAATCTGCAGACATTGCCAAAACTTAGGTCCAGTGGATGGTTTTCATGTGAATGAGAAGGTGTCTCCAACTCCCAAGTGGCTTATGTTCCAAAATTTTATTTGGGAATAATTGGGCATGGGAGGCATGGTGGTTGAGGATAGAATGTAGAACATATTTTACCACTGCTTTAGCTAATGGTTAGGCTCTCTGGATGCTTCCTGCTTTTGCGAGTTCTCCACTCAGGGATGGTACTTCTGTTGGGGTGGCACCTTGGCATATTGAATATTTTAAGCTGAGAGAATTTGAGAAACAGCAAGTGCAGGAAAGACTTTCTGACCTTCCTTTAAAGCAGGTCATAAAAGCCTCATGTGAGAGGTGCTCTCTCTATACTGGAGGAAAGGAACATCCTTATCTTCAAAGACGGAGGGACGCCGAGAGGAATCTGAATGAACAGGCCTTGCAAAATTTCCCCCAGTTTACTACTTTCAGCTCATACCCCTCTGTCCTGCCACATTTTCCCATAACTCTCTGCTGTCCTTCAAACCTAGTAAAATAACACTCAAGCTGAACTAATTGTTTAGGTCTTCATTTCCTTATGGAGTCTCCCATGTCACATAAAACCTATATTAAATAAATTTGAATGCTTTTCTTTTGTTACCCTGTCTCTTGTTACAGGGGCCCCAGCCGAGAACTTGGAATGGTAGAAGGAGAGGTATTTGTCCTCCCCTACCTGTTCAAAACACCAGCTCTCAACTAGTGCCCAGATACCCCCATACTGTACTTTCAAGTGTGGGCTGCTCTGCATTTGTCATTGTTGCCATCTGCCCACGTTTTGCATGAAATACACCTCTGATTTATCTCAGTGTCTCCCTCCTTCTTGCTATCTCTTTGCCTGGATGGGAGTGCAGCTTTCTATGACAGCCTGTGCTCCCCTGCAGGGGAATGCCCGTGTTTCCTGAGTGGATGGGCTCTCCTGCCATCTCACTGGCCTCGCCTCTCTGATGCTTAATAAGAGGGGTCCTCTCACTCCCAAACGTGTAACCAACAAAGTGGGATTAAATATTCGTAGTTGAATGAAAATATTCTAGTGTTGAATTCTGATAAAATTAAGTTATGTAGTAAAACTGGTGTTTGGAGTATGTTGGATGCTAGTGTTTGAGGAAAGATAGGCTTCATTAGAGGAGGAGTAAAACACTTTTGTGGAGATTTTGAGGAAAACTGTTGGGCATGTTCAAACGCTTTAGAAATGAAAAGTGCTGGTTCTTTATGAATCCTAATCATACAGCTAAACGTGTGGCTTCTGTTTCCCCTGATCTATGTGTATCACTCACAAAACAATTTTGGACCAGTTGTCCAATCACGCCTCTCTTTGCTCAAATTTGTCTTAGACTCCTCACTGCATATAAAAATAAGTTTATATTTTGTTTAGTATTAGAGGCATCCACAACTTGGCTTCAGATTTTCCAATTTAATTCCCATCTTTGTTCCAATGGAACTCTAGCCCTTGCATTCCTTTTACCATTTTCCAAATGTGATTGGCATATGCTGGACTCTATGTTTTTATTTAAACTTACCTTTTTCTGGAATGACCTTTTCCCTAACATGTCCCTAGTTTATTCATCCTTTAAGGCCTTCCTCAAGTCCCTTATTCTTCACAAGGTTTTCTATTTAATGAACTAATATGCATTAAAGTGCTTGTCATGGAAGGTACCTAGAATATCATAAACACTCAGAAAACTCTTATTTTTAATCAGAGTTTATCTTTTTTCTTCTTATGCTCATAAAATTTTATCTCTGGCATAGCATTTTTCGAATGTTATATATTACTTATTAATAAACAAAAATGCGTAGTCCAAAAATAAAGTGTTGGAACATTGGTTTAAACACAATTAAAGAGATTTGTTTTGACAGACATCAGAATATCAACTATAGCAATATAATTTAGATCTTCACTGGGCGTAGAAGACAATTTTCCAAGCCTATTTGACCAACAATATCTGGAGAAACTCAAGTTCTTAGGAATACATTTTTGGGAAACTCACCTCTACCACACCAAACTTTGAACTGAGAGATATTTAGCTGTATATTCCCTTCCCCAACAGATTTTAAGTTTCTGGACAAGAAGGACTGGGTCTCATTTAGCTTTTTACCCTCGTAAGATGCAACAGGTATATCACAATATCACACAGCAGGCCATATTGCATGCTTTTTTTCTTTTTCAGAGAGCAAGAAATATAGAATATATATTTCCTACAGAAACCGGACAGGAGTTGAAAGCAAGGAAGGTAGAGGATGTTTATTACTTTTGAGGAATTAACTGAGTTTCGAGTGGCAAAAAAAAAAAAAAAAAAAAAAATCTCTATGCATTGTCCAACATACAGAGAGCATGGAGCTGGAGAGGGAAATATTGGGTCAGCTTTTGGCAAACCCACTAAGTTACAACAAAATAATTTAGCTGATATTGGAAAGTTAGTGTGCAGAATACAAGCCAGTCCTTTAATGGTCAAATATGTCTCTAAGTTGGCTGTTGTTACTTGTTAAGTTCTTGTGCGTGGGTGTATTTTTATATTCCAATTATCTGTCATCTCTCTAGCTTGTTAAATTTAACCAAAACATTGATTATATACTATGGCCAGGAATGCTATCATTCCATACTAATAACTAAATAACAGGCCTGTAAATTCTTGACTTCTAATAAGGTAAAAAATTTTTAATTAGGAAAGAATTTAAACTAACTCCCTAATCTTCAAAGTTAGCAATAATCTGTGCTAAAACTAGGACAAAAACTCAGGTTTTCTGACAATGAGTGACTCATATAATTTAACACAGTATTGAAACTGATGTTTTTTAAAAGAATTCAGTACGTAAATAATAGTATCTTATCATGTTAGCTTAATTGAAGGAAATTAGCCATGCATTAATCTTGTACATTTAAAGTTGGGGTAACGGAGATGAGTGAATAATAGCTCATTATTATCAATAATTGATTGAGTTGTAGTCTCAGAAGTTCAGACATTAAACTATTAGAGTTCATAGTCATCGATTTACACAAATTTCCAGCAGGATGCTACCCGACAGATCTTTTAGCTTCAACTCTTTCTTTGACAGAGGAGGAAACTGTGGATGAACAACTTAGCAGTTATTAAAGTTCACTGATTTTTAAATTGTATCAGTGATTTGGAGCTGATTTGGGTTTTATCTGCTCTCCCTATAGCAATATCAGGGAAATTCCCATATCAATTTATTATCATGCTAGCTACTAAATCTTGAGAAAGCTAGGTAAAAACAAGACTAGACAAAAATGATATTATGATTACTAATGTGTTTACTATTGATACAAAATTTCTTTATAAGCTCAATTGAAAGTCTATGTTTGCAATATCAGGTTACAAAACAGAGCCATCTTGTGCAGTTTAAAAAGCATGTGTGCATTTTATAGTCCACTGGAGTTTATGTGAGTATAAAACACATCCAATAAATGGAAGTACATTCCAAATGGATAAATTTAGATTAGTGATGAACCTTATTAAAATGTTTTGATGTTTTTAAAACAACACTTAAAGGGAAAAAAATTAAAGATTAGCATACAATTTTTAGAGAGACAGTAAATAAGTATAAGAGATGAAACAGCCTTACACCCACATTAAAATATGTGACTCGCCCAGTAGCAGTCCACAACCAATGCTGGTTTGTGCACATACAGCTCAACAGTGACACCACTGGGCCAGCTTCTCTGACTTCTTGAGTTTTCAAAGTGTTAACAGGAAAATAGATGCTTACAAGAAATGCAGGCAGATTGGAAGGAATGTGTACAGGGTTATAAAACTCTGCTTTTAAATCGCTGGGGTGGGGGAGAGTGGGGAAACTTTCCAGCAATACCTTATAAATTCTGATTCTGTTTGGTGTGTTTTCCTCAATGACCTGAATAAATAAAGTACCAGATGATAATTATGACTGATGAAGTAAAACACGACTGTTTCTGATACTCCAGGCAATGTTGTCAGTTGATTAAAGACCTTTCCATTTAGTTGAAATTATTCAAGGAAAAAAACCCATTAGAAAATAAATGAAATCTGCAAAACAGTTTGTTTTTTTTCTGGAATCCAACCACTAGAGGACAGTAGAGTCCATGCTACTCCTGCTTTGTTCGTTGTTACCCTTCCCCGCCCACCAGTCTACCCCCACTCTGCCCCCAGCCCCACCCTCTTCCCTTCCCAGTGCCTAAATGGACTCTTCTTTCTCATTTCTCAAAGTACCGGAACACTACATTTTCTCAGAAACTTGTACAGATGTGGAAAGTAAGATACACCCTCTACCAGATTGGAGGGTGTGATTGTATTCTTTTTGTTTCTATGAAAATTAGCTCTTTTATTAAGTGAATGCTTCTGGCAAAAAGAAGGGTATAGCCACAGGCTTATGCGGTTATTAAAAAATTAATATCAAGCACTAAATCAATTAATTCTCAAGTCAATTCTTAAGAAAAGCTCCATTTATGAAAATCTAGTGTAAGGTGGGAAAATATAAAAGTGAAAAAGCCAGGCTCTTTGTATTCCGAACAAAAAATTCTATATGAAGAACATAAAATAATAGCCACATGAAGTACTTGTCATTGCTGTAATTTGGAAGAGAAAAATGACCTTTATAAATACATTTTTTTTCCAGTGTCCTTTTTCTTTCTGTCCTCTTACCCAAAGCTTTTATTTCTGATAAAATGAAAGATTGGGTTGAAATTTTTCTTTGATTTAAGTTTAAAAAGACTTTGTGAGAGCTTATTTTGTGTTTGAAGAAAAGTTATGTTGTAATATTTCACTGATAAGAGAAAAATCATTTTGTAGTTTTTGTTTCCAGCTGTATCGGCTATTATCACTGAAGTCTTCAACATTTTGTGCATAAATTTTCCTCTTCAGAATAAAAGAAAAGTAAACTTAGCTGCTATCTTTGGCCTTGAAACACTTAGAATGACAGTTTTTCATAAGCATACTTACAGAAGTGCTCATTTTACTTGCTGAAGAATGGAATGCCATAAAGAAACATTTTGAAGAAATATGAAGCCTCATAATGAGATTTCCTTAGAAAACTGGATTGGACATGTTTAGACTTTAACTTATATATATATATTTTTTTTTTTTGTCGTTTTTTCGTGACCGGCACTCAGCCAGTGAGTGCGCTGGTCGTTCTTATATAGGATCCGAACCCGCGGCGGGAGCGTCGCCGCGCTCCCAGCGCAGCACTCTACCGAGTGCGCCACGGGCTCGGCCCTTTAACTTATATTTTTGAATAACTATCTATTCCCAAGAACAGTGCTGGGCGTAGAGTAAGTAATCAAGTTGTTCCACAAAAATTAGTAGTTATTGAAAGCTGGCCAGTTAGCTCAGTGAGTTAGAGCATGGTGCAGATAATAGCAAGTTCTGGGATTTGACCCTTGTACTGAAATATTTAAATGAGCATAATTAAATTCCAAAAACTATGGTAGGTTCCTTATCCCTGCCTTTTGAAAGGAGCTGAAATCTCTAAATTAATAAATGTTTGTTATTGCTAACTTTCAGATAAATTGATTTTAACACTCATGGTATTTAATTAATTTTTGTTGAAGTTTCCACCCTCCTCACAAAAGTGCTGCATGACACATACATTTTTTTTTTTTTCCTATTACAGAGAACTGTATTATTTCTATAGGGAATTTTAAAACAAACTTTGAGATTATTGCAAGCAAACTGCAGTGTCTCAAAGACAATGCTGGCAATTACTGTCTTAGGTGATGGCTTTTCTACAAAAATCCCTACCAAAATTTTCTTTTGTAATTCCCACATGTAGTTTTGGTACTCTGCCCGTCCTGCACAGATTCACTTTGGAGATTTGCAAGGGATTTAATTTTTTATTTGGCCTAGGGCTTGACGAGCAACTTCCTGAAAAGCTTTGCAATAGGAGCTTTTTAGACAAAAAAAGGATCTTGGCTCAGTTTAGCTTTCTCCGTACATTGACCCTTCTTAGGGAACTACAAGGTTTTGATCTTAAATTCATATCAAAGCAGTCCAGTAATTTTTTTTGTTTGTTTTTGTTTTTGTTTATTAAAGTATAAGACTTCTTGGGAGACAGCCACAATGGATACTGATACTTTTTTCTTAAAATTCTTTGGTGTTTGAAGTGAACCTCAAATGTTTTATCTTTCTGTCCTTAGAACGGAAGAGAAGTCTTTAGACCTCAAAGCAGTCATAGTGTTTCAGGTATGAAGACCTGCATTTGTAAACTTACTTCTGGAAATGTAAACCTGTCAGAACTCCTGTTCATCTCGTGAATATTGCCCAATACCAATAACATATTTTCATTTGGCAACTTTTACCGAGGAAGGGTTTTTTTTTTTGGGGGGGGGGGGTCTGCCAGAGGTTCCTTTTCTTCTCTGTAGGTAAGATTATGCTTAAAAGAGATACGTGAGAATGTTAAACTGTATGGAGGATGACCTTAGTTAACCCAATGTTTAACCCAGTTTAACTAACATTCCAACTTTCACTACTTTGCCAAGATTCACTCCGTTGGCCACGAGGGCTAATCTGCCCTGGAGAATAGCAGCCGATTAATCCTCTTTTGTGTCCCAGTGTCATAATTCTGCTGCCCTCTGTTACTGGTAGCATTATTTCTGGGTGGTCTCCAACATGTTAGTATTTTGCACAAGGCTCTGATTTCCTATTCAACCATGATTTACTCAGGGCTTACGATGACTTGATTCTCTCACCTACGTGAAATTGAATACTCAAAACACTCAGGAGCAACAATCTGCATTTTCCAGATAAGGAAAATTAAGATAATATAGTAAAATAGCTGGTTCACGGTCACACAGTATAAAAAGAGGAAGAGTGAGAAAGGCACATGTCTTTTGACTCATATCCACTCTTGTTTTTGCCAAAATTGTAGCCATAGTGGCATCCCAAGGGGGAGAAAGTGGTATAAACTAGACTAAATTAGAGTCTGAAGGCACCAGTCAAGTTAAAGGATCATTGTAACTAAATGGGAATAATTGCCCGACAAGCCTTCTTGCACCTCCAGACTCTGCTCTGACCTCAACCACATCATTATGGCTTGGAATGCCACTGTTCTGCTGAAGCCTTTCAACAGGAAGGTTGCACCATGATTCATGCCTAATAAGTGTCAATGATACTGCCGCTATTTTATACAGCCGCAAAACAGGTTTCAGCAGCCCCGATCTTTATCTGCTTCAGCTGAAAAGACTGAATGCTGAAATGGAGAGGTTACATTCTAATCTCAGTGATATAAATGATTGTTTTGAAAGCAAGCTGGCACATATCTGGAAGTTTCTTGCTTGCTTGCTTTGATGTTCATTAAATCTGTTTTTGAAGTAAAGGGCAAATCTGAGCTACATTAGGTGGAGAAAACAATGTAAATCTCACGATTGAATGGATGTTCTGGTCAGGATGTTTTGTGATTCGTCAACTATAGCTAAGATTTTTAAAACATCACCATGAATAAGGCATAATTTATATTCAATAAGATGTACCAGACTTAACTGCAGATTTTAATATGTTCTGACAAATCTATACATCCATCATTTTTAATATCAGCAGAAGTCTGATTGTGTTCCTTTTCACTAAAGTTTCCCTCCCCCCAGTCACTACACCTGGTCATAGGTAGCCACTCACTGATCTGCTTTCTGTCACTACGGATTAGTTTTTCTTTATTAGAATTTCATATTAATAAAATGCTGTAAAGAATCTATTCTTTTTGTATTAGCTTTTTTTGCTCAACATGTTTTTGAGAACATCTATGTTGGAAGTATCAGTAGCTCATTCCTGAGTAGTTATTCCATTGTGGTTAGGATATCCACAGTTGGTTTATTTGTGCCAGTATGATGGACATTTGTTTCAGGTTTTCAGCTATTATAAATAAAGACGCTAAGAAGACACATGAAAATTTTGGGTGTTGATCTAACACTTTATTTCTCTTGGGTAAAATCTAGGAAAGGAATTGCTAGGTCATAAGGGAACTATGTATGTGACATTATAAGAAACTTCCAAACTTTTTCAAAGTAGTTGTACAATTTTATATTCCCAACATCCAATTGTGAGGGTTTCAGGTTCTTGATATCCTAACCAACACTTAGTGTGGTCAGTCTTTTTAATTTTAATCATTCTAATAGGTGTGTAGTGATTTTATATTGCACGAATAGTGATGTTGAAGAACTTTTCATCTACTTATTTACTATTTGTATATACTCTTGCGTGAAGTATCTGTGCAAATATCTTATGGACATTTTTAAAAAAAATGGCTTGGTTGTTTTTTATTGTTGAGTGTATACACACACACACACACCAGGGTACTTCAAAAGGTTCATGGAAAAATAGAATTAAAAGATAATATAAATCTTTCCATGAACTTTTTGAAGTACCCTCATATATATATATACATATATATATATTTTTTTCTTGATATCATCCTTTATTTTACATATATATATATTTCCTCCTAGTCTGCGATTTTCTTTTATTCTTGTATCATTGTCTTTCAAAGAGTGGAAGTTTTAATTTCGATGAAGTTCAATTATCAACTTTTTCTATTATGGATCATGCATTTGCTGTATATTTAAAAACTCTTCGCCCACCTCAAAGTTACAAATATTGTCTTCTAAATATTTAAAAGTTTTAAGTTTTCTTTTAGGTCAATGATTCATTTTATGTTGCTTTTTGTGTATAGTATGAGGTACCTCTTCAAGTTCATTTCTTCCATATGGATATTCAATATTTAATCTTTTCATTTGTTGAAAAGACTATCCTTTCTCCATTGCATTGCTTTTGCACCTTTGTAGAAAATCAGTTTTCTCTATATTTTCTCTATAATTTCTATCCTATGGATTTTTTTCCTATCTTTACACTAATACCATGCTATCTTGATTATTCTAGATTTTAACATAAGTCATGAAATATTGTGACATTAATCTTCCAACTTTATTCTTAATTTTCCAAGTGCTTTTGGCTATTCTAGGACCTTTTCATTTCCATCTGAGTTTTAGAATCAATTTTTTACCTTCTACAAAATAAGCCATTGAGGATTTCGAGTGAGATTACGCTGAATGGGTAAATCAATTTGGAATGAAGTAACATTTTAACAACATTGACTCTTTTGACCTGTGAGCAAAGAATATATCTTCATTATTTAGCTCTCTTTGATTGCTTCCAGCAATCTTTTGTAGCTTTCAAAGTACAGTCTTCTGCGTCATGTGTTGGATTGCTTTCTCTTAAGTTTTTCATAGTTTTGATACTATTGTAATTGGTATTGTTTTCTAAATTTAAATTACTCATTGTTTGTTGCTAGTGTATAGAAACACAATTCATTTTTATGTTAATCTTGCATCCTGCAAACGTGCCGATTACTTATTATTAGTTCTAGTAACTTCTTTGCATATCCCATTAGATTTTATACATAGACAATCATAAAGGCAGCTGTATTTTTTCTTTCCAATCTGGATAATTTTTATCTCTTTTTCATGCCTTATTGCACTAGCTAGAACCTCTAGTGTAATATTGATAGAAGTAGTGAGAGCTTATATCTTTGTCTTATTCCAAAGTGTTCAGATTTTCACTATTTAGCTGTAGGTTTTTGTTTTTAATCTTTATCAAGTGAGGAAGTTTCCATCTTTTCCTAGTTTGCTGAGAGTAATTACCAGGTATCTTGGATTTTGTCTAGTGCTTTTTCTGTATCTATTTAACTGATTTTTAAGAAGTTTATTAATCTGGTAAAGTACCTAATTGATTTTCAAATGTTTAACCAAACTTGACCTCCTGCAGTAAAGCTGACCTTCTCATAACATACTATGCTCATATATTGTGTAATTGAACTTGCTATAATCTTGTTTATAATTTTTGCATCTACGAGTATGTTCATGAGGGGTATTGAGCTATAGTTTTATTTTTTTTTTAGTATTGAACTCTGAGGCTATTTTTAATGTGCATCTTAGTAGACAATATGTGTATATTTTATTCATTTTTTGATTTATCAATATACAATGCAGTTGATTTTTGTAGCCCTTTACCAATTCCTCCCTTTGTCCCCATCCTCTTGCCCTTCCCGCTCCCACCAATATCCTATCTGTTCACTTAAGAAGTGCAAGGAATTATTGTGATTGTTGTGTCTCCCCCCACCCTATTTATTTGTTTGTATATTTATTTATTTATTTTTATTAGCTCCCACATAGAACTGAGAACATGCAGTATTTCTCTTTCTGTGTCTGGCTTAACTCACCTAAAATCATTTTTTCTAAGTTCATCCATGTTGCTGCAAATGGTAGTTCATTTTTTTTTTTTACAGCAGAGTAGTATTCCACCATGTAGATATACCACATTTTCCATATCCACTTATCCAATGATGGGCTTTTAGGCTGGTTCCAACTCTTGGAGATTGTAAATAGTGCTGCAATAAACATGTGAGTACTGTCAATTTTCAAATGTTTAATCAAACTTGAGCTCCTGGAGGAAAGCTGACCTTGTATGACATATTATGCTCAGATATTGTTGAATGCAACTTGCTAAAATCTTGTTTACAATTTTTGCAACTATGAGTGTTTTTATGAGGGGTATTGATGTATAGTTTTTTTGTTGTTGTATTGTTTTGGTATTAGAGTAACATAGTCCTCGTCAATTAAGGAGTATTCCCTTCTTTTCAATATTTTGACAGAGTTTATGTAAAATTGGTATTACTTCTTCCTTAAATATTTGATAGAATCTATCAGTGAAGCCATTTTATCAGTGAAGCCATCTGAGCCTGGGTGTTTTTTGTTTGTTTGTTTTGTTTTTTGTGTGTGTGTGGAAAGGCTTTTAACTACAAATCCAATTTATTTAATAAATGTAATGCTATTCAGATTATCCATTTCTTCTTAAGTTAGCTTTGGTAATTTGAATCAGTTAAAGACTTTCTGCATTTCATAAAACTTGTCAAATTTATTGACATAAAGTTGTTCATAATTTCCCTTATTATCCTTCTAATATCTGTCACTTTCTTCATTTCTAACATTAATAATTTTTTTTTCTCTTTTCTTCCGGTAGATCTGCCTAGAGGTTTATTAATTTTATTGATATTCTCAAAGAACCAGCTTTTTAAAAATTGATTTTATAACTTATTTTCCTATTTTGTAATTAATTTCTGTTGTAATCTTTATTATACTTTTTTCTATTTAATTTGGTTTTAATTTACCCTTATTTTCCTATTTTCTTAAGTCAGAAATTGAGTCATTGATTTGAAATTTTTCTTCTTTTCTAATACAGGCATTTGTTTCTGTAAATTTCTCCCTAATAACTGCTTTAGCACCATTCCACAAATTTTGATATGTTGTGTTTTCTTCTTTTTTTCATTCAAAATCATTCCCAGTTCATGTTTGACTTCTTCTTTGTCTTATGTATTATTTAGAGATGTTTTATTTAGTTTCAAAATATCTGGTGGTTTTCCATAGATCTTTTTTTTTTTTACTTGAAACATAATTAATTGTACACATTTGTGGGATACAGTGCTGAATATCAGTACCTGTGTGTAATATGTGATGCTCCAATCAGGATAATTAATATATTCAATCTCACACATTGTACTCATTTTTTGTGTTATTTGTTTTTAATTTGATTCCATTGTGGTGAGAGTGCATAGTTTGTATAATTTGAGTCCTTTCAAATTTTTTGAAACTTGTTTTATGGCCTAGAATATGATCTATCTTGGTAAATGCTCTGAGTGCCCTTTAAATTAATGTGCACTCCACTCTTGTTGGATGGAGTGATCTACAAATGTCAATTGGGTCAAATTGGTTGTTATTGTTTAAATCATCTGTAGTCATACTGATGTTTTGCTTAAATGTTCTGTTAATTTTTAAGAGGAAAGCAATGCAATCTCTTAGTGAAACTGGATATGTCTATTTTTTGATTTGTATTTCTATCAGTTTTTGCTTCATCTATCTTGAAGCTATATTATTAGTATAGAAATATTTAAGATTGCAATATCCTCTTGATGAATTAATATCTAAATAAAACCCTTGATTCCTAGTAATATTCTTTGCTCTGAAATTTACTATGGCTATATTACTATAACCACTCCAGATTTCTTTTTATTAATGCTAATGTTGTATATTTCTTCATCCTTTTGCTTTCAATCTAATTGTGCCTTTTTATTTAAAGTGCATTTCCTGTAGGCAGCACATAGTTGGGCCTTACCTTCATATTCAATCTGACAGTCCTTTTCTTTTTATTGGGGCTATTTAGATTTATCAATTTAAATTTTAGAACATTGATATTTAAAGCAATTATTGTATGGTTAGTTTTAAATCCATCATCTTGATATTTGTTTTCTATTTGTCTCATCTGATCTTTGTTCCTTTTTTCCTTGTATATGATATGCTTCCTTTTCCATTAGTTAAATATTTCTTATAATTCCATTTTATATCATCTTAGTCCATTTAGGCTTCTACAACAAAATACCTTAGACTGCATAGTTTGTAAACAACAAAAATTTATTTCTCATAGTTCTGAAGGCTGTAAAGTCCCAGATCAAGGCGTCAACAGATTCAGTGTTTAGTGAGGGCTCTCTGGTTCATAGATGATGCTTTCTATGGCAGAAGGGCAAACAAGCTTCCTAAGATCCCTTTTATAAGGGCACTAATTCCATTCCTAATGACCTACTAAAGGTCTCACCTCTGAATATTCTTACATTGGAGATTAAGTTTCAACATGTAAATACTGAGGGTACACAAACAATTGGAACACAGGAGTCACTTTGTTATTTATTCACTATACTCTTTATTTTGTTATTTTAGTGATTTATAGTATTCATCTTTAACTTATCACACTCTATTTTCAAGTTATATAACTTTATTTTTACTGTAAATATTATGCTTCCACTTCCCCCCTTTTGACTTTGTGCTAACACTGTCATATATTCTTATATATGATATAAACTCCACCATACATTGTTACTATTTTTATTAAGCAGTC
Source organism: Cynocephalus volans (assembly GCF_027409185.1). Lineage (NCBI taxonomy): Eukaryota > Metazoa > Chordata > Mammalia > Dermoptera > Cynocephalidae > Cynocephalus > Cynocephalus volans. Next base: position 55,160,920 of record NC_084475.1, on the reverse strand, counting down.
AATTATGACTTAAGTAATTAGAAATGTCTGATATATTTAATCCTATAGTTATCTTTTCCATTGCTCTTTATTCCTTTTTGTAGATCCATATTTATACCTAGTATCATTTTTCTCCTGTTTAAAGGACACATCCTTTAACATTTTTGTAGTGTAAGTTTTTGTATAATTAATTCTTTCAACTTTTGTATATCTTAAAAAATGTTTAGTTTGTATTGTGTATAGAATTCTAGGTTTGCAGGGGTTTTTTTCTTTTAACACTTTAAAGATGTATTTCACTTTCTCATCACTTGCATAGTTCTGACAAGATATCTGCTGTCATCCTTATCTTTGTTGCTATGTACATAATGTCTTTTTCTCCTCCTGTTTCTAAGATTTTTTTCTTCACCACTGATGTTGAACAATTTTTTTACACTTCTGGTGCTAGGTGTTCATGGATCTGTAAGTTTATAGTTTTCATCAAATTTGAATAATTTGGCCAAATTTTGACCATTATTTTTTCTCTCTTGCCCTCTCTTTTCTCTCCTTCAGGGCTTCCAATCAGGCCATTGACATTAGGGGCTTAAATTTGTCCCTCGGTTTATTAATGCTATTTTAATAATTTAAAATTCTCTTTTCTTATGTCAGTTCTGAGTTGTTTCTACTGAAAGATTGATCTCATTATGGCTTACATTTTTCTGCATTTTTCTGTGCCTAGTAATTCTAGTTGGATGTCAGACATTGTGAATCTTACCTTATGAGATGCTAGGTTTTTTTTATATTTCTGCAAATATTATTCAGCTTTGTTCTAGAACAAAGTAAAGTTACTTGGAAGGAGCTGATCCCTTCTGGTTTTGCTTCTTAAGGTTTGTTGGGTGGTATGAGAACAGTGCTCAGTATAGAGGTAATTATTTGCCCAGTGCCCCACAAATCATGAGAGTTTCCTTATGTATGGTGGGAATAGAAGCTCTTCCCATCATTGAGTGTATCTCAGACACTTTATTTTACTTAATACTGGCCTGAAGCTCAAAAGTAGTGATGCTGGCAATTCAGATATACAGAAGAGAAGCCATAAAGTGTTGTTTTTATTTTCAATGAAAAGGCAAAAGTCTTTGACTTGATAAGGAAACAAAAAAAAGTTTTCCAAGTTTGCTGATATCTACAGTAGGAATAAATCTTCTTTCTGTGAAATTGTGAAGAAAAAAATAAGAAATTTGTGCATAGGGTTCAGTACTATTCATGGTTTCAGACATCTACTGTGGGTCTTAGACACATCCACCATGGATGAAGAAGGCCTACTGTATTTTTAAATTATTTTATGTGGGAGGGAAAATCTGCTCTGTTACTCTCTTTACCAAAAGCAAAAGCCCTTAATTTTATGGATCTGAATTTCCATTTTGGTGTTATTTTCTTCACACTTGAAAAATTTCTTGTCATAGAGGCCTGCAGGTAATAAATTCTGTTAGGTTTTGTTTTATGGAAACATTTTTATTTTCCCTTTATTTTTTAATGATATTTTCACTGGTTTTACAAATATAGATCAAAAGTTCTTATTTTCATTCATCATTTCAAAGATGCCATTTTATTGCTACCTGTCATTACAGGCTGAATCATGTCCTTCCAAAACTTATATGTTGAAGTCCCAACACCAGTACCTCAAAATAAATGAGGTCATATTGGAGAACCCTAATACAATTTGACTGATATCCTTATAAGAAAAGGATACACATACAGAAAGAAGTCATGAGAAGATACTGTAAGAAAAAGACTGTGGCGGTTAATTCTATGTGTCAACTTGAGTTGGTCATGAGGTGCCCAGATTAAACATTGTTTTGGGGTGTATCTATGCAGTTGTTTCTGGATGAAATTGGCATTTTAATTGGTGGACTCAGTATTGTAGACTGCCCACCTCAGTGTGTGGGGCATCAATTAATCTGTCAAGGGCCTGATTAGAATGAAAGATAGAGGAAGAGGAATTTGCCCCTTTATTTCTGCCTCACTGCTTGAGCTGTGACATCTCATCTCATCTCCTGACCTTGGACTTGGATTTACATGATCAGCTTCCTTGGTTCCCAGGCCTTTGGACTGGGATTAAATTACATCATGGGCTTTCCTGGGTTTCCAGTACACAGACAGCAGATTGTGGGACTTCCAAGCCTCCATAATCATGGAAGCCAATTCCTTATTGTGTGTGTGTGTGTGTGTGTGTGTGTGTGTGTGCGTGTGTGTGTGCGTGTGTGTGTATGATTAGAAATATGTATTATAAATATATACACAGACTATATATTATATAATATATATTCACAATATATTATAACTACATAAATAATACATTCTACACATACAATATATCCTATTGATTTTGTTTCTCTGGAGAATCCTGACTAATACAACTATAATTTACAAACAAAGGAGAAAGACTCTCAGAAAAACAGTCAGAAAAATATCTAGCCTCCAGAACTATGAGGAAATAAATTTCTGTTTTCTAAGCCATCCAGTCTGTGACATTGGTTATGGCAGTCTGAGAAAACTAATACATCTGGCTTGCATAATTTCTGTCAAAACATCTGAACATATTCTTACTTTGTTGTCTAATTTGTAGTGTATCCATTTTTTTCTGTAGCTGAATTTAAGGATTTCTCTTTAAGACTGTTTTTCTGCAAGTAGATTATGGTTTGCCTTGAAATAGTGTTTTTTGGGCTTATACTGCTCATTGAGTTTTGAGAAAATTGATCATTATTATTAAACATTTTTATTATTGTCCTATTTTTTTTCTGGAACTCCAATTATATGTACATTAGACTACTTAAGTTTATACCATAAGTCACTGAGTATCTTTGCATTTTTTCCCCATATGTTTTCTCTGTGCTTTAGTTTGTTCGGTTTTTGTTACTATGTCATTAATTTTAGTGTTTCTTTTCTTCTGCAGTGCCTATAATTAACCATGCCTGGTAAATTTTTTTATTTCAGGAATTGTATTTTTTAGTTCTAGAAATAATATTTTTTATATTTCACATTTCTTTCTTTATAATGTTAGACTTTGTTTTAAATCTTGAGTGAATATATAATTTATTTAATTATTTGTTAATTCCACCATCATTTTCATTTCTAGAACTGTCTCTAGTGACTGATATTTCTTTCTTCTGGATGATGGTTATATTATTTTACTTCATTTCAAGTTTAGTAATTTTTTATTGTATGCTGCACATCAACATTGTGGTTTTCATCTCTAGAAATTTAACCTAGATAACTTTTACATGTAGGTAAATGTTTGATTTTGTTGTCTTCTTTTAGAAAGTGGTGATCTTGGTTCTGGCAGATAGTTAAGTAACTTACACATTCGCTTGATCTTTTAGGGTCTTGCTCCTAAGCATTATTAAGGCTGGTCTAAAGTAGCTTTTACTCTATAGCTGGATAAACCCTATTACTATGGCATAATTTTTTTAGGGTCCGTACTGAATACCCTGGGTTTTCAACAAGGACTTTTCACTCCGGCAACTGTAACCTTGTCTCTTGGTCCTGTGTGAGCTCAGGGAACTCTTCATTCTATGGTACTAAGTGGCTTTTTGCCTTGTGCAGTTTTAACCTATGCATGTGCAATTTAATGTTTAAAAACAGATTCCTTTACATTTCTAGAGATGTTTTCTGCATAGCTCCTGTCTCTCCTGTAATCTGTCTGAAACTTATAGCTGTCCTACCCTTCCCAAACTGTGATTTTTTGTTGTTGTTGTTCATGTTCTGCTTGGGTTTGGCTACCCTGCAGTATAGTTCAGAAAAAAATCTCAAAGCTATTCTCATCAGGATAACTATAGGAATTGACCCAATCACTTTTTTCCCCCCCTCTGGATCACAGTCCAGCACTGTCTTTTGTTCATTATCTGAAAATAGCAGTCTCTTATATTTTGCTAAGTTTCATAGTATTTTTATTTTCCCCCTTTAACAGCAAGATGGCAAGTTCAGTACCAGTTATTTCAACACATTCAGAAGTTGAAATCCTACAACTAGAATTTAATTTTTAAGTTGTGTTACGGAAAGGCATGGGTCTATAAAAAGACTGTTTTATTGTCTTTTTCAAATTTCATGTTTTATTTCTAGATACATTTATGCATAGTCCGAGTATGAATCAATGCCGTAATTAAAAAGTGCACTTAAGTGTTCATTCAGAGTATATAGAAATTATAAAAATTTCATACGATTATGTATTATAACAGCTATCTTCACACATACCTGAGCATGTATCTAAAGTTTACAGTGATTAACATATGACATCACTGTGAGAAGATTTGTAATACTCTTGGAGAAAATAAAAAGAGAAAGGAAGTTATGTTTATTTTAAGATGCAGTTTTGAAATGAATTTAAGATACAAATAATACATTCAAGAAGGAAAAGGAGAAACACAACCTGTTTACAACCTACACCACACATGCTTTTGAATACATATATGTATGCGAAATCTAAGTAAAATTGCAAAAAATAATTTTAAAAATGTAACATTCCTTCAGCATATACGATACTCAAGACAGTGTGGTATTATGGGACAAATAAAAGAAGGCATAGCATTTCCTGATTTAAAAAAAATTTCTATCTAGTTGGGGAAATTAGACAGAAAAAACAAAAGGCAGGCACTCTCTAATGAGTAAAGTGTTAATAATATAACTTAGTCTCTATAGTTTGTAGAAATCTCAAAATTATGGACATACATCATAGCCACAAGAATCCAGTGTGATTCAGTTATGTTAAGAAATTTTCTCCGGACATTGAGCAACACAACATATGATACTCACAGGCCTTCTCTTTTTCTGAGAAAGACTGTTGATCTTCTCAGTGACATTTTGTCTACTATTCCCAGGCAAAGAGAGACTGTTACTCAGACAGAGCTGCATCCTAAACTCTGTCCTAGCTTGTGTTTCCTACAGCCACAGGCATGCACCGGATAATATCCTTTGTTCAATTAATCCACTTCTAAATCATTTGAAGTCTTTCTGTATGAAGACTTAAGGGCCAATCTAGGACAACTTCAAGTACAGAAGGTGTGGCTCTACGTGAGCGGAGGCATTGAGAAAAGAAGTTTATGAACAAAGGCTATATAAGCTTGGCCCTCAGGACATACTAAGCAGTGGGAAGGATCACCCCAAATTATTTGATACATGTAATTTATTTTCCTATAGTTAGCGGAGTATCATTTGTATTTGATAAGAAAATAATATTAGCATGAATATTATAAATTTAATTTTAACCTGGAAATAGTGTTATCTCACCAGGCATCAAATGCCTTCCAAGTAAACTTCACTTTTCCTTACTTCCGCTTTCTTCCCCCACATTTCTTCCCTTGACTCCTTATCGCCTCTGTCAAAGTTCTTGATTCTTGATCCCTCATCTCTGCTTTCCATTCTTTCCTTCTGATCTGTGCTTATGTGTGTGTATAAGAGAGTGGGTTAATATTTCTGACAGATTTTATTAGAATGAGTATTTGAACATCTAAATGAAGGAAATATTCCACAACAGTGACCTTGGGAAACTATGCAATATGCTAATAATATCGACATTACTCATAACCTCTTTAGTATCCATCCTTTAAAAATTGATTATGCCATAAACATTTTAAATTTTCTTCAAGCCAAAATTATATTTCATAAATTTATAAACAAAAGTTTACAAATGTCTTAATGACTTGATTATTTCAGAAACTCAAAGAAAAAATAATGCTTGCTAGCACTGAAGATGTTCAAAAAGATTCACCACAACCTCTGAAGCTGGTCTGAAAAAGGAGTTTCCAAAGAATTTTACAAATGATAGCATCATTACCCAAAACCTTTGCCTCTCAAAATAAATGTGATTTTTTTAAAAAAAGTGTTTTTGTCTTTTGAGTAGGTAGTACAAGGTTTCCATATATGCTTCCTCCTGATCTGCACAGTTTGTCCTATTGTTAATATTTTGCATTATGTAGTACATTTGTTATGATTAATGAACTAATATTGATAACATTAACTGAAGTTCATCAGTTACATTAAGGTTTCTTCTTTATGTTGGACAGTTCTGTGGCTTTTGACAAAGGCATATTGCCATTTATCCACCATTATAACATCATAAATAATAGTTTCATCACCCTAAAAATCACCCATGCTTTACATATTCATCTCTCCCCCCTTCTCTTGGCAACCATTGTTTTTTTTAAATTGTGTCTATAGCTTGTCTTTTCCAGAATGCTATGCAGTTGAAATTGTTATGCAACCCAAGTCTGGCTGCCCACTGCCAAATAGAAACAAACAACTTGAAAGTCAAATGCTGGTGAAAAGGGAAGGCAACTTTATTCAGGAAAACTGATAACCCGAGGAGATGGCAGTCTAAACCATCTCCAGGCTGAGATTTACTGAGGGAATTATTTTAGGAGGATGTTGAAGGACTGAAGTGCAGAAAGATTTAGTAGGGAGTCAGCTTCTTAGCTATGACTACATGTAGCTTTCCAGAGCTGTAGCTGGCTGTTATCTTGCAGCTGGTCATGTGATTCCTTGCTGGCACCTGTGGTCAGCTTCCAGATATCACTTCTCAGAGCTCTGCAAGCCTCAGAGAAGATATATTAGTTTTTCAAGGTCTGCTGATCAAGTAAGATAAAGAAGTTAGAAGATGGGAAGAAAGAGACAGAAAAAATGTGTCTTTTAAAATTTTCTAAAGCCCAAGTGGTTTTTAGGTCCCAACGTGGCTTCAGTCTTGTTCACTCTAACAGAATAATATGGTATGTGGCTTTTTCACACTGGTTTCTTTCACTTAATAATAGGTAATAATGGTTCTTCTACGTATTTGGTGGCTTAAAATAGCTTAGTTCTTTTATTGCTGAATAATATTCCATTACGAGCACATGAATGTGCCACTGTTTATTCATTCACCTATTGAGGGACATCTGGGTTGCTTCTAGTTCTTGATGATTGTGAATAAAAGTGCTAAACACACATGTGCAGGTTTTCATATGGACATAAGTTTTCAACTCAATTGAGTAAATATCTAGGAGTGTTAATGCTGGATTATGTGGGAAGAGTATTTTAGTTTTGTAAGAAAGTACCAAACTTTCTCCCAAAGTGGCTGCACCATTTTGCATTCCCACCAGCAATGGATGAGATTTCCTGTTGCTCTGCACCCTTGTCAGCATTTGCCGTTGCAGTATTTTGGATTTTAGTCATTCTAATAGGTATGGGGTGGTATCTCATTGTTGTTATAATTTGCAATTTTCCTAATGTCGTGATGCTGAGCGTATTTTCATATGTTTACTTGCCATATATCTTCTTTGATCAGATGCCTGTTTAGATCTTTTGCTTATTTTTAATTTTTTTTTATTGTTGTGTTTTATGCGTTCGTTGTATATTTTGGATATGTCATTTATCAGATTTGTGTTTTGCAAATATTTTTTCTCAGTCTGTGGCTTATTTTTTTTATTCTCAACAGTGTCTTTCACAGAGCAGAAAACTTTAATTTTAATAAAGTCCATCTTATCAATTTTTTCTTGTATTTTCTTATATTTTTGGTGCCATATCTAAAATCTCATTGCCAAACCCAAGGTCACATAGATTTTCTCCGATGTTATTTTCTAGAAGTTTTATAGTTTTGCATTTTACATTTAGGAATATAATCCATTTCGAGTTATTTTTTGTGAAAAGATTAAGGTCTGTGGCTAGATCCATATACTTGCATATGGATGTCCAAATTTTTCAGTACCATTTGTTGAAAAGACTATTCATTCACTATTAAATTGCCTTTGATCTTATAGTCAAAGACCAGTTGACTATATTTGAGTGAGTCTGATGTTTCTTTTCTATTTTTAAAAATAACAGTAGATTTATTTAAAAAATGAAATATAAATAATAAAAACACAAATGATCTATAAAGATGGAGCATTTAATTGTTAGATGATGGAATAAAGTTGGTTTTTATTTTTTGTTTCACTAATCACTCCAAAAAACAAAGATAATAGCAGACAGACAGATTTCATCTTCAATGACAGCAGGAGATTTTTTCAAAAAAATTCTATAGTGGGCTGAATTATGTCCTCTCAAAACTCACTGAAGCTTAAATTGTGTCCTCCAAGTTTGTGTATTAGAATCTTAGCCCCCACTGTGACTGTGAAGAGGCTGGGAAATCCTATTATGGTAATCGAAAGGTGGAATCTTGATTGGATTGTAGGACCATGCCATAGTGAATGGTTTAAAAATGGTGGTCAAGGGCATGGTTCTGAGGACTTTAAAAGAAGAGGAGAGTCTGTCTTTTGCTCTCTCTGTTCTCTCTGCTTCCACCATCTTGCAATGTGAGACCCCTTGGTCACTGCTGCCACCACCAGATGCACTTTGGGCTTCCCAGCCTCAGAAACTGTAAGCAATAAATTTTGTTTTCTTTATAAATTATACAGTTCCAAGTATTTTGTTATAAGCAACAAAAACGGACTAATACAAATTCTGAATCACAGTATCTAAGAAAGAATGGCCAGGCCAAATGCAGTGCTGGTTAAATGAAATGCCAAGAAATACCTAGATTTTCTCTGTGGGGCTGTGAAACTCTAAACTCTATTTTTCTGAATTGACATACCTCCCAGGAGCAATGCCTTCTTTTGAATAATAGAAATGGGTAATTGGGTTAGTGACAGATCCCTGAAAGCTCAATCCTGTGCCACAAAGCACTTCAGTATATACCAGAAAGAATTTATCCTATCTTGGAATACTGGGCTCCAGTGCATGAACTTTTAAAAATTATCTGGTAGAGGATAAACATGCTTCACTCAAAGGTGACTAATAATTTCTGAAAAATTAGAGATATTACAAAAAGAAAAGGAACAGGACAAACAGCAGCCAAAGAATAATGCTCAAAAAATGTTGCCACAAAAATAATTTCAAGGACTTCCATTCAAGATGGCAGAATAGATGGTCCCCAGTGTCACCCTCTCCCACAATCAACCAATTTACAACTATTAAAAAGCAATGACTGCCAAGATGGGGCCTCTAGAGCTCGGGGGAAGAGGAGGAGAGATCTACAGAGTTCATGAAGGTGGGAGAAGCCTATGAGGCTGAAAGAACCACTCTGACCTTTTCGAGATTGTGCCACTTCCAGGCTGGCCCTGGTAAGTACATGGAGCAAGAGCTGGCAAAAGCCACATCTGTGCCCTTCATATGAAGTTGCTTGGAGGCGGCAGGGGAGAAGAGGGCCTTGGTGGCCCCCAGGCAAGCAACACCACTAACAGGGTTCCCATGGACCCACATAGGAACAAGGGGCCACAGACAACTGAAAAAAGAAACCACTCAGAGGTCAGTGAATCATCACAAGTGACTGGCCCATGGCCCATCTTATGGGAAGTATTTAGAGTACAGGCGGTAGGGGAGACGGGCCCACTGGGGGAACACTTGGATGGACAGCAAGGACAGCTGATATGTCCCCCAAGCAGCAGAGGATTGAGTAGTGGAGACTGCTCAGAGGTGCGGTTTGCTGAAAAAACTCAGGCCCAGACCAGAGTTTCCACACAACCCAGGTGTACCTGTCCTCACAAGACCCAGAAGTGCTTATAAGGTCAACAGTTAATACCTGAGCTGCACAAAAAGCCTTCCCCAGAGAATCAGCAGAAATTTAGCTCAACCACAGGGCTCAAGTGCTGGTCCCCTCAGGAAATTCTGCCATTTTACAAATAAGCAAAGGTCAACAAATTAGTTCCAGTGCAAAAGTTGTGGGGGTAGCTAATAATCCAACACAGAACTGAAAGAAAAAACAAAAAACTCACAGATCAGAGACAAAATTTTGATATTAACCAGTAAAGGTCCAACATCACCAAAGAACACCTATAAAACCTAGAAGGTCCGGAAGTCCCCCCAGGTTCCCAAGCCAGGGTGGGGAGAGGGCTGAGGGCCTCAGCCCTTCTCCCCGACATCTACATCCAGCCCAGCCATGACAGAGCCACTGCAGAAAGCCCCCTGGACTCCTCTTCTGAAATGAGGGGGGGTGACACAGGCCTCGACCATATCCCCTCCCCTGCCTTGTCCTCCCACCCTATCCCCCTTTCCCCCTTTCCCTGCCTCTCTCCCCCTCCAACTCAACTGCTCGGCAGCAGCATCTTAGAGTGTAAAAAATTAATTAATTAATTAATTCATTAATTAAAAAGATATTGCCACAAAACATATTAGAATTGTGATTAAACATAGGCATGCATTTAAGAAATTTAATAAAACACTTGCCTTTGTTATATGAAAAGTGTTCAAAGCAGAGATACAAAGGTTCAGAGAGATTGCTTTTGTCCTAACTTGGATCTAAATAGCCTCAAGGGATTGGAAATACTATGGATCAGTGAAGATGTAAGTCCCTCCCAAGTCTTTCATACATTAGGTACAATAATCACTGAAGTATGATTTGAGAAGTACCAAAAGCTAAGTCTGCCCCTCTAATTCTTCCTCCATTTGCCAACCTTGGCATTACCCTCTTTCTACCTAACACAAAAAGTTAGAAGTTAATTGCTCCTCTAGTTCAGATGGGCACCTGTGAAACAGTGTTATCAAGACACTCTGAAAAGGATGCTTCCCACAAAGAAGGGGGCGGGATCTGCAAGGCTGCTTTGATGACCTGGCCTGAGCATGTATCAGTTCATCAGCTGAGATTTGTGGAACATTGCATAGAGCTCAACTAAGTTTTGGAATGCGAATGCCAAGAAAAAAACATATTTTCTTGGGAAGGCAATGACTTTTGATTCCGTAAGTCCATGTCTGAATATGGGACTTTTCTAGAAATGAAGTGTGTGATTTTAAGAAAAATCATTCAACCTCTGTATCTGCTGTAGTTTTTGGTTTGTGGTTACCATGGGGAGATTCTTGTTTTTTTTTTTCTTCCTCTCTTGTTGCCTGCATTTGTGGTTTGGTGGTTTTCTGTAGTGCTAAGCTTTGATTCCTTTTCTTCCTCATTTGTGTAAAATTACTCAGCCTCTGAAAGCTAGTTTTCCTCTCTGGGAAATGCATGAAATGATGTTTGCATCGTAGGTTGCTAGGAGTTGGATGATGTTTGGAAAGTACTTAATATAGTGCCTAGCACACAGTAGGCAGCTTATGACTGCTCTAACTGTGATGCACAACCCCAGGGGTCACCGTTCTCAATGTGGTGACACCAGAAGTTGTGGAATGTGGAGGCCCACATGTGGAATCAATGAGGGTGGATGTTTTTCTTACTAGATTCTCCATTTGCCTAGAGGCAGCACCAGCTAGTCATGTATCAGATGAGCACAGGGAAATTAAACTCCTTTCTGTCTCTGTTTACTTCTTGTCTCTTTCTAGCCTTCATAGGCAGTGTGATGCATGTGAAAAGGGCCTAAACTGATGGGAAAGAGTCCCTGGTCAAAGGCTCCACTTTAATTAATATGGAAAGGCAAATCAATGAAGAATTCGAGTACTCATTTTCAGCTGTCAAATGAGAGATTTGGACCAGATAGTCTGTAACACTCTTTCCAGAATTCTTTGATTTATAGCCTGGGTCCCATTCAACTCTTTTATCCCGGTCCTGCCCACAGAAAGGAAATCTTGTTCTCCAAATGACAATAAAATTCACTGAATATGAATTCCCAGGAACAGGGGAAATGGGCCAGACCTTTCCTACAAGTATGTGGCATTTAGTCTTTGGCAAGAAAAGAAAGCTGTCAGACTAAGCTTAAAATATTCCCTTTCCGTGATATAGTTATTAATTAAATCTGCTTAATCATTACTGCAACTATTGAGCAGAGAAATTCTAGGCACAGAGAGCTCAGGGAACAAGCAGGTTAAGGGAAAGTAAGAGAGAGTCAAGGGCAGAATCATGTTTGAACCTCCTCCTCCTTCCTTCCTCCTCTTTTAATTTTAAGGAATTGAGCAGTTGCTAAAAGGCCTTAGAGAGTCGGCTGGAGTTCTGTCCTGTGGGAACATTGCTCCACTCGCATCTCTCCAGCAGTTACCTCCAATAACTGACGCAGAGTGAGAACATACACATAAGCCCCCTTCAAAGGAAAAACATTACATCTACTCCCACTTTGCTAACAAGTTTTCTAAATCTTCAATAAATTTGTGTTAGCTGGAAATGAATGTCTGAATTTAGTCTTCAAAAATGTTCCTTCCCCCAAGCCACCCTAATCTGTATAATTACTGTTTTTTCCTAAGTCTTTCAAAATACCATAATTAACAGATTGGCAGATAACCCATATAACTGCAGTTAAGGCAAATATAGTATGCAGCTGTCTTTGCATTAAGTGATTAAATCAAATAGCATAGTTTCGAAGTACATTTATAAAGCATAAATTTACCTCCTGGCAAAACTGTCTTAAGTAACACACCCTACACCATCTGTTCACTCAGTATTAATACCATATTTCCCAGGACTATAGCTATGAAGAGTAGAGCTCCCAGCTGTGCAGAACCAAGAGGTGCTGAAGGATCCTTTGAAATACTCAGCAACTTTTGGATGCTCTTAAAAATACTCACAGTAATTGTGCATCTTAAACATACACAAACAACATGACTACATGCACACACAGGCACACATGTGTGCAAATACACCATGCATGTGCAAATACACCATGCATGTGCACTCCCATGCCTACCATCTCAAGACACGGATGGTCTATATTTTGATATTTTGAAAGGATGCTCACTTTCCATGAACAAGATGATATGCTGGTATGACTTTAAGTGCATTTACTCAAGTACATATTCTTTCATTAAATTATTATTTCAGTAATAATTTTTCTAATGCCTTCACATGTCAGACTAGGTATTAGGTATAGAGATACGATGGTGAACAGTGGTATTCCTTGTTCTCATAGAGCTTACAGTCTAGCACAGTCTTTCCTTAACAGACTACAATAAATGGTGATGGCTTTAAGACAGAATAGAAACACCATGGTGCAGGGTTCAATCCCCATACTGGCCAGCCACCAAATAAATAAATAAACAAACAAACAAACAAAAAACAGAATAGAAAACTTCAGTTAGTGTTTGTAAAATCAAAGCTATGAATATCTTTAAATTTGGGAGTATGTACAAGTGAAAATGGTTCACTCATGAAAAAATGATCTAGAACATGTCATGTGCAGTGACAGACTTCGTGGACAAAACAGGAAAGATGCGTACAATTTGGTGAGAAAAACTGAAGCTTGCAGTAAAAGGAAATGCTAAATTGGATGGTTTGGACTATTGTGCAGGGTTTCAGGGATATCAAGCATGTACTGAGAAATGGGAAGCCTGAGTGGGTTTCCTAGAACAATGGTTATCAGCCCCGGCTATACATTAGAATCATCTGGGGAGCCTTTTAACAATATTCATGCCCAGGTTCTACCCCAGGTCGATCATATTAGAAAATTTGGAGATGGAGATTGGGACATCTCTTAAAAAAAAAAGTTATTGAAGTGATTTTAATGAATACTATCTTGTAAAATGTAGGATTTGAGCTAGACATTGAATGAATCTAGAGCTGCATGGTTCTGTATATTAGCTACTAGCTACATGTAACTACTTGAATTTAAATTAAATAAAATTAAATAAAATTAGAATTCAGGTTCTCAGTCACCTAGTCACATTTCAAGGGCTCAGTAGTCACATGTGTCTAATGGTTAACATATTGGTCAGCACAGAACATTTCCATCTTTGCCAGTTCTACTGAATAGTGTTGATTTGGATGGATGAAGAAGGGAGAAAATAAACAATAGTATGAGTGAAGGCATGGCTTTAAGAAAGACATGAGCAGCTATAGGGAAAGGTGATTAGCTGCTTAGGGCAGTGGGAACACGTGGGAAATAGGCATGTGAGCTAGGCAGTAAAAGACAGCATGCGGTAGAGTTCCTTAGTAGGCGGGAATGCTGTTGGCTCTCCGTATCTGTGGGTTCCACGTCTGTGGATTCAACGAACCACAGATAAAAAATATTAAATAAATAAAAATAAATAACAAATAACAATACAATGATAAAAATAATGCAAATAAAAATACAGTATAGCAACTATTTACATGGTATTTATATTGCAATAGGTATGACAAGTAATCTAGAGAGGATTTAGAGGATATGGAACGATGTGCATAGGTTATTTGCAAGTACTATGCATTAAGTATAAGGGACTTCAGCATCTGCAGATTTTGGTATCTGCAGGGATTCTGGAACAAGTCCCCCACAGATATAGAGGGATGAATGTACTTAGATTAGAAGTGATAGGAAACAAGGGCTATGGAAAATTTAGATGTAGGAGAGTGCTAAAATGAAAACTGTGTTCAAGAAAAGTAGCCTGGCATAATTCAGGATGAATGGAAGAAAGAGTGACTGGAGTCTTTAAAACTGACTCAAAGACTTTCTCTTTTGTACTGGGTTAAATACTAAGATTAAATAAGAACCTGGCTCAACTAGCTAGATCCCATTTCACTCCATTTTTAGTTTTCTCTGGGAAGTCACATAGAAAATAATTTAAACTTAAAAAAATTAAAGATATGATGGATTCAAACTTGGCCACATTCGTGGAGGTGCAAAGCTAAGGCTTACAAAGTCTTGTTTTGCAGTTGCACAGTCATTCCTGTCAGATCGTGCAGGCCACCCAGGTCAGGTTCTCATTTCATAATTGAACACAGAGATGTGCAAAGACAGTAAATGACTTCCCAGGTTCTCACAGCTAACTTGAGGCAGAAATTGAATGAAATCCAGGGTTTCCAGTTTCCATACTGGGGATCGTTTTATTATACACCACTCTTCCAGATTTCCAGCAAAGCCAACCACAAAGAGTTTGCTTTTTCATCAAGGTTTTCAAATGAGGGTACTTTGGGGAGGAAAGCAAAAAGCAAGAGTGCACATAATCAGTTGGAAACAAAAGATTAGATATTATTATTTTGTGAAAGAAAGTGGAAGCAGACCCTTAAGTTTTGTGGCTTACATGAAACACCAAGAAAGTGAATGAGTTCATCTTCTTTTTTGCTGTTATTATATGAGAGTTTCTTTTAGAGGTACAGATTATTTGGCCTTTTTGGAGACTTAGCATTATACAAAATCTTGTCTCCCAAGAATTTATTTCTTTCATGTAAACTCTAATGGCTTATTATTAGACAGAGATAGAGCTTTCTGTTGCTATTTAAACTAAAAAAATAAAGAAGTTTCTTTTTATTAAAATCTGAGTTACTTAGAGCTGCTAGACTGGACTGCAAGGTTTGGCTGCAAAAGAAGATATTCTGAGTTTTATTTTGCATCAATATTTATTACTGTATCAGCAGCTACATTTATCATGCTTATAATTTATTAGTAGTCTTTATCTGGAGGAAGAAACAGATTCCATAATTACTGTGAATCACATATCCTCCAGGCATTTTTAAAAATCTAACTTTTGTTTACTGTCACTTGTACTGAACATTTCACTTTGTAATTCATAAAGAAGCAGTTCACAGAAAACTAGTATCTGGCCTACCCCAATATTTTCCATTTTATTAGTCAATGGAAGTTGGCTTTAAACTACCCAGCTTATAATTTATAACCAGAACTGACAATTTAATCATTTTAGGATGCGTTCAAGCACAGCTCAAAGTTTTAACAAGACTGCTCCCTTTATCTCGGAGCATCTCCCTGTCAAGAAGGCTCTTGTATTTTAACAAAGAGAACAGCCCGTCTTTTCAGTTTCCCTTGAGTTAAAATACGTATTGAAGCACTTTATGAGGAAAATGAGGTGGGGAGTAAAATAAATCTCCAAGAGGGAAGAAAATGTGAGTTTTTTGAGGTCATATAAAAATTAAGTGAGAAAATGGCACAATTATTTTGACAGCAGGTGGGATCTCTAAGCTGTTAATTAAGAGACCAACCATTAAGAACATGAAGACTCAAGTTTCTAGAGGTTTCTTAATTCTTTTCTGGTATTTTGAGAAGATTTGATTATATGGTACTATTTGTAAATGTCATTTTATAGATTAAAAAAATGACAGAGGAAGCACCTTAGCAAAATGGTCATCCCTGAGGGGACAAGAGTAAAAAACACTGTTTGCCAGATTCTCATTTTACATAACTCAAAATGATTTACCCTACAGACGAAAGACCATTCATTATGAGAAATAGTGATGTGATTAAGCATGCCTATGCTAGGCCAACTAATAACTCAGGCACCCTAGGCAAGAGAATGATATCTTCAGCTGATACGATAAATAGATGGATGGACAGATGGATGAATAGACGGATGGATAGATGGGCAGACAAAGATAGTACTCATGTAAGCAAATATCACCCAGTATTAGCTAGGTCATGTCCATGTCAAATA
Source organism: Cynocephalus volans (assembly GCF_027409185.1). NCBI lineage: Eukaryota > Metazoa > Chordata > Mammalia > Dermoptera > Cynocephalidae > Cynocephalus > Cynocephalus volans. The sequence goes on along the minus strand of NC_084475.1, from coordinate 55,144,696 downwards.
GAAACAAGCAAGAAGTACCAAAAGAATGCAGACTGGTCGATGGGTTATACCCTGTGTAATGAATGACACTGGAAATAACTCCGGGGAAAACTCTGAGTTCTTTCTGGCAGGAGCTTTGTCTTACTCTTCTTTGTATCCTCAGCATCTATCATAGTATCCTCAGCATCTATCCTCTCATCCAATCGTAGTTCAATACGTTTTGGATAAATAAAGGTAAAAGAAAAGAAAGAAGGATGGATCCCTAGCTACAAATGCTATCAAATAGCATTTTGGTGAATAAGAATGATATTTTTTCTACTGGAGTTGAAAAGAAGCTTAATATCACAGATGGAAGGTACCTAGAATAGAAATAAGAACTACTTCAAGATGTTATTCTGAAGCAGACTATCTAGAAAGCCTTGAAGAGGCCTTGATGAAGGGAAGCGATATTGGAGGCAAGGCAGGGGAAATGTACAGGATCACAAAGTAGGACAGCACCCAGAACGAAAAGACCTATGAAGACCTGGTGTGCTGTCCTTAGTTGAGTAGCCCGGACAAACCTTCCACCTGCCTCAGTTTCTTATTTTGTAAAATAGAGAGTAAAACTAATTTACTCCTTATATCCTTTCCAAGGTCTAATGTATATTTTTATAATTCTTATGTTCCATTCTTGAAATCCCTTACCTGACTTCCTGGAAATAAAGTTGTTTGATTATTTTCTCTTTTGGGGAAGAGCAGCAAAGAGCAGAAATATTGATTATCATATTATTTTCCAGTCATGTTATAATTTGAAAAGATTTTCTTGTTTCTCAAATGTGATTTTGTTGCACAAAAGCCCTAAAATGCATATGATTTCTTAAAAGTAACACCTTAAAAAAAAATTGGATTGGAGACCAAAAAAAAACTTGCTTTAAAAATAAGCTCCTCTAGAAATATGCCTATATTTTGATATGTACTTGCAATTACATATGCCAAGTATCAAAACCTTAGTAGTCTTTCCTTTTTCAAGTTTTTCAGTAATATTTAGCATTGGGCTATATGATAGAGCCTGACGCTTCATTGTCTTAGCTTTCAAATTGGGAATTTCCATTGCTTCAGTCAAAAATCTGGTGAAGCCCATCCTTCATCTCCAGAGCTGGCAGGCTGCAATTTCCAGATGCAGTTCAAATTCTCCAAGTGATCATAGAGTTCTGGCCAGATATTTAAACTGATGGACATAGTACAGAGTAGTGGGATACCTGTACCTAGCATTTGTTTCTAATTCTGAAGGAGGCTGGTAACAAGATTTTTCTACTAGTAGGAAATACTAACATAAATTGATTTTCACAGAAAACATGACTAAGAGAGAAGTACCGAAAGTCAGCATGAAGTATGGTGAGGCAAACAAGGTTCAGGTTTATACCAGTGTAGAAACACTGTGAAGAAAATTAGAATTTAAGTAAAATCTGCTGGCCCAACACTAGAAGAAGGGCTCAAAGGAAGAGAAAAGCCTGAGATGAAAGAATTGGAGTGAAAGGATTGCCCTGAAAAGGCTGAAATGGGATGGGATCTGCCTTGGAGTTGGTCCTCAGCAGATCAACTCTACGGGGCAGGTGCTATCAACATACAAAAATAAGAACAGCTAAGTGCTCCTTCATGGCAAGAAGAATCAATCTCTAGGTAGGTACTATGCCAGCTCCACCCAGAAAAATTAGGATCTTTTGAGTAAAGAAATTTCAGGTCCAGTAAAGCTCCAACTGATTGTATTTGTATTCTTAATCATAACTACCATTTATCATGAGAACAGAAACTTTCATCTCCACATTCCAGATAAAGAAACTGAAAAAGAAAGAGATAAAATGACCTTTCCTAAGTCATGCAGTTGGTATGTGACAGGGCAAAAGTTTGAAATCATGATGTAAATGTGATTTTTAAATTTTTATATGTGTGTCTAGTATTGATTTTTTATTTCATTTGCCTTTTTTTTTTTGCTTTTTTACTTTTTATTTTTTTTAAATTTTAATTCTCCATAATTTCTTTATTTTTGGACTCTGCTAAAATTCACTCTTTCTTGATACCTTCCCTTTAACTTCTGCATCAAGCTGTTCCTTTGGTTCTTATGTTCCTCCTCATCCTTCCATTGCCACATCTGCCTGCCTGTGTTCCTCCTTCCCACTCTTTAAACATCAATACTCAGTCCTTATGTTGCTGATCCTTTCTCCACCTATTCTAATTTACTTTTTACATTTTTCTTTAATTTTTAAAATTTATTAGTAGCACATTCATTCTTACAAATCATGATATTTCTTTACGACCTATTCATGACCTATCACTTCCCAACCCCCTTCCTCCCTTCCATCTCTAGTATCCGTAGGTTTGTTCTCTCCCTCTGAAAGTTCAGCATATGCTGTGGTCTTTCTTTCTTTTCTTCATTCCTTCCTTCTTCTCTCTCCCCCCCTTTTTGTTTTGCTTTTTTTAAAAATAGTTTTTAAAACCTTTTTGACAATGTCAAGAACTCATTTGTAACAAGAAGATCCCATTGTTTTTGCCTGAGATATAACTTAATAAAACTGCTTAAAAGTTGAAATTTTTCACTTTGAGGAGTTGGGTATGATGACGACAGCTGTGGGTATCAATGTTTGGTCATCTCAAAGGAAAAGTAAAACTCAGCAGGATTAATCAATGGGCCATTTTGTAGAATAATTTATCAGGAAACAATTTGAAACTCATAGAAAGTTACGAGAACAATAAAAAACACCACAATACCTTTACCCAGATTCAGTTATTGTTTATGGTCTGTCCCATTTGCTCTTTCTGTCTATACAAACATCATTGTCTCAGACTTTTGAAATTCAATTGTATACAACACGATCCTTTCCCTCTAAATACTTCAGTGTGTATTTCCTAAGAAAAAGAATATTCTCTTACTTAGTCACAGTACAGTTATCAACTTAAGTAAAATTAGCATGAACACAAGACTTTTATCTTATGTACCATCTCTATTCCAATTTTGTCACTTTACCTATCCAGCAAGGTCCCTTATAGTATGTTTTCCCTCCCATACAGGACTGGTAATGATCCAATATTGTATTTACTAATCATGCTCCTTTAGCCTCCTTTAATCTGGAGCAGTTTCCCAAATATCTTTGTCTTTTATGATTTTGATGTTTTTAAGAATGCAGTTGAGGGACCATTTTTAGAGTTCTTTCTTCTCATCTGGAGACAGTTTTTCTGGAGTTTATTTTTATTCAAACTTTGAAGGGTGTTTTTAGATACGAGAGTCTTTTAACCTCTAGGTTCAGTGCAAGGCATGGTAAGATGTGCAGAGATGTGCATGCAAAAATAAACAGAAATTCATCTTGCATTGAAGGGAGAGTAGATAAGGGTTGGGAAAAGCTTGAAGTGTAATCCTGCTTTGGTCTGAATATTTATGTCCTCCCCAAATTCCTATGTTGAAAATCTAACCCTCAAGGTTATAGTATTAGGAGGTACGGCCTCATGGGAAGTGATTAGGTAATGAGAATGGAGCCCTCATGAATGGGATTAGTCCTCTTATAAAAGAGACCCCAGAGAGCTGTCTTGCTCCTTCCACCATGTCAAGACATAGCGAGAAGGCACCATCTATGAGAAAACAGGCCCTCATTAGGCACCAGATCTACCAGCACCTTGATCTTGAACTTCACAGCTTCCAGAATTGGGAGAAATAAATTTCTGTTGTTTATAAACTACTCAGATTATTATATTTTGTTATAGCAGCCTGAATGGAATAAGACGAAGCTCTTTGGGGTAGTTGACCCAAGGGAAGCTCTGACACCAAAGGACATTGTGAAAGAGAGGAGCTATCAATTTTGGTAAAGCCTCGTCCCATGAATGGGAAAGATTTGGGAGTCCTGGCCAAGGTGATTAATTAGCATTAGGAGAGAAGTTGAAGAAATCAAAGTAAAGAATAATAAAGTGCTTGAACCCACTGGTATAAAATCTTAAGAATGAGGCCATAAGTAGTATGAATCTCTTAAAATGTTTGGCTAACACATGTAGATAAAACAGATATATATATATACACACACGTACACATATGCACACTAAAATGACCCCATCAATTATTCTTAATAAGTATTGAAAGGATTTTGCTGAAAAGTTATCTAGTAGATGGGGAAAATTAGGAAAACATTCATAGAAGAAAAAATCTGTAGATATGATTAAAAAAAAATATTCCTCTATGTGGCTTCAACTGCTCTCTTAAAAAGTTAGGGCCTCATGCACCCTCCAAATCAGAATGCTACCCAGGTTGGAGTAGGGAGTGGAAGAACCAACATGCTCTGTATAAGAAAGAGAGAAGAGTTTGAAATATTGTGGTGACAGTGGTGCTGTGGGGACCTGAGAGCGAGGAGTGAGTAAAGGCTACTTTGCTCACTAATTTTTTCTTGTGAAAGTGGCATGTTTGGGGGATGCTTGACAGCAGGCTGAGGTCTGTGTCTGGGTTGACACCAGGCCAAAGTAGATTATATGAAGAAGCTGGCATAGAGGATGGAGAAGATTTTCAGAGTGTAAACCTATAGAAATTAGCAAAAATTTTAGGATAAACTTCAGACTTTCATGGCTGTAGAACTGACAGATTTAAAGCCAAGATATCCAAGGGTAGAAGATGGACCTTGTTAACATTTGAGTTATATTTGAAATAAATAGAAACTTGTCCGTGTGTGTGTGTGTGTGTGTGTGTGTGTGTGTGTGTGTGTGTGTGTGTGTGTGTGTGTGTGTGATATGATGAAAGGATGGACTTGGAGAATAGCAAGGTCCAGAGAAGGGCAGGAGGATCTAATGGCCTGGATAGCAGGTTCACATTTCTTCTTTTACCCCCTCCTCCTCTCTCAGAAACGCTCTGTGACAATTCTGCAGCTATTTGATGCAGGCCTGGAACTCTAGTCTCAAGTGTGTGTTCTCTATGCCCAGTTGCCTGTGGATAAAGGAGTATGAGCTCATTTTTTTTCTGGAAGACTTTTTGTCCCCTGTATGAGCTCAAGCTCTGCTTTCTTGGGCATTGACTTGGTTTTCTACATCCAGTTTTTGGTGTGGATCCTCCTTCGGCTTTAATCAACACTGGGGAGAAAACGAGATCCAAATAAGGCAAGGGAACTCTAAACCCAGCCCCTAAGAAACACTGAATCTTGTTTTTTCTACTCATCTCTGCTTTCTAAATCATGAAGGAGCAGAGAGACACCTGAGATGGAAACTCTCAGGACGTGGTGAACACTGTCATTCCAGGGAACAAGCTGGGCAGGGCAGAGATTAGACGGGGCTTAGGGCTTCTCCACAACAACTCACATGCCATCTGCCTGGGTGAGGTAACAATTCCTAGAGGAGATCTCAAATACCATTCTTCACAGGCGGTGGATTGACTTATTCAGGGATTTCAGGACACCTGAGAAAAACAATTTCTCAACATTGCTCATCAGCTTCCTTCCCATCTCAGGTGTCTTCAGGACAGTCCTCCTCCATGTGTTGGGGCTGACCTAAAGAGCAATGCTGAGCCTTTGATCAGATGCTACCCATCTATGCTCAAGGAGCAGAATCCTACTGAATGGAGCATAGACGTTCCTAAAGATCTGAGAATCTGTGCCCTTCGTCAGTGAAGAACCACTGTATGATATCAAGTAAGTACCTCATGCAGAAAAATCTTTGTGATGAGTTTTTCCAGAGAGGGCACAATGGAAATTTATTTTATCCTCTTTAAAAAATGAACAGCAAAGAAGGAAAACTGGTCTTAATTAATGAAATCCAAAAAGACATATTATTTATGAATAATGAATGTCTGCAGCTTGCCTAGAGAGAGGGGAGTGAGAATTAAATACAAGACTTTTCAGTCTTTTCTCATCATCCAGCATCAGTGCTAAGAACTAGGAAGAGGGCTGAAGGCGAAATATTAGCAGGTAAGATTCTGCCTGCTCAACTCTGTGTTTTCTGAGGAATAACTTCGTCCCATGAAGACCTAGACAATCTCTGACAATGTCAGTTTCTAGAAAGAGTCCTTCTCAGAAACAGAACCAGTTGACGGAAGGTCCATAGAAAGGAAACCAGAAACTGAGCAGTCTTCAGATTCCCTGCTGTGACCACCCATAGGAACGAAAGGGTGATGGAGTTGGGCAGTGGGGCTTGCCTACTGGGTGGTGGCATGAGATGCAATGTGTGTTAGTCAGGGTTCTCCAAAGAAACAGAGCCAACAGGACGTGTGTATATATGTAGAGAGATTTATTTAAGAAATTGGCTCATGCAGTTACACAGGCTGGCAAGTCTAAGATCTACAGAGTGGGCTGGCAGGTTGGAGACCCAGGGCAGAGCTAAGGTTGTGATTCAAGTCCAAAGGCCATCTGATGAAGAACTCTTTCTTGTTTGGGGAAAGTCAGTCTTTTATTATATTCAGGCCTTCAACTGGTTAAATGAAGACCGCATCTATTATGGAGGGCAATCTGCTTTACTCAAAGTCCTCCAATTTAAATGTTAATTTCCTTCCAAAACACCCTCACAGGAACATCCAGAGTAATGTTTGACCAAATATCTGGGCACCGTGGCCCAGCCAAGTGGAATGAATACTTGGAGACAAACCTTGTTGCTGTTGTCGGACAAGTCATTTAACTTCCCTAAATTTCAGGATTTTCACTGGGTAAATGAAAGTGTACTGTACATACTTGAGTTTCACTATTGTCATTGATCCTTTGAGCTTAAATCCAAATTCCTTGGGCTTTCAGGGTCTAATCTGAAAGAGTCTGAATGGAACATTCTGCGATGCATCCTATAAGACCCTTTGATTTTACCTTCATCTGGTGTAACTCATGTACTATTTCCCCAGCTCAAAGAGCTCTCCTGAAGCCTCTGTGATTGCACCAAACCTACTTTTTCTTCAAAAAACCTGATTAATATTTTCCATTCTATTCTTTATTTCTTTTTCTAGCTTGCCATATGGAATTGCAGGACCTCATACAGCCTGGGGTTGACCTGAGAGGGAGAACCCACAGGGAAAGGCTGTGAGAACAAGGCTTGGGGTGACAGAGAAAAGGATGTCATGGAGTCACGGATATGGAGGATGTGAACTCTGCTGGGCCTGCCTGTCCTCTTGTGCTCCTGGATAAAAGTTGTACGTATCTCCCACACACCTGCACAAGCTGCTCTTTGAATGTGCCCTTCCAGAGCGGTTGTGGTAAGATCCTTGCTCTAAAGGTGCAGTAGAGCAAACATAGAAGCAGATAGTCTGTTGCATCGGAGCTGGGCTGGACAAAGTTGCTGATCTCCCTGTCACTTGTGAGATCCACTGAGGGGTCACTCAATTTGGTCTCCTTACTTCTGTCTACCACAGGACCAAACTACACTCTCTCTTTCTTTCTTTATTTTTAAACCACTGCCACTGGGTGTCTTCCTTCCATCAGAGCCACATTTGACACTGGATTCCACATTGCTCATGGACCATCTTTCACCCCCACCACTTGCCTTTTCCTTTCTATTCCCAGAGCATACTCAGATTCGGGAACCTATTTCCCACCTTGGCTCCTCTTTTCTTTGGACTCTATGTCCCTTTCTGACTCCACATTCTCTTGGAATCTTAACCTCCCCTCTATCTTGACCCACCCATGGATCCACTGACTCAACTGATGCCTTCCTACCCCACAATGTTTCATTTGAGGGACTGTATCAGTCTGTTTTCTGTTGCTCATAATAGAATACCTAAAACTGGATAATTTATAAAGAAGTGAAATTTATTTCTTATGGTTATGGAGGCTGGGAAGTGCACGGTCCAGGGGGCACATCTGGTGAGTGCCTTCTTCTTGGTGGGGGTTCTGTACAGAGGCCCCTGGCAACACAGAATATCACATGGTGAGAATCACATGAGCAAGAGAGTTAACATGCTCACTTGCTCTCCTTATAAAGCCGTCAGAACCACTCCCTAATATTAAACCATTAACCTACTATTCCATGAATGGATTAATCCATTCCCACGGGCACAGTCCTCATGATCCAATCACCTCTTAAAGCCTCCTTCTTTTAACACTTCCGTAGTCTAATTTCCCACCCGCTAAATATTGTTACAATGGGGATCAAGCTTCTATGAGTTTTGGAGGAACATTAAGTCCACAGCAGGGACCCAGCAGAGTCCCAGCTAGAGAAGGACCTGGGCAAGGGCCTCTTGCATAAGTTCATAAACAGCCCAAAATATGACCTATCAAGGGATCCAGAGAGCTACCTGGTGAAGGAGTTGGGGGGTGGCCTCCAGGAGGAGACAAAATGTGACTTGGCAACTCTCTCACAGAATGTCTTATCACCAGGCCCATGTAGTACCTAGACCAAAAGGATCCTGAAAACACCAGAACATATTCTTGGGCAGGAAGGTGAAGCAGATCAATCAGTGTAGGATCCCTGTGGTTGTGCATCCTTTGTGGATTTCTGACCACTGTACATTGACCTGCTCTGGAAAGTCCCATAACTACTTGAAAATCATGTATTTGGCACCCTTGTTGTAGCAGGGATATCACAATGCTTTTCTGGGGTTGGCCTTCCTTGATCCAGGTCCTCAATAGTTTCTAGAAGCCCATATTATGCCATTTGGGGGTGCACCAGAGGTGGGGCCCAACATGGGGAACCCTTGAGTCCAACTGACTGTTTAGGGTGAGCAATCCTGATCACTTTCATTCTTTCCTTGTTCAGCTACCTTTGTTTCAAGGAGCGATTCTGTAGTCAATGTTGCCAAGCTCGCAGAAGAAACCCTCAAGCAGGTCAGGGAGAAGAGGGGATCACAAAAATTTCAGCCCCTGACGTGGTTAGCTCTTTTCCTGCACCTTCCCTTGGGTGAAGAAGACTAGCCTGCCATGAAGGGATCCTTTCTAATTTTTTTCATAGGCTTAGAGAGGTCCTTCAGACTGGGGTGGAAGTGGAGCCTAATTCCCTTTCCCTTTAGTGTGGGTTGAATTTAGTGACTTGTTTCCCAAGCATAGAAAGGGAAAATAGTAACTTTACAATGGAGAAGCCTAGAAGCCACCATCTTAACCATGTGATTAAGGTTAAAATCACTGGTAATAAGTCATATTGATATCATGTATTCCTTGATATGATACAGTGAGGACACCTCCTCTTTGTGGTATTTTCCCTCAAATCCATAACTCAAATCTAGTCAATGAGAATCTATCAGGCAAACCCAAATGGTAGGACATTTTACAAGATACCTGACTTATACATTTAAAAATACTGTTCAAGGTCATGGCAAACAAGGGAAGACTGAGAAATTGTCCCAGATCAGAGTAGACTAAGTAGATATGATGATCCAATGCAATGTGGTATCTGGATTGGATCCTAGAAAAGAAAAAGAACATTAGTGGAAAAAATCACAAAGCCTAGAGTTTAGTTAATAATATTGTATCAATGTTGATATTTAGTTTTAAACAATGTATCATGGTAATATAAAATGTTGACATTAAGGGAAGCTATGTGACCGGTATGTGGGAAATCTCTGTAACATTGTGTCAACTTTCCTGTAAATCTAATGTTATTCCGAAATAAAAAGTTTATTAAAAATATCTAAAGATGATAAAATGGACACTATTAAGAAGCATTGTTAATAAACACTCAGGGAACTAAATAACACTTTCTTTTTAATAATAAATGAATCAATAAATATAGCCACCTTAAATCAGAATTAAATGTCTAATACAACATTTTATAATGATTTTAACAGGAGCAAAATTTGTAACTCTGATCAATGGTAAAATGACTTAGTTTTTGCACAAAAAAGAAAACAATTTTAGATTGAGATATGGTAAAATAAATTCGTATTTTAGTTATGGAAATTTTGTTATGCAATGATGAGGAAATGACTAGACAAGATAGTTTACAAAAAATTGCCTACAGCCACCAAACAGTTTTCCCTAGAATGGAAGTCCTTTCCAATAATCTCAAAGATGAATTGAATCAAAATTTTGAAAACCACAAAAAATTTTGATAAACTTTTTCTTGATATTGATAATATATTTGTTTATTTAAATTTATAGACACATTTTATCTTAATAATATTGAGATGACATAAGAATTAGTGAATGTATCTAACTTGAGCAGATGTAACTTCAAATCTAATATGCTTTGCTTCAAAGTTAAATAAATTCTGTTAAAAAGGATGAAGTGGTGGTGTCAACACAGTTGTAAGTATTAAAAGGAAATGAATTTTTAGTATTTGGCTCGCTTACTGGAAAACCTTTAAGCATGTTTGGAACAACTTGAGTATGTAAATCTTCTGCAACTGTAAATTTTATGAAATATAATGGAGATCTAATATATCCAGTGAAAATTTAGCATCCAAATTGAGAAGTTTTGTAATAAGGTATACATCAAATTGTGAAGACTGAAAGAACAATGTGAAAGAAAAAAAGAATATGAAAGAATTTCATTATTTATTTTTATTTGCTGCATGTTGTAAACATGTTTTAAATATATTGAATAAGTAAAACATATTATTAAAATTAATTTCACCGCTTTTTCAAATTTGGCTATAATTACATGTGTACCTAGCATTATATTTCTATTGGGTGATGCTGAAACGTACATTTTCTTTTTTTTTTCTTAAAATGCTGTAATACTGATCTCTTTCATCCTCTAGCATCTCTCACCTTCTAAAATATTTCTTAAAGATAGCTAACCATAGTTTGGAAAATTCCTCTGTTCATTGTCAGCAATCTGGATCCAGAGGGCTGAATTTATTTAGAGCAGTTGAGTGATTTTATAGCATCTTTCCATGTATTCTTGGCTTTAGTCGTCTCTTCCTGATGCTATTTCTACTCTTACGCATTTGGCCTTTTTCTTCAGTAAATAAGTCACAATAGAAAGGGAATTAATTCACAGTCCATCATCTGTTGCCTAACTCCATAAATTCCAAGCTTTTTTGCTTGTTCATTTGTTTTCTTTCTTGCTTTGAACAGAACGTTGTTAAAAGCACTTATTGTTTTTGCTTAGTATTTTCCACAAGCCGTTCACTCTAGCTTCTTGGTTCAGTTCTTGTAGGCCGGTCCCATTCATATTGGTCCTTTGCTAATAATGCTCCTTCCATGTCTTAGATATATTCTTATTTTGTTTACTTCTATGAGTTTTAAAGGTCTAGTGTATAAAGAGGGTACATGCAGCTTAGAGAACACTCAGATAACATGCAAGGAGACATCTGAGCTTATAGGAGACTTCTAGTAACAGGCAAGGAAATACTTGCCACAGGACAAGTTACCTGACAGCCTCCAGCTGTCAGCACCTCCAGGATCCACCTGGAACCAAGGCCACAAACTTTCTGAGAAGCCCCAGCTGATGGTCCCAAGCAGTCCTGGACCTAGTGATTTTTGCAGGACATGTCTCATCAGCAATCTTCTATCTGCAGCTCCCGGTGGGCTAGCTGACAGTTTGTCTGATGTCCCCTGCCCAATCCTGCACCCTCCCTGCTTTCTTTTCACAAAACTCTGATCTGCCTTGTGACCGGATGGCTTTCCTTACTTAAACCTGTTTCCCTCCTCTTTTGTCTTTCATGAGCATCGTGACTCCTACTTCCAATAAACCTCCTGCTCTCCGAATACTGTTTTCATGTCTGCGTCCAAGTGCCATAGTTCCTTAACTACTTTCCTTTTTCTTCCTTTCTGTGATTGCTTGAAAATATTAGCGTCTCTCATTCTTTCCTGGGAAATGTTTAGAACCTCTGGCAATAGAATCCCATATACAAAGGTACTAGGAAGCGTTCATGGAAAAATAGAATCTAAAAGATGATATGACATACTGGCCAGCCGCCCCCACCATCAAAGATAATATGAATCTTTCCATGAACTTTTCCAAATACCCTGTATTTCCACTCTGAACCTACTGAAATCTACTTTGCTAAAGTCTATATTATCAAGAACTTTGAGGTGATGTATCTATGTTTTCATCTTCTGAAATCTTTTTTCTCTTTTTTTTAAGTAACAATCACAAGTTTAAACGTAATTCATATCAAATAATTCTAGAGTTGATGCTGAAACCTCTTCTTTTATAGATGCTGTGATTTAGCTGAAGGCCAGAGTAGTTAAGTGATTTATCTCCAGTTGCAAGAACTATAAAATTAATTTCCATCATAAGTTAGTTGTCTCAAGAGAATTCCTTTGCTTTCATGACATTTCTAATCCAAAAGTTTTAGATCCTTGTCCTAGACTGCTCATCTAGTAATCTTATTAAATTACTTCCTAATATACTTAACTACGATTATTTTACTCATCTGAGGTTTGATAGATTAATAGATTAGCTCCCTATGTATGATGAGTGCCTTCTCCTTAGAGGAATATATTCCACATACTCCAGGGATAGCTCTTTTTCAATGGCTAAATCAGCAAGGAACAAGATGATCATGGAAAAACAATTACTATATATGTATATATAAAAGTTTTATTTAATTAGGCTAGGCCAGCAAGTTAATATGACAGTGCAATATCAAAAGACATAAAATGAAAGTGTTAATAATGAAAATGAACTTAGGTAACCTATGAAATGTTTGCTGAAAGCATCCTTTTTTCCCCTTGTTCTATCCATAGCTGCCCCCCTTTTTTCTCTTCATCCAAATGGCTACTTCTCTGATTGTCCATTATTTGATCAACAATTAACCCCAGGGAACAGCATCCAGAATTTCCTGGCAGGCATTATTAGCCTCTTTTCCTGCAGACATTGTGGTGCATCTTGGGAAAAGAAACTCAAATTAACTACCAAAAGGTAAGATAGAACTGGGGGGTGCCTACTCAGACTTGGGTAGGAGGCAGAGAGGGTGGCAGTTTATAACAATTAGACTTAAAGTCTTGAAAGGATTAAACACATACACACCCAGTTAATTTGCCCCCAGGAGGCATGCAAGTGATTTTCTTCCTGTAAATAATTCTGTCAAATGTATCCATGTTTTCATTAACTGCTGAAATAATTTTTTCTATTCATTGTAGGGTTATACTGCACTTTTTTGTGTTAATACGTATTTATCTTCTTACGTTATTCTATTACAATCATTAACTGCAGTGTGTAAATGTACTAGTTATTACTGTCTAACTTTCGTTGATAAAAGCATAATAAGGGAAAGAAGGTGAAAAAATCATAACATAAAAAGCATGCAGCCAGAGTTTCCTGCCAAGTAGCAGGGCACTGAATTCATGACATTTAGTTTCTGTGCCCAACAGCTATACCCTGTAGTTTTATTGAAAGAGAATACTGATCAGCGCAAGGAACATAATATTCTTGAGAATTGCACATCATGGAATTGAAGAAAATGAGAAATTGGAGTGAAAATATCCATGAGTTACTTTTTCTTTCTTTCTTTCTTCCTTTTTTATTTTATAATGAAAGTAATTTCACTGTGCGCTGGGAAGGCGTCAGATGTAAGATAGAGGTTAAGATAGGGTAGCTTCCTGTCAACAGTCTCCATTTGGAAGGCTGGTTACTGCAAAGAAAAAATGCACAATGTAAGAACTAACCATAAGGAAAAGTAAAATAAAATGTTGGTGACACCAAAAAAAAAAAAAAAAAAAAAATTCCTTAAGGAGGAACAAATGCATGTATACATGACTCTGTTATTTTAAAAAAATCTCATAGCTGTCAAAGCATTTCAGGGCTGTTGTGGATAAGCAATATCTTGAACATGACTTTTTTTTGTAGACAATATTTGAAATGAAACAAAATCTGGGCAAAATGTAGCAAGTGTAGCCTTTTAACTATGCAGTATGCTAATGTGTCAGATTGACTGTACAGTTGAACAGCTTGAGGGAATGGCAGTATTTGAATAATATTATATGTTAACCTGGCCTTTACAAATAATCTCTGTTTACCTGCAAGATGTTATGAGCTTAAGTACATAAAACGTAACTTCTTCAGACATTTTTCCTCACTAGGTTTTTGAATTTTTATTAGCAAAGTAGCATTTAAGTATTTTTTTAAGGAGAGGAATTAGATTAGATTTGGGGGAGGAGGAGGATATTGATTATTGATGATAAAAACAGAGGTGACTATAGATTTGTCATGGTTGAATGTGGGTTTTAATAATTTCTATCATTTGTTTTTTTTAGATCATGAGAATTAAAAAATAAAACAAAGGTTGACTCAATTTCTTAATATTTACAAATTAAATGCAGCAATAACGGAGTCTACTTGTATATATGAAGTCCTGCTTCTTTCTCTTTGATTGTTCTAGAAGCCATTTCATGCACATTAAAGAAAGGCCATTGGCACAGATGAAGAATCTGAAACACAGAAATGTTGCATGTGGTTTTCTCTAAATTGTATTTAATTTTGCTTCTTGGGAAAGGTGCATTCCAAAATACACATATTTTTACTCGATTTTAGTGTTTTTCCTTTTTCCACCAAATAATTTTTGTCTCTATATTAACCATCTACATTGATCAACTTAAAAATACTTAATCCCATGTCACTGGGAGGGCGACTATACCGGCTGCCATATCATACCTCTCAACAGCATTGCCTTTAAAACCCATGTAAGTCTTGTCCACTACAATGAATTATGTATAACTGGTGGGCTACTTCTTGGCTTGGAAAAAATGTGACATGTTAGATTAAAATTAAATATTGAGTAGGCTTTCTTCTAATGGCATGAATTAAAGAAAGATGCTTCTTTTTCACTAGCGAGGTATGGAAGCCTCGGGTTGCAAATGTTTTCACAAAGGAATGTGACTGTCACAATATGGTGAGAACAAATTGCACATATAATGTGCAGCTCAGTCCTCTACTGCTGGTTGGTTTCAGAAGGAAGTCCTAGCAGCTTTTGGTAATAACTCAGTGATTAAGATCTCTTGGGAGGCTTTGCTGCCTTTTCGACACACCCTTTGTGGCCTGTGGCTTGTCGGGGCCTGCACTGAATCCACAGTCTGTCATTAGGGGAAGTCCTGAAGCAAATTAATTGCAATGGTGTCAACCACAAAACTCAGACTAAAATTCCCCAGCAGAAGCCCATGTCCTCTGTTCATCCAGGAAAGCTCAGCAAGTAGCCGCACTACAAAGGAAGAGCATATTGAGAGGATATGTGGGAGAAACTCAGAGCCACCTTGATGGACCTGGGGAGGGAAGGGAGGAAATGTGACAAACATTGGCAAACTAACAAACCTCTTCAGAAGATCTCAACTCCAAATTTAACTTTCATCTGCTGGTTTATTTACATATTAGTTCCTTCTTCCCTCTTTTTAGTAACACATTGGAAGAGAATTAAAATAGTTTCTATACATTTCAAAACAAAATAAGCCAACCACCACAAGAGAGGTTATTTTAGGATATGTCGATTGCAAACTTTACTCCCCCTAATGGATCCAGTCTTTTCAAGATGCTGGATTAGAATTTCCTATGCCTTTCATGTGATAACCGTAGTTGACATTAAGTCCTGAGACTTGGCGAGGATAGAATAGGTCATTTCTGTTGCAGGGGTGGGCATGTAACTGGGTGTTTATTTCTCAGCAACCTAGAGGTTCCTTCGCACATAGAGGGCCACCGTCTTTGATGGTGTTCTAGTGCCCTGAGGGCTTCTAAGTGTAAAAAAAGCAAACTAGAATGTGGCTTCATATGAAATAATTCACTATGCAGGGACAAAGCTGGATGTGTGACTCAAAGGATCTCTGAAGTGAAGATTAACTGCCAGTCATCAGGAAACTCAAAGTCATTTAAAGTAAGAGGTACCAGAAGCCAGAAGACAGAAGCCATAAACACATACAATATTAATAAAGCAATTACAGTAAGTGGTAGAACATTCTGCTTTGCAAATCTCTTGCCACTTCAAGAAACATCTGTCTCCGCCACTAGAAATTACTGTTAAAAAAACCAAACCAAAGCAAACAAGCTGTGCTTTGCGTTTTAGCTTTGCATTCCATATCCTGATCAGTCAGTCTGCTGCCAAAGCTTCAATACCAATTTCATAGCCTATTCCCTGGGTTGGTTTTCCAACCAATGTAGCCAATTGTGCTTATAGTAGGCAGAGGAGAAATTAGTTGATCCGCTGTATGTTGCAAAGTGCCTGAATCCAACCACACATAATGTCTCAGGAGGGTGAGCAAGGAATTCAAGTGACCAGATGAATCCTTATTTAATAGAAACCAGCTTAATCCTCAGCCTCCTCAGTTCATGAAAGTTGTTGGTTCCTGATTTTTTAAAAAGTGAATTCTCATGCTTATTTATAGTACATAACATCAGTTGCTTTGCTACTGGTCAATAAAACTCAGGCCTGGCTGGCAGAGGGAGTGTCATGGAGGCCAATGAACATGTTTTCAGGAAACCTGAAACCTGGGTTCCATCTCTATTTGAACATGAATGACACAAACTCTCTGAGACTTTCCTTTTCTTCATTTTAAAATAGGGATTTTAATTCCTGCCTCTGCTGTCTCAAAGAAGATCAAACTGAAAATGTTCACGGAAATGCTTTGTACACTGTAGAGAGCTACAACATTGTAATGACTTTCCACATGCACAGGCTGTAGAACATTTTATCTTGGACCAGCACCTAGTTTCTTAAAGAATAGTTAAGAAAGGTGTCATATCCATAAGCAATCATGGAGCTCAAATGGGCCCATCCATTGAAAAAGAAACAACAAAACAATGTGACTCAGAAAAGAGGAAATAAAAGTTTGCTTCAGTCATCAAGAAAAGTAGAAGATAAGAAGGTAATTGTAGTTTAAATGGGAGATTGTAACAGAAGAAGAAATTTCAAAGGTCCACTCACTAGGGGACATAATGAATTGCAGCATTGTCGACCTGAGTGAATAATTGGGTTAAAGAACGATTCACTAAAATATTTAGGTTAGGAACCTTCAGAAGTCTACTTAGATTCCTTTTTCGCACTTGCCACAAAATCCTGATTTAATCAGTCACCAAATCTCTCTTCTTGCTGCGTACCTCCTACCGTGGGCCTCCCTTGTCTTCTCCTTTCCTCTGACTTCATTTAGCCTGTCTTCATTTTTACCTGTTCTACAGTGGCCTGCTCAGTGATCTTCCTGCCTCTGGTCCCTTTTTCCTTTGATCTCTTCTAAAAAATTGATACCGGAATGATCTTTCTAAAATGCAGACCTGATGTGTCATTTTCCACTTAAATCCCTTCGATGACCCCTCATCGCCTACTGAATGAAGCTGAGGCTCTTTCGATGGCCTGAAAAGCCCTTGTGATATGGCCTGTGGCTCAACTTTTTGGCTCTGCAGATGTCACAGCTCTTCACATGTAATTCTTTCCTTCCAGACCACTGGCAGGTCCTAGAACATGAAGTTCTTGGGGCGTGGCAATGTGTTCTTCCTTCGGCATGCCTTTCCTTTGCCCTTCACTCTTGTCCACCAGGCCAATCAACTTATCCTTTTTTGGCTAGCCTATTAGATAACCTGGAACAAAGTGTGTTGTTCATGGCTCTCTGTGAATACTTGCTTTAGAGCATCGCTGTCAATATACATAAAGCACAGCATCATGCCATAGTGGAAAGAACAGAGCTTTGCAACCACAGACTTAGATGTAAATCCTAGCATAGGGCATACTTCCTATGGCAAGTTAATTATATTCTCGGAGCCCAGTCCTCCTATTTGTCAACAGAAATACGAACGCCCAAGTTTTGTTAGGACTAGCAATAACACGTATGAAACATCCCATGCTGCACTGGATGCACAGCAGGGGCTCAATGAAGGACAGTCATGGTATATTATATTGTAACTGCTTTGTTCACTTATTTGTTTCCCTTAGACCATGACCTGCTTTAAAATAGGGGTTGCCTCTTGGCTTTTTCCGGTTCATCTTTCTGGCTTCAGCACTTAAAAAAGTGCCTGTCATACAGAAAGTACACCACTAAGATCTTCTCAAAAGATCAACGCATAAATAAAGGACACACGAATGATGAAATCTCTAAACCCTAGGACGTCTGAGAATTTGCACTATAGCAGGACTAGAAATAATGGCATTTGATAATATCTATAAATCTCAAGCCTTTGAAACATCATTAAATATTCTGGTTCTTGAGCTTTCCTGTGCTGACAAATGAACATGTCTGATAGCTGTGCATCTTCTGAAAAGACAGACTCCTACCAACAAGAAATGGAAACTCTGTTTGTAACACAGTCCAACATTGTCTTCCCTTCTTTCTCTGGCTGTTTGACTGTTGAATCCGTGATGACTAAATAGCACTGCATTTTAATACTCGGGTGGAACAGAGCATGGGAGGTAAGAAAGGGAAAGAGGTGGAGATGACTAGTCAAGCAGAAACCAGATAGAGAAGCACTTCAAAATCCACATGTACAACTTGCACATTACACCGTGGGGCACTTATTAAAGCGAGTAAACCGGGAGGTGAGAGCACCACATGCCTGCTGCAGATACATTGCCTACGGAGGGTGTGGGGGGGATGATTCTGAAGGAAGAACATGTAAAAAAGGACATCAGTTAAGAGACTGTGGAATAATCATCAAGGTGACAAGGACCTGAACTGAGGGAGTGGTCAGGGCCAACTTCAGAGATGTGTGACCTGAGAAGTCTCTTGAGGAGGCCCCATGCTTGGTTTAAGCTCTGTGGTCACCACGTTGAAACTCTAACGATGTTTGAAAAAGAGGCCACACACGTTCATTTTGCACTTGGCACTGTAAGTGATTTAGCTGGTGCTGGCGGAGATAGTAGGTGGAAATCATGACGGATAAAAGAGTGCACAGGAAGAGGGGCACTCTGCTCCTCCTTGCGTTTCTCTGCGTGTGACTCCCTTGGGGTCCCCAGGGTAACCTCATGCCTGATCTGGGTGGTTTGGGAATTGGTGCAAGGGAAGGAGAGAAGATTTAAGAATTTTAGTATAGTAATGTAAAAGTAAAGAGTTAATATTTAGTCTCTGACTTTCAACAAAGAGGTTTCCAGGTCTTATCCAAGCAATGGAAAATCAGGATTTATTGAGACAAAAGAATTATTTATATTTTTTATCTTTCCCTGGTTAAAACATAAAATTGTACTCTATGCCCCGAATAGGGGTAAAAACATGCAAAGGAGATGGGAAGCCTCAAACCAATTCCTTGTAGCCTGAGAGATCATGACAGGAAGACACAAGAGGGGGCCCGAGCAGCCTCCTGGCTCTGAGCTTCCCATCCTGGGCAAAAGTTCACGTGCCGCAGAATGACACAAAAGTAAGGGTGGCCGTGAGAGCCTGGACTCCCAGCAGCTCAGCAGCTGCCAGTGTTTCCAGATGCCTGGTGCTTGCTCCTGCCCCATTCCCATCCCACCAAACTCCCAAGCTTTGCTGCAGTGTGTGACCTTGGAGAAGAAGAAAGGAAATCCCCGTACGGATGGAGGCTGGGTTTTCTAGCAGCCTCTTGGGATGGGTGCTTGGAATCAAATTCAAGTGAATTGAAGAAAATAAAGTGTGCTATTTCTTATTAGCTAGATATGAGGTTGCAAATTCACACCTGCTATATATATATATAACCCACCTATTTGGCACTAAGAAGATAGAAATAGTAAGATATAGTTTTAATTCCAAGAAACTTATTCCTTCATGGGAGTAGTTTTAAGTATATCAAATTGCAGTATTATATTCATTCTTTATGTATAAATTTAATAGACCTTTATCAGGAGTCACACAGCTACAATATAAGTAAACAGTTACATATTGTTAAAACTGGTATTTTTTGCATTCCCTAACTGCTGTGTAACATGAGGCTTAACATTATAATGCTTGATCATAACTTTCTAACAATTTGTTTATTATGTTTCCCTTTCATCTTGGTAATTAAAAATTATTTGTTGCCATGGGAATCCTAAAGGAAAATAGTAACTGCCATTATGAAGAATATATTTATTCCCACCTCCGTTATTGGTATGCATGTGTAAGGAAACACTAGGGTTCTGCCATTCTCACGTCTTGCTCCGCAAAGTATGGACCCATCACTTTTTTGCAATAATTATATGCACTTTTTCAAAACTGTGTAGAGGATTACAATAGTGATGGCTCTCTGTTTTGATGTTTCCAACTAGTGTTTCCACTCTAGGTCTGAGTGGCAGAGGTGCCTCACCATTCACGTGCTTTGAATGGTGCCCACTGCATTTCTTATAGGCAAACAGGAGATTGGCCCATGAATGGCTACTTTCTGAGAGTAGGCCTATAACTCTTGAAGCCTGCATTAATACTTCTTAGCAGTTAATGTTTTCCTATCTGGAATTGTCATTGGCTTACAAACACTAGTATTTGCTTTTTAAATTTTTACTTTATTCCCCTGATTATTAGAATAAAATATGTCCACATTAATAATTATAAAATGCAAAACTCTGTAATAAAGAATAAAAATTTCTCTCATAAATAAACTTTTAATTTTTAGACTAATTTATTTTGGTTATTTTTTCCTATAGATTCACAAATTCTTTCAATGAGGGTGTGGTCTATATCAGGGATAGCTCTAAGAGCTTCGCATTCATTTAATTTCCACATTTCTATGAATTTTGTAATTTCCAACATTTTTGACAAGAAAATTAGGCCCACAGTGATTAAGTAACTTTCTCAGCATCACACAGAAAATAAAGGGCAGAGGTGGGACTTGAACTCAGGGCAGCTGAATCCTTCTTTCTTAACCAGTATACAACAGTGCCTTAATCTGAGCTTAAATGGCACATACGTTTTGTTGTCTGCTTTTTTTGTGTCCATTGATATATAACACAAACAATTCCACTTGTCATTAAATGTTTTCATAAATACCATGAATAACTATGAATCATTCATTTTATAGAATTTTTGTAAATAAATAATTTCTTTATAAATAGTCTTTACCCCATTCCCAAATCAGGTCTAGTCTTGCAAACTTTGTTGTATTCATTTCTGTACAGTAATTTCAGTTATATATTTCTCTGATTTGGGGGAAGAAACACTAGTCACTATGTTAAATTAAGCATAGATTTTCAATGCATTCTAATTTCAGAAATATTATATGAAGGGAAGAATACATCTTATGATGGAAGGAATACAGGAATCCCAAATGTTTCAGTCAGCGAGGGAGACACAAGCTGTATTTTTGTGTTGCCTGACAATTCCTGCAGATGGCACCTGCAACGTGTAGACTAATTTTCAAACTATCTGGTGAGAGCTGCAGGTTTCTTTGAATCATTGTGATGTTATTAACAACAATTCCTTAATTTTGGAGCTCTCATTCCATTGGATTTGGAAAATCCAAAGACAGTCTGCTAGATCCAGATATTTCAATCACTGACAATTAGAAAGAAGCTAGGATAAAGTGGGCTGTAATTTCAGGGAAGGTAAGACACTTGGATTGCTTTCTTCAGCAGGAGTCACTGCTACGGAATAAAATATCTGAAGAAAATTCAGGGCTATGGCAATAATTAAGACTTTGTTTTCAAGTTTTAACTTTCTGGAATATCTCATGTAGAAAGAAAGACAAACAAGGCTGAGAATAACCTAAGACTAAAAACATTTGAAAAGTAAAATGTGCCAGGTGTTTTCTTCTGTGCAGTTTAGTTTTCAAACATTCTATACATATATATTGTGTCTACATCACTAAAGTGTATAGTGGATTAACAGAGATGTGAAGAAAAATAAGTCTGTTTTTAATTTTTAATAATTTGAATATACTGAATTAAAATAACTAGATAGTTTTGTCTATCAAACCAGTCTATGGAGAAATATTTAGAAGCTAGTGGAAATTAGTGTTTTTGAAAAAAGCTCGCAAAATATTT
This sequence comes from Cynocephalus volans, assembly GCF_027409185.1. Lineage (NCBI taxonomy): Eukaryota > Metazoa > Chordata > Mammalia > Dermoptera > Cynocephalidae > Cynocephalus > Cynocephalus volans. The sequence goes on along the minus strand of NC_084475.1, from coordinate 55,123,044 downwards.
TTAAAGTTATGGGTTTACTTATTTATTATAAGTAGGTATACTTTTTTTTTTTTAATGTCAGAAAATTTTTTTCCCAGGCTTCAATTATTGAGAAATTTCTTTTTTTTCAAGACGGAGTCACTTAAAATGGATTGGATGATTTCCAGGATTTTCAAAATAAGTTCTGATCTGGCTAAAGACAGTTATAAATATATTTTTCAAAGACAAGACAATTTGGGGAAAATTTTAAAAGATTAGAAAACGAGTCTTTCTTAGCAAGAAATGGATTTTACAAATTAACTATTAAAAAGCCTGGTTACTATGGATTTGATTCAGTCCCAATAAAATACAAACAATTCTTTTCTTTTTGGTGGAAACTGAAAAGCTAATTCTGAACTTTACATGGAAAAGAAAAAGTACCTAGAATAGCCAAAACAACCCTGAAAAAGAACGAAGTTGGAGGACTCATATTATCTAATTTTAAGACTATGAAACTACAGTAATTAAAACAATGTGGCAAGAATAGGCAAATAGATGTTTGGAACAAAGCATGTACCATCAATTAGTTTTCAACACGGCATAAACAGTCAACTAATTTTCAGCCAATGCTGTTTAATGGAAAAGAATCTTTTCAATAAGTGGAGCCAAAACAATTAGATAAAGGTGGAAAACAATGAACTTTGATTTGTACTTCACATCGTATGTAGAAATTAATTTAAGATGAATCACAGACCTAAATATAAAACTATAGCTAAAAATACAAAGTTTCTGGAAGAGAATGTAACAACTTTGCAGCTTCAGGGTTGGGTAGATTTCTCAGCGGGGACACAAAAAGCAGTCAGCATGAAAGAAAAAGTTGACAATTGGACTCTATCTAAATTAAACTTCTACTCAAAAAAGACACTGTATAGAAAGTGAAAAGTGAAGCCACAGACTGGGAGAGAAAATATTTGTAATACACGTATCTGACAAATGGTTTATATCCAGATTATATAAATAACTCCTACAAATCAATTTTTTAAAAGATAGCCCAAGTTTTAGCAAAAGACAAACAGATACCTGACAATGGAAGATCCCTAAATGGCCAACAGGTACATGAAGAGATGCTCAGCATCAATAATCTTCAGAGAATTGAACAAAAGCTCAAATGAGATACCACCACACACACACCACAATGGCTAAAATTTTAAAAACTGTCCATGGCAATACCCAGCATTGGTGAGGACAAGAAGCAACTGGAACACTCATACCTATTGGCAGGAGTTAAAAAATTGTCCAACCACTATACTGGGTTGAATAGTCTCCCCCAGAATTCATGTCCACTGGAACCTCAGAATGTGACTTTATTTGAAAATCTGGTCATTGCAGGTGTAATTAAGTTAAGAAGAGATCATACTGGATTAGGATGGGCCCTAAATCCAATGACTGGTGTCCTTATAAGAACAGGGAAATTGAGACAGAGTAGACATACCCAGAAAAAGGTCAAGTGAAGACAGATGAGCTTGAGGTGGAGATTGGAGTTAAAGCTGCCACAAATCAAGAAATGTCAAAGGTTGCTGACAACTGGCAGAAGCTGGAAGAGGCAAGGAAAAATACTTTTCTAAAGCTTTGGAGGGAGCTTGGCTCTGACCACACCTTGACGCTGGACTTCTGAACTCCTGAACTAAAGAAAATTCTGTTGCTTTAATCCACCCAGTTTGTGGTATTCTGTTATGGCGGTCCTAGGAAACTAATACAACCACTTTGGAAAACTGGCAGTTTTTTCTTATAACATTAAACAGATGCACCTACCCTATGACCCAGCAATTCCACTCCTAGATATTTACCCAAAAGAAATCAAAGCATATGTCCACACAAATACTTGCATATGAATGTTCATAGCAGCTTTAAGTATAATCACATTAGCCAAAACTGGAAGCAATTCAAATGTCCATGAAGAAACTGAATAAAAAATTGTATTATGTTCCTATAGTTGAACAGTATTCAGCAACAAAAAAGAATAAACTGCTAATACACCCTACAGCTGATGAATGAACATCAAAAATTTTATATTGAGCAAAAGAAGCAAGACACAAAAAGTATATATTGTAAGAGTCCATAAGAGTCCATTTACATAAAGGTCAAAGTCAGGTAAAAGTATTCTCAGGTAATAGATATCAGATCAGTGAGGGTAGGGATTGACCTGAGAGTGCAGGAGGGCTCTTTCTCAGGCATAGAAAAAGCTCTGTATCTCGATTGTGATGGTGTTTACAGTGGTGTATATACATTTGTGAAAACTCTTTGGACTATTTACTTAAGTGGATACATTTGATTAAATGTAAATTATATCTCATAAATCTTAAGATGATTTATTAAAAAAACATAAATCTTGTGGGACTCCACCATATGTAATATTTGCCTCAATCAAAAAAGAAAAGAAAAATCTTCTTTAATGAACATCTTTATCCCCTTTCTATTTTTTTAAAAAACACATTAATTATCTTTTTTCTGAACTCATTTTTAATTAGCAAGTAGGTGATTGTCAAGTAATTTATTTTTGTTTTCCAAGTTTCCAATCTATTTTAAATGTAGGCATCCATATGCCTTACCCTCTGCAATAGACTACTTCTTTTCCATATGTTGGCAAAATCTCAGGTCTCAATTTCCTTAGCTGTGAGGGTCTGAGTAACTCAGGACACAATTTGCTGTGTGGGCTATTTTGTTCAGGAAAGAATACGTCACTTGCAGGGGCCAACCAAGTGCAAAATAAAAATATATGCATTTTAAATTAAGAATACACAGTTCTAAACAGCATTCAAAAGGGGTGTTAGATATTTTTTTTTTCAGATGGGAGGAAAACACAGAATTTGGTCTGTCAGGAAAGAGAAAATACCAGCTTCAGGTGGACAGTACCCCAGATCCGGTCTGACAGCTTCGGAGCAGGTAGTACATGTATCAAGCTTGACTGGATGGGAAGGAGGACCTCAGGGGAAACGCAGCAAAACGGTGGGGGCGGGAGCCCAGGGTGCACATTGCTCAGCCGCGTCCGGATTTATGGTGCAGCGCCAGCGCCATCATGTGGGCATCCGTGGAGCTTCAGGGAAGAAACGAGTTCTTTCCCCATTGCACGTGAAGAACGGAAAAATAAACCAAAGTCGTCCAAAAGGCCTGAAGAACCTTAGGAAGGGCATCGTCTTACAGTTATTTTTCATCTAGAATTTGAAGAGATTCTTGACGTCTCAACCGGTAAACCCCTCTGGAATGCTTGCTATCCAGGTACCTGTTACTTTTTCCTTCATTCTTCAAATATTGATTGAACACTGAGTGCCAGACACTGGACTAAGCAGCAGTAAAGCAAGTGTGGTGGTCTAGCTGGGCAGACAAACATGTGGACAAATAACTAGAGCTATCTGATAAATATTCTAATGCAGGGATGAAAGGAACATTTAGGAGGTAAAAAGAACTTTTTAATATTTGCCAGAGACACTAGCATGGACCCCTTCTGTTCTGCCCCAGGGCTGTAACCCAGATGTTGGATGGAAAGCCTGTGTTGATCCTTGTTCTTGTATCACTTGTCTATGCCCTTCTTAAAATTTGGTGATGATTATTGACTGATTTGTTGGTTGATTTAATAATTATTTACTGAGAGCCTGTTATGTACCATGTAGTATTGCTGGATGCTAAGGGATACGGATACAGATGGGAAAGGCAGAACAGTGTTCCTCTTTCATTAAGCTTAACTTTTACATGTGAGAAGTGAATCCACAAAGGAAAAAAAAAATGTTTCATATCTATAAGACATAAGTTAGTTTCTTCTTTATTGCCTGCTTATTTTTGTTGTTTTTATTTTCTATTTTCCCCCCATCTTGTCTATTCCATATTCATTAGAATGTAAACAGTTCCAGATTTGTTCAAGATTTTAAATAAACATGATTTCCTTAAGGGTTTTGGAAAATTTACTGAACTTCCTATTGTTGCTCAGAGGGGCACTTGGGTTTCGTTTAGTAGTTAAGCCAGCAAGTGGGAATTTGGGAGGAGATTTCTAATCTCGGCTCTGTCACTGTTTCATTCGTCAGGCCTACCTCCCAGTCTCAGTTTCTGCTGGCCACTTCTGGGTCATGCGCCAAATAAATAAATGTAAATGATTTCTGAGAATTTAGAATAAAAATAGCAGATCATAGGTCGTTGGAGGCACACTTCTGTTCACACTCAGTCCTCAGGCCTCAGCAGTCCCAGCCTTCAGGGATAGGACCAGCCTTAGTCCCCAGATCGCACATGGAATCGGGGCTCTCCCTCTGCCACAGCATTGGGAAGCTGGAGCAGGAAGGGGGAACTCTTCTAATGACATAAAATGTGTGAAAATTTGTAGAATTAGATGAGCTTGCCAGCAAGCGAAAGATGTGATCTGAACAGAGTATAGTTGCATTTGTTAACAATTATTGGAAAAATAAACTATTTTATGGTTATGCCCTCAAGGAGTTGAGACTCTTCAGGAAATCATGTATGCATCTTGCATTAGGTTTATTCCCTTACATTGTACAGGTGCGCGCAGCCTGCATCGTTGGTGTTTATAAAAGGGTCATCTCCTACTACTGAAAAAATTCAGAAAGTACTCCTTCAATCTTGCTTCTGCCAAGTCACTATGGACTTGATGTCAAGAAGGAGGGGTCTAGGAAACACGACGTTTCTCATTCCTACTCAATTACTTTCCACAGCAAATCAACCAACAGCCCAGTGCCCTACACTTGAAAGCATGTCAACTTCCTGCTTGACTCCTTTGGAAGATTCTTTTCACTTCAATTCAAATTTCCAGGGAGAATTATATAAAACTGAAGCTAAATAGATGGTATGTGTAATTTCATATAAGATATAATTGTAAATTCTGTACTTTGGCAACTATTTCTTTTAGCTCCAGATGTGTAAAGCATTAAATACCAAACCATCACTATAATCTTCATGAATTTGAAGGAAAATGTCTTTCTCCTCACAGTACCATCTGAGAGGAAAGAAACATAATGTTCATTTAGAAGAAAAATTAAAAACCCAACTTGTAATGAACAATGGAAATTATCCTCTGCCAAAATCTCTCTATATTTACATGACCTGGTTGCTCAAAAATTTAGAATCTACATACATTTGATAACAAAATTGAAATATTAAAAATTTGTGCTGTGTATCTCTGATTCAAACCTTTAAAGACATAAATCTAATCTATACGTGCTTCTACATAGGATAGAAATGTTAACATTTCATTAGAATTTTAAACAGATGTTATTGCTTGTTATTAAGACAAGTTCAATAAAATGAACTAAATCCTCATTTAAACTACATATTAAAAATATTTTTCAGACACTAAAAAGTCATGAAAAAGAGCACCTTGCTATTTTATTTCTGAGGTTTGTGAACTTAAAACATATGAACTGACCTTTTTTCCTTTTGCAAAGAAACTGCATGGTTCTCATCTGAGCATGTCTGTAGGGTATTAACTGCTTGCAGAAAACCATCATCAGTTGAACTGGTAAAGCATCCTCACTGCACAAAAGAACAGGATGTACTGTGAGATAATCCTTTCCAGGGTGAGAAGGGCTGTTTTGAGAGACAGGCTGGATTAACAGGCAGGAATTTTTAGAGTAGCAGTTCACAACTAGCTTCATTAAGCCACATTAACAATTTCTGTAGTTTTAAAAAATTTTTATTTTATTTTTTATTATACATTCACGTGAGGTACAATGTTGATTTTCAATAATTGTGTACAGTGTGTGGTGATTAGATCAGTATAGTTAGCTTGTTCATCATTGCAATATGCAATCGTTCTTTGTGTGCATTGACCAGTTCCTCATTAGCCCCCTCACACTCCCCCTACCCTCCCTTTTTCCACCTCTAGTTTTCTAAAAGTTCAATGTATTACTGTGATTGGTGTTGCTTTCTTTCTTTTTCTCTGTCTCTCTTTACTGTTCATTTGTTTATTTAAAACATCAGGTCGAAGGGATACCTGCACTTTACAATAGCCAGGCAGTGGAACCCACCCAAATGTCCCTTGATGGATGATTGGATAAGGAAATTGTGGTGTTTGTACACTATGGGCTACTACTCAGCCATAACAAAGAATGAAATTCTACCATTTGCAGCAATGTGGATGAGCCTGGAGAAAAATTATTCCAAGTGAAACAACCCAGTACAGAAAGAGAAGTACCTCATGTTCTCACTCATAACCAGGAGCTGAATCCATAAATTTTTGCAGTTTTAATGCACCAATAACTGGTGAACGTTCAGATACAATATAAAAGGCTTTTGTGTTAAAATGGTTAATATTTTCATGGTCATATTTTTTTTAGAGATTATCTCTATAAAATTTCCCTAACTCTAGCCCTAACCCTAAACTTAATATGTCTGAGCTGATTCTGATGACGACCATCAATAGTGTGAATAGTTAAGATAAATTCCTTAGGGATAAAGTGACATTTTCTCCAGTCATCCCTCTGAACCTCCAAGTCCATCCCAGTTTAACAGATTTGAGTCTTGTAGTGACTTATAAATTATTTTAAATCTGGGTCTAGTTTATATGTTACTTTAATGGTCTAATTAATCAACTATTACAAAGGAAATACAAGGCAACTATGCATTATTAACTCCATAGCAATATGCATTATTAACTCATTCTCATAAAGAATAAAAAGGCTTGTATAATTAAATAGAGGCTAGAGAAAGTATTTTGAAGATGATTGCTCTAGTTCATTGCTTAAAAATCCCTCATCTATGTCATTTTAATAACAGTAACAACAAAAATGAAAATAATGACGTAATTTTGATACTGAAAAACACTGTGTGCAGATACTGTTTGAAGTACCTTCCATAGACTAACTTATTTAACCCTTACAGGAGTGTTATGAGATTGGTATTATTACCCCCATTTTGTAGAAGAGGAAACTGAGTTACCAAAAGGATACGTAACTTCCACAGTCACAGAGAGTAAGTGGCAGAGGCAGGACAGGGTCTTGTCAGGTACTCTTAACCCTCTGTGTTAAACTAATTCTCTCTACGATCATTATCTCTAGGCCTGAAATCTCCCTTCAACTTTGGATCTGCCTACAGAACATTTCCTCCTGTTAACCCATCAGATACACTCACATGTTTCAGATTGAATGAAGAATCCACTGTCATGTCACGCTGCCTCTGCCCTTCACTTTAATGTGATTGCTTGCTCTGTCTTCCCAGTTCTGAAACCACTACTGCCATGCTTGACTCTTTCTTTCCCCATCAGGGCTTGCTGTCCACCTTGGCCTGACCAGTTTCCCTATCCCACCTGTGAAAAGCCTGAGCCTCTCTCTCCTCTTTCCTTTTCCTGCTGCTCCATCTGTCTTAGACACTGCTGCATGCTCTTTTTTCTCCAGTTAATCCTGCACACTGGTACTCAATGGAACTTACTAAAACATATTTCAAATCATTCCATGCCCACTAAGAAGGCTTCAGTAGCTTGCTTATAAAATGGATAATAAACTCCCAGAGTTTTCACTCTAGGCTGTTCATATCATAACCTTAGTTTTGTTTCAGTTCTTATCGCCATTTCATCCTCTGTCCTTACCTATCCTTTGTTCGCTGTTAAAATGTTATTTAATATTCTTTTGGTATTCCTGATTTACCACCCCAATATCAACCCACTGCTTCCAACTCACTATTTAGTATCTCTTCCATGTTCCAGATGAGATATCAGGCAAATGCTCTTGTTTGGCAAATATCTTTCTCGCTCAGTTCATTCCCGTTGCTGCTTTGTGGTTCAAGCCTTCTTGCTGAGGATAGAATAATACTTTCCCAACTAGTCTCCCTATTTCTATGTTCTCCTTCATTAAACTTATTCAGTGTAAAAGTATAAAAACACCCACTTTTAACCTGTAAATTTCCTGTTCAAAAATTACCATGGCTTTCTGTTTGCTGTAGATCAAACTCCAAACAGACCAACACGTTGCACAACCACAGGGAGCTCCATTCAGGTTTTATTCTGTTGGAGTCTTCAAACTTCTTAGTTTGCCATTAATCAGTATTTTGAGAACCCACAGTGGAAATGTAATATTACCACTGGTTTCTGCCATCCACCTCCAACCCAGACGTATACCATGCATCACCACCAAAAAACAACAACAACCCCTCGCCCCCCATCATGTTCACACATGTTGTAGAAGCATTGAGTTAAATAGGTTCTCCTTACTGTGGGACTTTCAAGCATCTTTAATATGCTAATGTGTATTGTGAATCTCTAAATGCAATCTCTATGGAAAAGTTTTTTTTTTTTTTTTCCAATCACTTTTTGACATTTCCCAGGACACCAGAGTTCTACGACCCAGAGTTGAGGAAATCCTGCCCCATGCAATCTCTGCCCAGTCATTGTCCCAGGGAAAACACCATCTCGCCAGAAAGGCTTTCCCTGACCATCTTGGTTAAAGTTACCATCCCTCCCCATGTCATCATCCTGCTGTATTTTCTTCATAACACTTATCACAATTTTACACGATGCTTGTTTTTTGATTATGTTTGCTGTCTTTTTCCTCTAGAATATAAAATGCAATGGTCCTGGTATTCTCTTTTGTTTTTTATCATCTCTCCACCTAGGATAGTTCCTGATGTTACTGAACCAAGAGGGGTTCCTTATCCACAGACCAAATGACTGAGAAGTCTTTCATGCCAAAGTTGCAGTGTTAAAGACTAGCATTTATTTGGATGGCCATTCAGAGGGGCCTGTGGTGGCTAAAAAAGCTTTTAAGACCCTGGACTCCCCAATAGCTTAGAATTATAAGCATTTATAGAGCAGAATCATGAGTGGAGGTCTTGGGAGTCATGTGGGAAGCTGACTGGTTTGGAGTGAAATCAGCACAGCTATTCCTGGCATCTTGACTGATATTTTCCATGGCTCCTTAGGGTCCAGGGTGTGTGCGCTTCAAAGCAGATTTGTAATTGCAGTTGGTCTTCAGAAATAACTTGAGACTGGCATTACAGATGTTATCTTAAGCCCTAAGGCATTCAGTTAAAGAACAAACATTTTGACCTTTAAATCAAGTCTTAGCCTAGGGAACAAATATCCTGACCTCCAGATCAAGTCTTAGTCTAAGGAAGTTTGTGTTTCATCAACTCTACTCTTATCTTCTTATTAACTGAACTTTTTACCCCCAGGAATCCAGCCTGCCCTGCTTGATCAAGCAGATTTTCTTCTGCTATTTCCCCTTCCCCTCAGCCAAGGCCTGCTCTGCCTGGGATCAGGGGGGTAGCTAGAGGAGACTGGGGGCCTGTGCCCCAGTTTAACTGACACACTTAACATGCTGTTTTTGAAGAAATATATGTTCCTACCAAAAGTCTTGCTTGTACTCTACCCATTTCCATGTCTCTTGACCTGCCTAACTGAATTCAGGCCTTATGCAACAAGGCTGAAATTCAAATGATCTCATCTCTGAAGTTTACCCAATGGCCTGACTCATTCCAAAGTGATAACTCTTATTCTACTGAACTTCTATAATATTAGTATCTGAAAAACTCAATTTATTTTGAATATGTAAGAAATACTACCTTATTTATGCAACTCTAATGCATTTGTCTTGTGGCCAGGATTGGTGCCATAATTTGAGTATTTCTGAGAATCTAGTGGAGAGGGCTTCTCATAAGGTAAGCAATAACTATCTGAAAGAAAGTGAGCCAAGATGCTGGGTACCGTTCGAGCTTTATTAAAGAAAGAAATCTGCTGGGCTGTGCTCAGAGTGGCACAGGGCCCAGGGCTGCCCTGAAAATGGGGGACAGCACCAGGCGTGGGGGTGGTAGAGCTTATATAGTGGGCCAAGGACTGGCTGATACCATCAAGGAGGGGCATCGTGCTAATGTGGATCGGGGTGGAGAACTGCATCCTTGTGAAAGCAAAAGGGGTTTCTGTTTAAGTCAGGAGGCTTCTCATAAAAGGAAGAGGGGAGGGCAGTGCCATTTTGTACTTGGGCTTGTCTAAAGTGGCACTGGTTATGTTGCAGATCTATTACTATCTATTGCTTGATTTAATAGATACTCACACTCTGCCCCCTCTGAGGATGCAGTGCAGTGCTTCTATGTGGAGTCTCTGGGTGGACTCCATCCTAGCAGGAAGTGTGACCCAGACCAGGCTGGGGAGGAAGTAAACAGCAGATATCTACAGCAGGGACTTGCTTCTGGCTCTGTTATACACACCATTTCCTGGATTTTACAGATGTTGCTGAGTCTCCCATCAAGGAGCTATGTGGAACAGATGCAGGGGGAAACGTCTCTCTCTGGCTTGTAGTTTTGAAAAGGAATTAAATTAGTCTGATCAATCATGAAGGGAGGGAATATGAACCTTTCAGGGGAGTAAAGTAAAATTTGCCTCTTCTTATTTTGAAGAAAGTTATTTCATGCTTGTATAGTATAGTCTTAAATATATTTAAAAAATTTTATGTGCCAGTCTATTTAGGGAAGATGTTTCCTTACCAAATGCTTAATTTGCATTATTTCAAGATGTTTCTACACATATTCATATAAAACACGACAGATGGAAAATATGAAAGACAAAACTGATCAATTATTATCTTTAATGGCCAAGAGATATAAAAGATTAAGTAAAATATACACAGTGGATTCCTCTTGGATGAGATGCTATACATTCTCACCTTTAAAATTCTTTCTTTCTCTAAGAAAAAGTAGCTACAACTGGAAGGAGTGGAGGTGAAGGGGTGTAATGAAGCAGTTAGGGGAAGAGGGCAGTTTGGGATCAACTAATAGACTAAGATTGAAATTTCTTGCCTCATGTATATGTTGTTTTAAATCCAACAGAGACAGCAGAGACCCCTCTGGTGTGAGGACCTTGGATTGAGATGATATTTATTGTATTTCCTGTAACAAATCAATAGCCGCCTGCATTTTTACGTGAGTCACTTAAATATTAACCCATCTTTAAAATCACCGTAAAAACTTCATTTCTTACTTTTATTTCAAAATGAGATGTTCTTTGCTGAGACAGGTTCAAACATTTGCTCTCTATCCAGATCATGTGGATTGAAACCATCTGGATAATCTGCCCTGGTTTTTAAAAAAAATTTTTTTTAATGAAAAGCCTGGAAGACTTAGTGATTTATAACTTCCATGTATTTTAACACACTATCTAATTTTTTTCCCCTGGTAGAATTTTATTTTATTTGGAACATTTATGTGGTGATGTAATATGCCACATATGAAACTCTTCTAATGATAAAAGCTAATAGATCTGCTGCATGTCAAGTCACATAGCCAGGAGGGGTGTGACCTGGAGCAGGCCTTACTCCACCTAAGCGCCCAGATTGTCTGGAATGTAGTCAGGGTGCTAGTTTCAGCCTGTCTCAGATCATTCTCTCTCAGCCTCACCTGGGACCTTAAGACTAAAACTACCCATTTCTCTGTGTGTCAATAAATCAGCCCTCCCTCAGGAGGGTTCTGCAGAGCTCTTGTGCTTTGAGATGCTCTGTGAAAAAAGTGTTGGATTATCAAACACATTCGAAGATCGCAGAATTGTAAATGTCCTTTTGAGAAATTAACAGTCTTATTAGCATATTAAGGCTTTGAGAATTCCTACAGCACCGCAAAACTTGGGTCTGTCCTGCTCCCTTTACTGTACGTACTGTCCCATGTCTCTGTCACTCTTTGCTCTGACCACACTGGCCTTCTTGTGATTCCTCTGACAGAGCAGGCTCTCTCTTTGCACACCTTCCTGGGTACTGTCTCTCACCACCTGTTTAAGTCTTTTCTTGAATGTGGTCTTCTCAGTGGGACCATCCTTGATTACCTTATTTTAACTTGCAAAACACCCACTCCCTGCACTCCCTATTGACCTTTCCAGCTTTATTGTTGTCAATCACACTTATGTCATTGCCACAACAATGCTACATTCACACAGAACCTCAAATCCTCCTGGTGTGCAACAGTAAACATTTATTTAGCTGTAAGTGTGGAGTGCTTATCTGATCTGTCCTGGGTCTGTGGGTTATTTGGGCAGCTCTACTGATATCAGCTAGTTTTGTTCCCATTCTCTGGGTCCTCTGGCTGTTGGCTGATCTAGAAGGGCACAGGGGGATGACAGGGCATATTGTCTCTGCTGCAGGTGACTCCCATCCTTCAGCAAGCTAGCACAGCACCCTATTGGCTACAGCTGGTCACACAGTCAAGTACAGAGTCAGAGTGGGAGAGCACTACAATGTTACACAGCAAAAGGTATGGATACAGGAAAAGGTGAACAATTGGGCCATTTTGCAAACTACCATACATACTATACTTTTTACTATCTTTGTTTGTTTGTTTTCCTTTGCTAGAATATAAGCTCCATGAGAGCAGGGGTTTTGATCTGTTTTGCTAACTACTATATCTTTATCACCTAGAACAGTGTCTCGCACATACTAAGTACTCAATAAATATCTGTTGAATGAGTGAGTGAGTGAATATAAGAATAATCCCATTTAACTGTGTTCAACATAGCATTTTCAGATGTGTTTCCCAATTGATTCCCTTTTTATAGGACAGCCAAATAGAATTTCATTTGAAACCAAAGAATATTCAGGTATCTCATGCATTTCTTAATGCAAATGTAAACTCCAGGTATTAATGGAAAATTCCAATCTTTACTAATAGGACAATTTATCAGTATTTATTTTGCCTCCTTTCATTCATCTGAGATCTTGTAAATGACTTTTATGTATCGGGTTAGGTACTATGTGCTAGTGAACATGAAGGAAAGCACACAGCCTGCTTCTGGGAAGTGTCAGTTGAATGGAAGAACAAACCTATGAAGTAAAACTTTGATCAATAGGATATGCTGCATTATACTGTTATAAAAATAAGTTCCTGGAACACAAAAGAAGAAGTGTTCCAATGTGCCATTAGGTATTAGAGCATTCTAACTTTGACCTTCATGTCTACTTAGACTAACAAAGTCACTCTTCTAATACAACATGCTTATTTTCAACATTTCTGTTCACGCCATTTAGTCTCTGTGCCCATTCACACATTCACCCTTATCTTCTGTTCTTTCCAAATTTAACCCATCCTTCAAGTCTTACCAGCAATGAAACATTCTCTGACCAAGTTTGCTTACACAGCTTTTCCCTGAATTCATTCGAATCTGGCATTTATTGTCTGTATCATATTAACTTGTAATGCCTGAAGACATTTATTCTACTGTTTCTCACAGGCTACTTAACCTTCCCAGTGTGACTTTTTCATGGGTGGATGTCTCATCTTTTGAAAGAGTTTTTCAAAGAACAACCGTTTTGAGAGCAGAGATTTTATTTCTTTTCTAGAATTGCTAAGAATAATGCTCTCCATAAAAGGTTTTCAGATAATTAATTAGAAGCTTATAATGAAAACCAAAAGGTTTAACCTCCATTCATCACCTAGTGATGGTCAGAGCTGATAATGCACATGTTGGACAGTTGGCTGGAGGTATATAAATATTTCTACTTAGGACTGGTGTTTATGTATCAACTCTAACTATGTTGGAAACCAGTGACAACTTTATATAAAGCTGCAAACACAAGTCATTACTTTGAACAGGTGAAACTAAAACTGACAAATTTTAAGAACGTTTGGAAATGAATAAAAGAAAATTTTTAAAACGCCAAACCACAAATGCACAGGATATAAAGCGATTTCGCAATTGGCAAAGACGATGTTGAAAAAAGGAATAAAGAAAAAGCAAAGATGTGTTACCTGCTGTTGGTGGCTCCAGGGCAAAGCAGGAGAGCATTTATTATCTTTAATTAGTTTTGCAATTTCTACATACCTGCATATCCTATCCATCAACCCCATAAAACTGCCCTTTAGGGGTAAATTCTGCTTAACATGGCACTTGATGTGTGGGAAACTCCCCAAATAAACCACAAAAGTAACAAGTCAATTCATTTAGCTCAGGAAGAATCTGTATCTTACATTGAACTTGATGCCTTTGAAAAAGCAAAAAGGGACTCATCAAATATTGCAAGTGTTTCTTAATAAAGACTAAGCTACAAGTCATAAAGGTGATGATAAGAGAAGGACAATAGTTAGTTTACTCATAGTCATAGTATTTAAATCATAGTGACCCACTTAGGCGTTGTTAAATAAAGGCTGTGTCTCACTCAGTACCTTCACAGGCAGGTATTAGATTATAGTCCATTCCAAACATCTTTTTCTCTATTTCTACATTCTGCAGGTAACTTTTTACACTCATTAACTATCATTCATGGTTCTCTCACATTAGAGATGGGCTGCTCTGTACAGCTTACAGTCTAACTGATTGCTTTATGAACTTACTTCTCATTTTAAATGAATATGTTTGGTTGGAGGTCTGGTCATTTGCATGGCATGAGTCATTTCTCTTTAAGATTTATCCTCTCGGAATGAGCTGGCTTTGGACATCTCACACCTACATAACTGAGAAAACTGCTGGACCCAGAGTGATTCCACAAGTGTATCTGATGACAAGAACTGGAATCAGCTGCAAACATAAGCAAACACACACGTTAAAATAGAATTGACAAGTAAAAATTGTATATATTTAAGCTGTACAATGTGATGATTGAATAATATGTACACATTGTGAAATGATTACCACAATCAGCTAATTAATGTATCCATCAGTTCACATAGTTACCATTTTTGTGTGTGTATTGAGAACACTTAAGATCTACTCTCTTAGTAAATTTTAAGAATACAATATTATTAACTATAATCATCATGCTGTACATTAGATACCCAGAACTTATTCATCTTATAATTGAAAGTTTGTACCCTTTGACCAACATTTCCCCTTTTCACCATCCCCCAGCCCCTGACAACTACTCTCTGCTTCTGTGAATTCAACCTTTTTTTTTCTTTTTTGGCTTGACTTTTTAGATTCCACATAGAAGTGAGATCATGCAATATTTGTCTTTCTGCGTCTGGCTTATTTCACTTAGCATAATATCCTCCAGATTTATCCATTTTGTCCCAAATGGCAAAATTTCTATATTTTTATGGCTAAAGAAATATTCCATTGTATATATGTGTGTATGTATATATATATATATATTCCATTGTATATGTATAGTTATGTGTGTGTGTGTATATATGAAGAGAAATGTACAACTCAGTGCCTAAGTGCTGTGGACTTTCCCTCCCTCCCTCCCACCTCTCTTTTAAATGTTGACAAATTGGAGGTATTTAGTCAGTGAAGACCAGTGTAGAAATTTATAATCTATCTTTTCTGTAGTACAAGATTGAGATACATGTAGAAATTTCTTTTCTGGATTATTTTGTCTTGCCACCTGCCAAAGAGTTCCTCAAATACACTCTAAAATCTTCCTGCCTGTATGTTCTTGGTTCATTACATCTCCAAGTTTCCAACATAAACTATTGAAGGGAATTAAAAGAAAAAAATTCTATTTAATTTTATAGAAACATTTGCATTTTATAGGGGGAAAATTCACAACATGCAATATTTGCATTTGAGCTTCTGCAGATTCATTTTAGCTTCTCACTAATATTGCAGGGCAGAAACTAGCAACTTAAGGGCCATTTGGTTCCTTTGGACAGTCAGACAAACTTGGGATTCTTCAGGACAGGGTATATTCTAGTGGGACAGAATGGGTGGATGGGTATAAACTGGACTGTTAGAACTACTACAAATATGTCCCTGTTTCATAAGGACTGCACGTTGAGGCATCCTTCATCATACTTTCCCAAAGGCAAATTTTGAATGCCATAGATTATTATTTCTTAAATGTGAAATTTTCTAACAGCGACCTAATATGCAGCTTTGCAAAGAGAAGAATTTTTGGAATTTTCAGAACAGAGAAAAGATATTTGTTGCCTAATCCAGACTTTCTTCCCCTCAGCCAGAATTCTTAAATTATAATATTTATTTGTCTTATTTTAACATAAGTCTTTCTTGATGAATTTTCTAAATTGGAGAGAAAAGTGAAAATACTGTCAGGAATTTTTTTTTCGAAAGAATTTATGGTGCTTCTCTCATAAATTATATTTGCAACTAACATACAAATGGCATAATTTAATATTAAGTAATATCTTTCATGTGAAGATTTATGTGCTTAATTAACAATAATTAAGCTTCACATCACATATATTTTATGCTCAATTAGAGGTAAACAAACAAAGACTTTCACGTAATGTAGACCTCAGACTAGGCTAGATGACAGATATTGTGTGCTGAGTGACCAGGACAGCTCTCACTTGTAGAAAGCTGACTAACTTCCTTAAAAGTAACTTCTGTGCTTTCAGGGAGCAAAATAATGTCCTGGAAATTTTGAGAAAAATTAAACAAAAAGGGTGGGAGTGTTTTAAGAAAAAGGATTTGGGGAGTCTCTTGGGAAAATAGTATTTTGAAAAGTCCAAACTGTAAAGTAGCAGACAAGACCACATATAACATAAGAAGAAATGCCATAAACAGTTTTTACTTAATTACTGGTTCAATATATGTCAGTTTACACCCTTTCATCTCTTTGCACTTTACAACTTTGAAATGGGAGTAGAGATGGGAGAAACAGTAGGCACAAGTCAGAGATATTTTCTTGAAGATTCAGAAGAAAATATCTTGTCTAGAGTGAAATATTTATAATCCCTGCTTTGATTAAAATAAGAAAGCAATTTTACAAAAACCACTTTACTGATAAACTCAGTTTTTTTAAAATACATAAATAAAAATCCTTCTGAAATGACAGACTACAAGGAATGTTGAACTATTTTGAAATATCTAAATGTTTCCAGCTGCTTTTTTAATTTTAAAATATTTTCTTAAAGGGGATTTCCAGTCTGTTGGCAGCAACAGGATAGAATTTCTCTCTCTCTTTTTTTTTTCTTGTTTCTGTTTCTATTTTTGTATTTCACAAAGCATTATGTGATTTGCTTTGGATAGCATAAAATGCATTCATTAAGAAATTTATATTATTTAATTACTCACTAAAAGTATATTTTTTGCATTAGTTTGAAGTTGTTCAAGTTAGTGTAGAATGATAAATTAGGATACAATGTTTCCAAAAAATTTCATAACATTGGTCATGGCAATGGTTTCTTGGATATGACACCCAAAGCACAGGCAACAAAAGCAAAAATAAACAGGTGGCACTACATCAAACTAAAAAGTGTCTGCACAGCAAAGGAAACAATCAACACTTGAAAAGGCAAATTATAGAATGGGAGAAAAGATTTGCAGGCCAGATCTGATAAAAGGAATTCCTACACCTCAATAGCAAAAAATAAATTAATCCAATTAAAAAATGAGCAAAGGAAATGAATAGACATTTCTCCAAAGGCCGGCGGGGAGGCGGGGGGGCATACAAATGGCCAACAGATACATAAAAAAGGACTCAACATCACTAATCATCAGGAAAATGCAAATAAAAACCACAATGAGATGTCACCTCAGCTGTTAGCATGGCCATTATTTAAAAAAAAAAAAAAACAATGTGTTAATGAAGATGTAGAGAATATGGAACCCTTGTATACCATAGGTGGGAATGTAAAATGGTGCATCAGCTATGGAAAACTGGATGGAGGTTCCTCAAAAATTTTAAAACAGAACTACCTAAGATACAGAAATCTCACTTCTGGGTATTCATCCAAAAGAATTGAAATGAGGATCTTGAAGGGATGTTTGCATTCCCATGTTCATGGCAGCATTATTAACAATAGCCAAGATGTGGAAACGACTTAAATGTCCATTGACAGATGAATGGATAAAGAAAATGGGATATGTACATACAATGTAATATTATTCAGCCTTATAAAGGAAGGAAATACTGCAATAAACAACAACATGCGTGAACCTGGAGGACATTATACTAAGTGAACTAAGCCATTCACAGAAAGACAAATACTGATAGAGGCCAAGAGTAGAATAGTAGTTGCCAGGGACTAGGGGGAGTGGGAAATGAGGAGGCACCATTCACTAGGTAAAAATTTTCTGTTGTACAAACTGAATAAGTTCTAGAGATCTACTGCACATCATTGTGATTGTCATTAACAATACTGTGTTGTACACTTAAAATGTATTAATATAGATCTCATGTTAAATGTTCTTATTACAATAAAACAACAGAAAAACTTGAACTTTAAAGTTCAGTATCCAACTGTATATACAGTCTTCTTTGAAACATACTATTAATGAAATAAATAAGCTTACAGCTACAATTGTCTGCATACTATGTGAATCTCTCAGAGAAAATTATTTGCCAAGTCTCACAAAATGCATTTTGTTTTGATGTTATACATAGAATTCTTGCATTACACTTTTTCCCCAAAATATTAAAAAATCTGATAAAACATATCAGAATATTCTAGAAAAAGAGACACAATGTTCCCCTGCTTATTGTAGAAAATTAGAAATAGAAGGAATAGGTAGAATTTTGCCAAAAGATGTCATATACAGAATTAGGGATTAAACTAGGGTAAGAAGTCAGATGTTTTGACCTGAGTCCATAGGGTTACCAAGTTTTAAACCTGCTGCTCAGCAAGGGAGACAGAAAAAAAGAGTTCCCAAATTTCTGGAGGTGGAGTGTGAAAAACAAAGGTATAGTGCAATTCAGTAAATTTCCTCAAATCTAGTTCCTCAAACTCGGGTTAGCAAACCTTCAGACTGAAGTTAACATCGCACACCAAAGATAAAAGAGTTTTTCATATGCCTCTGCCGTATTAGAGGTACCCATTACATCTCCAGCCCAGCTCCCTTCATAGAGAATCTGCAAAGTCTATAACCCTGAGCTCTTCATGAAGCTGCCTACATGAGTTGTCAGCACTGGACACAAAGTGGACCAATTAGATAGTGACACTCACAAATTTTGGAATAAGGCCATTGAAAGAATGAGCTGGTAATCTGTACCTAGGTGGGAACCTAGGAGGAAAATTATGCAGTTCATAAGATTAAGGCTGCTGTTTTGGATTCGCTTTAATGGTGAGCAAAGAAGTCAGTTCCCTAAAGGGAGAATACTCTAGGAAAATTAGAAATAAGAAGTTTTACCAGAAGAGAGAGAGAGAATGAATTTCTCTCAAGATGGGTTTTTTTTTAATTCAAGAGATTATCGAGTAGTTAAGGGCTGTGCTGCAAGTTGGGCAGAGGTTGGGCTATATAGTGGGCTAGTAGATTCCAAAGATATGTCCATGTCCTAATCCTCAGAAACTGTAAACTCTACCTTATTTGGAAAAAAGGTCATTGCAGATTTGATGAGGATTTTGAGATGAGGTAGGAGTTAAATGCCATCACAAGTGTCCTTGTAAGAGAGAGGCAGAGGGAGATTGGACACAAAGAAAAGAAAGAAGCAGTGGGATCACAAAGACAGAGACTGGAGTAACGTGGCCAGAAGTCAAGGAATCCAACAGCCACAAGAAGCTGGAAGGGTCAAGGAATAGGTTATCTCTTAGAGACTCCAAAAAGGATATGACTCTGAAGGCACATTGATTTTGGCTCAGTGAAGTTGATTTCAAACTTCTGGCCTCCAGCACTTGGCAAAGATACATTTCTGTTGGATTAAGACACTAAGTTTGTGGTAATTTGTTATAGCAGCTATGGGAAATTGCTCTCAAGTAGTTCAAGATCAATTATATTAGAAAAGCAAGCATCCAATTAACTAAAAAAAAAGTAATGGATTCTTTATTAGAAGGACGAGTTGACAAAGAGCTATGAATTGACAGAACAAACATAATTACTCCTAGTTAGTTCTAAGATGTTGTGGTAGAGATGATGCTAATACTGGGCAGTGAAGTCAAATACAATTAGTTTAAACTAATAATAATTAAACATTTTAGGTGGACAAGACTTTAAATACATGACTAGTACATTTTATCTTCCCCTTACTCAAATGAAAATAGTGTGTAGAAGACAGAGTTTGAAATTAAAATGAAGTATCCCTTGCAAGATGTTAGGCAAAACTGTGAGCAATGATCACTCTGTCAAATAATAAAGGTAAATAATAAAGGCATGAGTTTCTGTCAAAATTACTCACTTAGAAAAGGAAAAACAAAAATTCTCAAAATTTATTGAACAAATCAAAAGTCAGATTTTTTAAAAATTTGATGTTAGCTTTAACTTCTTTTTTCCTCCAAAAGGTGTGAAAATGCACATTTTACATTATTAAACCTAAACATGATTCTTCCTACCTCATTGCATCATTTGGATTATTTCAATTTTGCTTGTGGTTGTTCAATTGCTGCTTCTTTATAGGAAAGGAGAAAGGGCTGTATATTTGTTGAAAAGAAAATGAACTACAAATGATCACATTAGTGGAAGAAGAATAAAACTCAAATTAATAATAAAATGCATTAATTTCTAATCTCAAAGCAGAGAAATTCTTATTTTTTGTAATGTTGGACTAGAAATTCTACAAGAGGTGAATGCCGAAAGAGTTATGCAAATTCCAGAGTCACTCTCTGTAGCTGAGGAGTTGCAGAGCACCCCAGCATCTCTCCTAGAGGTTCAGAGTCCAACCCAAGGCTCCAGAAACCTCACCCAGTGTCACCCACTTCAGCTGAGAAGCTGCAGAGTGCCCCACTGCCTCTCCTGAGGGTGCAAGGCCCCACCTTTCAGCAAGGAGTGGGTGAGCACCTCGTCATTTCCCTCAAAGTCCAAGTTCCTGGCCATGGCCCCAGTAATTCAGCCCAGGGTCACCCATGTAAGCTGAAGAGCTACAGAGTGCCTCAGTGCCTATCTTAGGGGCACAGGATTCTGGCTGTAGAACTAGTGAGCCCACTCAGAGTCACCTGAGAAGCTGAGAAGCCTTAGATCACCCCAATGCTCCTCCCAAGACCCTGAGACCTTATCCAAGACCCCAGTGACCCTACTGAGTTGCCCACTTCAACTGAGCAGGTGTTGAGCACCTCACCATCTCCCTCAAGGTCAAACGTCCTGGCTGTGCCCTCAGCAATTCTTCCCAGAGTCACCCATTTAGGCTGGAGAGCTGCAGAGAGAACCCCAGTGCTTCTCCCAAGATCCTGAGACCCCACCCACAATTGCAGTGATCTAGCCCAGTGTTGCCTATTCCATCTGAGGAAACTCAGAATGCTGTAGCACCTCTCCTGGGAGCTCAAGGCCATGACCGCAGCCCCAACTATCTCCCCCCCAGGTTGACCACTCCAGCTGAGCAGCTGCAGAGTGCCCTAGTGCTTATCACAGGGGTCTGCAGTCCCACCCATTACCCCAGTGACCCCACCCACTTTAGGAGAAAAACAGCCAATTGCCACAGCACCTTTCCTAGAACACTGAAGTCCCAATGGCAACTCTAGCAACCCTACCAAGTGTCACACACTCCAGGAAGAAGCTTCCAAGCACCCCAGCACCCAGGTCATGAAAGCACAACAGGCAACTCCAATGTTGAATACAGTCAAAGAAATCACATGGAGACTACACTACCACATTCATCCAGGACCAAACCTAAAGCACCTGCCCAACTGACAGTATAGGACACATTGACAGGAAAGACTCTATCCCTTCAAAAGTTACTCTAGAAAATTAGAAGAAGCAACCTTTCCACCAGATGCCCAGACATCAATGTAGGAATACAAGAAACATAAAAAAGCAAAGAAACATGACACCTTCAAGGGGATACATTAATTCTCCAGTACCAGACCCCAAAGAAAAGGAAATCTATGAAATACCTGAAAAGGAATTCCAAATAATAATCTTAAAGAAACTTAAAGCTGTAAGAGAATGCAGATAGATAACACACTTAATCAGAAATGTAATTCATGATCTGAAGGAGTAATTCAACAAAGAGATATAATAAAAAAGAACCAAGAAGAAATCTTGGAACTAAAGGATTTATTAAATGAAATAAATTTAAAAAAAAAAAAAAAACAACTGAGAGCTTAAGCAATAGGCTAGATCAAGGAGAAGAAAGAATTTCTAAACTTGAATACAGTTCTTATGAAATAACCCAGTCAGACATTTAAAAAAGTAATAAAAATAAAGACGAAAAAGAAAAAAAAAAAGAACAAAAAAATGAACAAAGACTTTGAGATCTATCGGACAACAATAAGTGTACAAACATCTATATTATGGGTGTTTCAGAAGAAGAACAGAGGCAAAAGATGTTGAAAATCTATTTAAAGAAATAAAAGCTGAAAACATCCCAAGTATTTGGAAGGAGATGGACTTCCAATCCTAGAGACTCAAAGATTTCTGAATAGATTTAACCGCACAAGGTCCTCCCAAGACTCACTGTAGTCAAATTGTCAAAAGCAACAGAAAAGCATCAAGTCACCTGTAAGGAAATCCCCATCAGACTAACAGCAGGTTTCTCAGCTGAAATCTTACAGGCCAGTAGAGAGTGGACTGATATGTTCAAAGTCCTGGAAAAAAAAAAAAAAAAGCCAGCCAAGAATACTATACCCAGCAAAAATATCCTTTAGATATAAAAAAGAATTAGTGTCTCTATCCTAGACAAAACCTGAAAATTCATCACCACTAGACCAGCCCTACATGAAATTGTTAATGGAATCCCTCATGTGGAAGCAAAAGAACAATAACTACCATCATGATAACATATAAAAGAATAAAACTCTCTGGTAGAACAGATGTGCAAGTGAGAAAGAGAAAGAAATCATATCACTACAAAAAATCCACCAAATAGCAAAGACAAACAATAAAGGAGAATGAGAAAAAAAAAAAAAGATATATAAAAGAACCATAAGACGATAAACAAAATTTGAAGAGTAAAGCAATGTCTTTTAATAACAACCTTGAATGTAAATGAATTAAATTCCCAATTTAAAAGATATAGATTGGCTGATTGGATTAAAAACAAGACTCAACTATATATATATATTTCTTGCTTATAAGAAACTTATTGCAACTGTAAAGACTAATAGAAAAGGGATGGAAAAAGATACTCCATGCAAATGGAAAACAAAAATGAGCAGGAGTTGCTGTACTTATGTGAGATAAAATAGACTTTAAACCAAAAACTATAAAATGAAAGAAAGAATAAAGAAGGGTTTTACATAATGATAAAAGGATTAATTCAGCAAGAGAATATAACAATTGTGGGTATATATATGCACCCACCATTGGAACACCCAGATATATAAAGCAAATATTGGATCTAGAGGAAGAGATAGATCCTCAATACGGTAATAGTGGGAGAGATAGACCCCCAGTAGAGTAATAGCTGAAGACATCAGCACCCCTCTTCAGCACTGGACATATTATCTAGACAACAAAACAAAACAAAACAAAACAAAACAAAACAAAACAAAACAAAACAAAACAAAGAAACATGGTATTTAAACTGCACTATAGATCACATGGACTTGACAGACATTTGCAGAGCATCTCATCCAAAACTGCAGAATACACATTCTTCTCATCAGCACATGGGTCATTCTCCAGGGTAGTCTGCATGTTAGGCCCACAAATCAAGTCTCAGCAAATTTTAAAAAAGAAAATAATATCAAATATCTTTTCAGAACACAATGGAATGAAACTGAAAATCAATTACAAGTGAAACTTTGGAAACTGTACAAATACATAGAAATTAAACAATGGTCAAAGAAGAAATTAAACAGAAAGTAAAAATATTTCTTGAAACAAATATACAAAAATCAGTAACATTTCTATACACCAACAATGAACTAGTTGAATAAGAAATCAAGAAGGCAATACCATTTACAATAGCTACCAAAAAAATAAAATGCCTAGGAATAATTAACCAAGGAGGTGAAGGATCTCTACAATGAAAATTACAAAATTCTGATGACAGAATTGAAAGAAGACACCAAAAATGGAAAGAAATTCCATGTTCATAGTTTGGAAGAATTAATATTGTCAAAATGACCATACTGCCCAAAGTTATCTACAGATTTAATGCAATCCCTATCAAAATACCAATGACATTCCTCACAGAAATAGAAAAAACAATCTTAAAATTCGTATAGAACCACAAAAGACCCCAAATAGCCAAGACAATCCTGAGCAAAAAGAAGAAAGCTGGAGGCATACAGTACCTGACTTCAAAATATACCGCAAAGCTATAACAATCAAAACAGCATGGTACTGTCATAAAAACAGGCATATGGACCAATGGAACAGAATAGAGAACCTAGAAATAAATCCACATGTTTACAGTCAACTGATCTTTGACAAAGGTACCAAGTACATACATTGGGGAAAGGATAGCCTCTTCAATAAATGGTACTAGGAAAACTGGATATCCATATACAGAAGGAAGAAACTGGAGCCCTATTTCTAACCATATATTAAAATCACCTGAAAATAGATTACAGACATAAATGTAAGACCCAAAACTATAAAACTACTAGAAGAAAACATAGGGGAAACACTACAACACATTGGTCTGAGAAAAAATTTTATGGAGGAGACTTTTTTTTTTTTTGTCATTTTTTTGTGACCGGTAAGGGGATCGCAACCCTTGGCTTGGCGTCATTCACACTGCGCTCAGCCAGTGAGCGCACCGGCCATCCCTATATAGGATCCGAACCTGTGGCGGGAGCGCCACTGCGCTCCCAAGCGCCGCACTCTCCCGAGTGTGCCACGGGGCCAGCCCTATGGAGGAGACTTTTAAAGCACAGGCAACTAAAGCAGAAATGAGATTACATCTGACTGAAAAGCTTCTGCACACCAGAGGAAACAATCAACAGAGAGAAGAGGCAATCAGGAGAATGAGAAAAAATATTTGCAAACTATTCATCTGGCAAAGAATTAGTATCCAGAATATACCAGGAACTTAAGTGAATCAACAGCCAAAAACCAAATAATCCAATCAAGAAATGGGCAAATGACCTGAATAGACATTTCTCAAAAGAAGACACAAACGGCCAACAGGTATATGAAAAAATAATCAACATCACTAATCACCAGGGAAATGCAAATCGAAACCACAATGAGATATCATCTCACCCCATTTAAATGGTTATCATCAAAAAGATAAAAAACTAATAAATTATGGTGAAGATGTGGAGAAGGAGAAACTCATATATTGTTGGTGGGAATATAGATTATCACAGCCGTTATGGAAAACCATATGGAGGTTCCTCAAACAACTAAAAATGGAACTACCATATGATCCAGCAGTCCCACTGCTAGGTATTTATCCAAAGGATAGGAAGTTAGCATACTGAAGAGATCGACATGTTTATTGTGGCACTGTTACAATAGCCAAGATGCAGAATCAACCTAGATGTGCATCAGTGGACAAATGCACAAAGAAAATGTGGTATACATACACAATGAAATACTACTCAGCCATGAAAAATAATGGTATCCTGTCATTTGTGGCAAGATGGATGAGCATGGAAGATATTATGTTAAGTGGAATAAGTCAGGCACATAAAGATAAATACCACATGTTCTCACTCATATGTGGGAGGTAAAAAAAAAAAGTTGAACTTATAGAAGTAGAGTAGAATTGTGGTTACTGGATGATGGGATGAGTAGGAGGAAGGGGGATAGGGAGAGGTTGGTTAATAGACACAAAACTACAGCTAGGTGGGAAAAATAAGTTCTACCGATGCACAGTAATGCTAGGAATCTGTAATTAACAATAATTTACTGAGTGGTCTCAAATGGCTAGAGGAGAAGAGCTCAAATGTTCTCACTGCAAAGAAATGTTAAATCTTTGCTATGATGAATATGCTAACTATCCTGATTTGGCCATCACACATTGTATACATGTATTGAACTACAACTCTGTACTCCATAAATATGTATAATTGATATGTTTCAATTAAAAAATAAATCCCTAAAAAAAAAAAAAAGTTATGGGCATGAAGTGCTCCTGGTCTACAATCTTCCAGGGCTGCTAAATTCCTAGTATATTAATCTGATATTTTCCAGAAAGGGTTTGGTAAGTAATATGCTGAGATTAAAAAGTGCCCACATACCATTGGAAATTCCCAATTATTCTGAGGCAAGTTTGGGTGGGCTAAGATAAAAACAGATAAGGCCAAATTCCTCAGAAAGTACTACCAAGGAAAAACACCACCACTCCCAAATAAAAAGAAAATAAAGCATATTAACTCTAGGACACATTATAATGCTTACCAATATCTAGTTCTCTTTTCTTCTGGGGTATAAGGGGGACTACGTTTCTCAGCCCCCTTGCAAGTATGTGTGGCCATTGACTGGCTCTTGTCCATGAAATGTGCACAGAAAAGTTTCAGTGTGACTTTCTAGTATTCCCTCTGTTCTGCTGAAAGGAGTTCTGAAACCACATTTCCCATGTGGAACTTCTATCAGCTGAAGACTTGGAGTAGAGCAAAGTACTATTGCATTGAACATTGAGTTAACAGGAAATATGCCTTTGTTGTATTAAGACACTTAGATATCAGAGTTAAGTTGGTGCTGCCACATAACCTGGGTTATCCTGACTAATAAACTGGTCAAACAGAGAAATAGACAAAAAAAATTTTTTACTTTGAAAAAACTGGAAAGAAATGCATTTGACTGTATGTAGTGTGACTTTTCATATATTTTCTTAGTTTTATATTTGAATATGTATATCTAATATCATGAATGGACAGATTATACTTTAAAAAATTATTATCTATAAAATCCTATTGAACAGAAAGTGAAGACAACCATATTTTACTTTTAGATCTTTGTGTTCTTTCATCTGGTCACTTTCCTAGGTGTTTTCAAATGGAATAAACTCTAGAAGTAAGCTGGCTTTTATCCATGTCACATTTCTTATTGGTGTCTTCGTCCAAGTGGTTCTTATATGGTTCCCTTTTTTCTTTTAAGCATATGTTATTTCCCACCATGTTGACACTAGTTATTTTATGAGTTCTTCAGTAATATTTTATATACAGAATAGAGGAATCATTTGAAATTAGTTATTGAGGCTTGTATTGGTCTTCATCTTGATTTTATTCTAAGTCATGGAAAATCACTCTGGGTCTTCCAGTAAAGGACCTGGCATAATGTGAAGCTTTGCAAATTGCCTGGAAGCAGCAATTTCATCTGGCAAGTAAGAATAATTCTATAGTATGTTGAAGTTTATATGTCTGTGTATGTGTGTAATGGGGGAACACCTTGAATTTGGTGAACCAATCCAATTCCCATGCTCCCACCATAGCTCATAGTGCTATGTATTACTCCTCCTTCCCCAAGTTGTCGTGTCTACTTTTTTTTAGGTGAATAGAGTAAAGCAGTTGCATTAAAAATTAAGTTTTAATTGTTAAGTATGTAAAATACAGCAGACATATAGATAGCCATTATTAGCATCTGAAAGCTATAAGCACTTTCTTCAAATCAATAAAAAATGACAACCCAAGAGAAAAAAATTGACTAAGAACAGGAGCAAGCAAGTCACAGGAAAGGAAATTAGAATGCTCATTATACATATAAAAAGACGTTCAATTTCATTAGTAATCAGGAGAATGCAACAGGTTAGTAACATTTTGTAGCCATCAAGCTAAACATAATTATAAAATCTAATTATGTTTAGCACGTGAAAAATGTGAACTCTAATGCATTACTACTGGAAGTAAACATTGGTATAACAAATTTAAAGACAAATTTGGAATTATCTAGGGTTATGGGTTGAATTGTGTCCACCTCAAAAAAGATACATTGACGTCTTAACCCCCAGTACCTCCAGAATGTAATCTTATTTGGAAATAGGGTCACTGTAGGTGTATAGTTAAGATAATGTCACTCTGGAGTAGGATGGGCCTCTCATCCAATAGAACTGATGTTCCTAGCAGAAGACGGCCATTTGAAGACACAGAGACACAGGGAGAATGACACATGAAGTGGAAGCAGGGACTGGAGTGATGCTGCTGCAAGCCAAGGAATGTCTGGGGCTTCCAGAAGTAGAAAGGGGCAAGAAAGGATCCTCGCCTGGAGGTTTTGGAGGAAGAAAGGCCCCCCAGCGCCTTGATTTTGAACTTCTAGGCTTCCAAATTATGAGCCTTCTAGCCACCCAGTTTGAGGTACTTGGTTATGTAGATCTAGGAAACTAATATGTCTGGTAAAACTGAATACGGATGATCCGCAGCTCTACTTCTACACACCCTAAAGGAATTCCCCCACATTCACACAAAGAACCTAGTTGGTTCAAACCGAGGTCTTCCTAAAGTATTCAAGGAACCTCATAATAGGTGTTTTTGTGCATGTACAGGAATATGGGGGTGGACAGTATAAGCTAACATAATTTTTGGCTCCTCCCCCTAGCTTCAATCAGTTATTTGTTTTTAGTTCTGCTTAATATTTCCCTTGAATAAAGAGTTCTATTGCTAAAAATAAGATTGAGAATAACTAGAATAAGAAAATATGTTTTTATAAAATGATGACATTTCCTTTTAGAAAACCTTTTGATCTAATTTAATACTTTCTTTTCTTGTACTTTCTTTTTTGTATTACTATTTTATCTATGTACAATATATACGATATTCTTATTTCAATGAACCTTTTTGCCATTCTGGAATTTTTATTCCTAGGTAGATCTACTTTTATTATTCTTGACATATGTTGGCAGTACTAATTTATCTGTCCTATCAATCAAGATTTGATTAATCACATTTGTGTTAACTAAATTACAATTATAACCAGTTTTGGATGGTATAAAGTAGGGATCAAAATTTATTTATTTCTTTGTTTGTGGGTTTGTTTGGTACATGCATATTCAATTATTCCAGCATTATTTGTTGAAAAGATTATCCTTTTCCTCCGGATTGCCAATGTACTTTTGTCAAAAATCAATTAGCCATATACAAATGCATCTGCTTCTGTATTTATTCTGTACCATCCACTTGTCTGTCTTTAGCCCAATAACACACTCTCCTGATTACTGTTGCTTTAAAATTGGTCTTGAAATATGGTAGTACACCAACTTTGTTTCTCTTTCTCAAAGCTGTTTTTGTACTCTAGGTCCTTTGTATTTGCATATGACTCAAAAATTAATCAAAAATGGATTATATGCAAATGTAAAAAATAAAAGTGCAAAATTCTAAAATAAAACCCATAAGAAAACCTTTGTGACCCTGGGTTTAGGCAAAGAATTTTTAGGCATAATACTGAAGCATGATTCACAAAATAAAACAGAGATAAATTACATTTTATCAAAATTAAGAATTTCTGCTCTTCAAAAGATGATCTTAAGGTTATGAAAAGTCACAGACTAGAAGACAATATTTATAAATCATGTCTGATAGAGAACTTGAATCCAGAATATAGGAAAAACTCTCAAAACTGAATAAAAAAAAAATCCAATAAAAAATGGGCAAATGATTTGAAAGGACATTTCACCAAAGAAGATATATGGGTGGTAAACAACTATGTGAAAAGATGTTTAACACTATTAAAAAAACACAAATTAAGGCCACATGATGATATCACTTCAGACCTATTAGAAGGTCATAAATTAAATAGACTGACCATTCCAAGTGTTGGTAAGGATATGGAGGAACTATAACCCTGATACACTTCTGGTAGAAGTGTAAAATGGTAACACCACTTTGGAAAAAAAATTGGTAATTGCTTGTAAAGGTAAACATACGCTACCATATGATCCAGGCTTTCATCCTTAGATATTTACCCAAGAGGAACAAAACCATATGTTCGTACAATGACATATGAACATATAAGTGTTCATAGTCGATTTTCTTGTAAACTGGAAGCAATTCAAATGTCCATCAGCAGGTGAATGGATACACAAATGGTGGTACATCTATTTGATGAGATACTACTGAGCTATAAAAAGGAATGAACTGTTGATACCTGTACCAACATGCATGAATTCTCCTGTAGCTTTTCTCTTGACTGCTCTTTCCCCTTCTTATGTTCCAGTAGTACTGCAGATCTTTCATCTCCTCTACTGTGACCATCTCATCCCCATCTCTTTGCTTATGCTGTTTGTTTTATCTAGAACACAATACCTCTTCTTCAGTTAGCTAACTTCTTATTCATCCTTAAGTTTCCAGATTATACGTTAGCTTCTCTGAGAACCTTTCCTTAACCATCAAAGTCTTTTTACATGTTCCTGTGTGCTTCACCTATCAGAATAGCATTTAGAGTAGAACAGTGTAGAAAAGTGTAGATTTTGGTGTTAGGCAGACCTCTCTCAGAATCTCAGATCTGTGCTTTCTTAGCTATGTGACTTAGGATGGTATACTGCCAGGCTAAGCCTCAGTTTTCTTCAGTCATAAAATGATCAAATAAGTGGTATAAAAATCAAAGAGAATAATACATACAAAGTGTTTAGCATGGAGCATGACTTCTTTTTTTTTTTTAAGTATTCATGATAGCTATTATTTTACTGAATTTTTCTTTCTTGTTCAACTATCATTCTCTGCCATAACCCTGTAAGTTCTGTTAGACAAAAACTATATCCTTCTTGTTAATCATTGTATCTCTGGAATCTAGAAAAATATCTGAGAAATAATAGGTAAATGAATGAAAGAATAAATACTTAAGCCTCTATTTCCCTGTCAAGAAAGAGCTCTCACCTATGAAATTCAGACCTCTCTCATGGGCATCTGACCTTGCTACTAGAGCTAGGATAGCACACTGATGCTTTTTAATCCTTCAGTTTTATGTATTTGGAGAATCTCCAGACACTTAGCACAAATCTTTGAAGGTTCCCTGGTCCCCAGGCTTATCTCTTGCAAATAGATGCCTGAGGGCTGTTATCCAACCCGTCAGCCGTCAGCCAGGCTCTGCATTTCCAAGCAGGTTGAGACTCAGCTGGGAACAACCTCCTATGCTCAGAATAAAATGATATGGCTTCTGAGATCATTTCTGATGTTATTCAGGATAAATTCACATATGTTCTTCCCCAAATACTCCTACAAATACATATCCATTGAAAGATGTAGGTCATGTCACAAAAAGTGGAAAACATCATATATAAGCTGCTATTTCA
Source organism: Cynocephalus volans (assembly GCF_027409185.1). Lineage (NCBI taxonomy): Eukaryota > Metazoa > Chordata > Mammalia > Dermoptera > Cynocephalidae > Cynocephalus > Cynocephalus volans. The sequence goes on along the minus strand of NC_084475.1, from coordinate 55,092,238 downwards.
CTTTCTTTGGAGGAAAAGTTGTATGTAGAATTCAGAATAATAAGCTAAAATGGTCATCTAGAAACTCTGAATTCACAAACACTCTCTCCTTTTTCTTTCCCTACTTTCCTCCCATGAGCCTCTGCTTTTCTGTCTCTTACTGTCTCACTTTCTTGAAGATAAAAGTCTTTACAAATAGAAATGCCAGAAAAAAAATGGGAACGCAGTGCCAAGAAGAGAGGTGGACTACAAGCAGATTTTTATTCAGACAAATTCCTTTTCAAAGAAAAGAAAATACCAATTATGTCTCATGGATTCCTATATTAGAGTTCCACCTTTACAACTGATGATTGGTATCTCAATGTAGTTCATAGTTTAAATAAACTTAATAATATATGACAGGATATGGAATGGGATTTTTCTGCTGTCTTGGAATTTCAGCTAAGCCTCAAATTCAGGATAATAGATGATAATATATCCATATTCTAGAAGGAGCTAGCTACTAGATACATACCTCCAGGGCTTATTAAGGAGAGAAGAACTGGTCCAGTGACTCTTCCTCACCTCTAGAAATCCAAGAGACGGGTTCCTTGAAAGAAATGTTGAGGAGTCGAGAGATTTGACTTTCCTCTTCCCATGGTAAGGGTGGGGAGAGGAAGAGGTTGACTACCTGATTTCCACCCTCATGTAGTCCCAAATCAGGGGAGCACTAAGAGAATCAAATGTAGAGAGTGGAGGTGCTTGTAAAAAGTAGGCAGTGCCAGAGGGAGAGATTGAGCTCCACACACTCATAGCCCAGTCTCTGCAGCCACGGGGCTAGAGCTTGGTGAGACGATTCTCTCAGGAGAATTGGACGTGTGCCTACAAGAATCTGGGAGCATGATGCCTAGAAATAGGGACCTGTTTTTAGCTGGAGAAGTGTTAGCTGGCTGGAATAGATGTATTTCTAACAGAGAGAGGGGCCCGCAGTGGAGTTAGCTGTAGGCCCACCTGTGGTATGGCAAGGATGCTGTGGCTGTTTGGGCCATCCAGAGCACTCGTCTTCAGGTCCCTACTGGTAAATGGCTGGAGATGTACCGAAGCTGAGGAAAGACTGGAAGAGGTCAGCATTGAGTGCATTGTCTAGGTGAGCGATGCTAAGAACCCACCCAGGTTCTCCACTGCCACAACACTGGGAAGTACAACATTACCCTTTCCCCCTCACTTCCCCTTCCTTGCCCCAATGAAAGCAGATGGAAAATGGAGGTATGAACAGACCCCACCTTGAATGAAATGGGACAGGACTGAATGTTTTAATACCTGGCTATGGCCAGAGATGGAGGTGATGTTGGTAAGGGGTGGAGAAGGGGATGCCCGCTGAGCTCTGAAGGCTGTGATGGGAGGAAGCCCAAGTTGTCTCCTGTGTGTACTCCAGCCAGGGCCAAGTACTATCACCATTTGCAACTACTGGACATCATGGCAAAAGTACACAGGTTTGAACACTGTGAGTTAACCTTTTGACCTCGAGTTAAACAATAAGTGATCATTTTCACTTTGTGAACTCATTGGAACAGAAAACAACCCGTTCACCATGCATTTGTATTTTCTAGTTATCAGTTTGTAGGAAGGAGCACCCAAACACTTGGAGCAACAGGGGCTATCCGAGGACACAAGGCCCTGCCAGTCTCTATTTCCATCCGTCTCACATTTCTGGCAGGCTGTGTGACATGGCTTCTCTTTTTCCAGTCTGCCATTTTTCCCAGTGACTAATCCTTTAGCAAGGTTCATGCATGAGCCCTTAGGGTGTGCTTTAGAGTAGAGGTCTCTGGTGCTTCTGCTCCATGAACCAGTGTCTGAGCAATTTATTTCCACAGCTTCACATACTGTGCCTCATTACAAATTGAAAAATTGGATATCTAAGGTTGAGAAGAGCTGCAGTTCTGTGGCTAGGGCTGGAAAGGCAGCAACAGCAGAAAGCAGCCTGTGTTGTTTTATCGCTCCTTCCAACCTCGGTTTTCAGAAAGAATAAACAATCCTGTTGGATAATATATTTATTCATCTTTGTTTTTGCCCTCTGTAATGTAAGCTCCACAAGGGTAGTATACCATCCCCTGAAAAGAAGGTATCTGTAAGCTCTTTGCAATGAATGAATGAATAAAATCTCTTTGTAAAGGTAATCATAATCACAGGTATCATTTACTGAATACTTATTATGCATCCAAGCACTGTGCTAGGCACTTTACATATCAGTGTAATTTACACACTCTTCAGCAGGGGTTGTATTACACTCCTGTTCTAGCTGAGAAAAGTGGGCTCAGCAAGAATGCAATTTGTCTCAGAGCACTCAGCAAGAAAGGGTAGTAGTTGGATAAACCCAGCTTTTCCCACAAGTCTTACTACTTTTGTATTGCAGACAATGGCTTGCTTATTTGTTTTCACAATAAAAACAAATCACAAGAAATTTAGCAGTTGTAAGCAATTACAAATGGAAAATTCATGTAATAGTATAGAATTTGGGGCCATATGTTACATGCCAGATAAACTTAACAATAATAATAAAAGAAGAAAATGCCAATATTTTTATTCACGGTTTATTTTCCTGCTTTGTGATTTAATGAACTTAAATGTTTCAGTTATGATATGCTCAGGATGCGTCAAGTTTAACACCATAAGGAGAGATATGGTCTCAGACTTCAAGAAACTTGAAACACTTGGAAGAGAAAGACAATATTTAAACATGTGAAACAAATAAGGTGTAATATTCTCCTGTGCTCTTTCTCTGAGAATGTTTCCTACCTTGACTTCAGAAGTAAAGACTGTGTATATCAGTCCTATTGAAATGGCAGATTTCTCCAGTGTTAAGCACATGACAAGTACCAAACTGGAACCCTTAGGAAAACTGAAGTTATTTTAAGAAATGAAATATTACTTTCATGTAGTTCATTTAACCAATATTTTTTCATAAAACAACAGGTCTCTTTTTATATAATTACTGAATAGGAAAGTCCAAGGTACATTTAACCTTTATTTTATTCCAGAATCATTCCCTGAGATATTTTAATAGGGATACTTGAAAAACAAAATGACTGAAGTTATCCCTGTACCTTCTTATTAAGCAAAAAGTGGAAAATGCAATGGGAACCTTAAATAAGCAAAGAAGTTTGCTAGTGAATTGAAGGCTGTGTAAACAGCTTTTGAAATGGATGAAATAAATGTACTAGGAAAATTTTTGGATACAAAAAAATTCTACATAGTATCTTCAGTTCATATCACCCATTTGGATTCCTTTAAGTCTTTAGACACAGTGTTTGACATAAGTTGGTGATAGATGAAATGTGTATTTCTGCAGCATGGAAAGATAAATAGCTTCTTGGTGAAAGGAAAACAGAAAAGATACGGCTGTTTATGAAGGATTTTAAATCATTTTCTTTGATGGAGACTGCTAATAATCTACTTCACAGTCTTTCCTTACTGGCTTCTAAGCTTTCATTCTAAACCTGAAATCACATTCAGACTATGTGGGTATATGAGAATGTCATGTATTGTTCAGAATTTTTCCGCTAAAGCCAGCACTTCCTGTGTGTGGAAATCCTTAATGTAGAGTTTAACTGAGGGTGAGGGAATAATCCTTTCTTTGTGTGCAGTCAGTGCTATGATAAACAATGGAAATAATTTTTCCTATAGAATAAAACAAGGTAAATTTAAAATTGCTTCCATTAACCCTGGCACATGCTGATTTACTTTGCATACTCATCAGATACAGCTCTGAATTAGCTTTTAGCTCTATTATGAAGCAAAGTTGGTATAGGAACACAAAATCACTGGGAATGAATTTGATAAAGGTAATGATAGTGTCAGTCTGGTTTGCCTTCAAAGCACAACAGACTAGTCATCATACAATGTCAGGAGACTGTAATTCTCATCTTTTCTATCTTCTTTGAGGCCTCTGTTTCCATGTCACTTCTGTGCTCAAATATCACTGCTTCCCACTGACTTCAAAATAGATTCTAAACCTCCTGCTTGGCACGGAAACCTCCATAATCTGGCTCCTACCCATTTATTGCCTTAGGGTCAATTCCTGTGTCAGATTGTATTTTCCAATATTGGCTACAATGAGATCTCACAACCTACATGTTGTTTTCACAAAGTGAACTTCACATCCCTCCCATGGAGTAGTGCAGTCTAGGTCTCCTCCCCTGGAAACTGTGTGAAACTTTGTGACTACTGTGGCCAGTAGAAAATTACATAGGCGATGTTATGTGACTCCTGAGGCTAGATCATAAAAATGCTATCCACTTCTTGCTCTCTTGGAAGGTTTAGGCCATGATGTGAGGGAGCCTGATGAGCCCATGTGGAGAAACCACACAGAAAGACTGTGTTTAGATGTTCCAGTTAATAGCCCTGCTCAGTCCTAGCTAATAGCCAGCTTCTTTCACCACGCATATGAGTGATGCCACCTCCAGATGATTCCAGCATCCAGCTCTTGAGTCGCTTCTCGCTACCAAGTCTTCCCAGCTGAGGCCCCAGACATTAAAAGCAGAGATAGGTGATTCCTATTACGTCCTCCAAATTCCCGGCCCCCAAAATCTGTGAACATCATAAGATGGTTGTTTTGTGTCACTACGTTTTGGATGGTTTGTTACACAGCAACAATAACTGGAATAATCCCTTTTATTGCAAGGAGCAGAACCACATTTCTTACTGGCTCAATCTCAGGGGAGGGAACTCTTCTGAGGGTACACATACATCTCATCATAAGAAACAAAACAGAAACAGAAAATGCACCAGGAACAAGGGCAAGCATGAATTCCATTCGTCTGTGGGTCAGCTTGTCTCTCAAAGATCTTGTGGTCTTGGATCTCTGCTTCTTTGTAAATCTGATTTATTTTCTTCTCTTACCAACTCAACTTTCTCTGCTTTTTGGTGTACATGGTAATCTACATCACCTCAATTTTGGCTGCAAGGAGCAAGTGAGATTAGTGTTTATCAGCCCAATTGTATATTGACAGGAAAGGGGTATTCTCTCAAGGTCCCTGCAGTCAATTTTGGCCAATAAGTCAAATGTAGTCTTATAAACGTGCCAGAGCCCACCTCTATAAAGGGGACAGTTAAAAAAGGCATAGTCTTGGTCAACATCCTGTGGGAAGTAGGGAGCCTGAGGCAAGGAAAATAGGGCTACTGTTTTATGTAGGAGGTGCAAGCCCAGGGTACATGGGATGCAGAAAACAGGATATGAAGCTAATAAAGATGTTAAGCAATGTGACATAATAACCTACCATGCCACTACCATATCACAGTGAATGGATGTTTTAGGCCACCAAATTTGTGGGCATTTATTACAGTAGCAATGGAAAACTCATACAGTGCATGAAGTTTAAATCCCCATAGAGAGGGCAGATACTTTGAAAGTTTTCTCATACTTACGTAATCTAATATCCAACCATTCTTCCGCCTGAACCGTATGCTACAGTGTGGTCTCTTCGCCTCTTGCTCACCAGATAATCTACCCTTACATCCTTGTTTTTGTTTCTTTGCCCACATTTTCACACAAGCTCAGAATGACCTCCATGCCTCGTGTCTTTCTTCATGAAGTCTGCTGGTTGCACACACCTTCTGAAATCCATATGGATGTTATACAATGTAGTCTCGGTAAGGAAACATGTTGAAGAGAGAAGAAACAGGAAAAAAAAAAAAACCAGGTCAAATCGGGGCTTGAATGTGAAAATCATCCCGAAAACCAGGTCAATCTCTTTTATTAATTTCCAGATTTGTGATTACAAATGTCTTAGGTAGAAGTCATCTCAATGCCACCAGTTTCCATTCTAGGTCATCTCCAATTTATTTTTGTATTTTTTTGTTTCCTTTTCCCTTTATTATTTTCTTTTTCCTACTTTTCTTTCCTCTAGACTACCCATGGAAATATGATATTAAATATACTGACATGCCAATTCACTAAGAGAAAATTTTGACTAACAAAATTACCAGGTTACCATATTTCTTCCTTCATAGAAGGTATTTTCTTAGTATATAATGAATAAACATATGGTTATTGATAAAATCAAAATAGTTTAGTTGACACCAATTGTAACTGGGAGCAAAAGAGACTCATGTGAGTTCTTTCAAATTCTGCTTTCCTGACTTCTCCACTGCATCTTGTTGGAAGTCCCTGAGGTAAATCACTTGTCTGCAAAATATAAGAAACAAAACAGCACACATACCCATGGGCTTATGTTAATCTCAGTTGTTAGCCTCATTGTTTTTCTAGTCTAGACAGGGTTAGCTTAGAAATCCTCTGAAGGAAGGCGTTATGTAATTCCAGTACATAGTTAATACTTAAAATGATTCTTCTGAATGGTACGTCTATTTATCTAAATGTTGTCAAACATTGAACTCGTATCTTTCACAAGTTATAACAAAATAATTTTAATTGGTAACCTGTCATTGTAAATATTCAGCTCATGTTCTTTGACAAGGTTTGGCTGTATTTTTTCAAACACTTATAATTTAAGGGGAGCTAGTAAATGTCTAAGATGCAACTAGATGGATGATGCTAAAGTTAAGGTGTTCATGCTTTATTTTTTTTTCTTCTCCACGTTGGTCAAAACACAATGATTAAGGGAGGAGAGGTAGGAAACAGCCAGATTTAAAACACACACATGTGCTCACATGCTACACATACACACAATGGCTCTGTCAGTTCACCAGAGGTAATACATAAATTTCCTGATTTACTAAAAAGTGTTCCAAGGACTATTTAAACAGCTGTAACAGAGCTATTCCACTGTAGTGTCTGATGATGGGTTACATGTACATTTAATTAATGAAGCACACTTAATACATTCAGTATTTTAAAATTTAGTTTAAGCTGAAGAACAATCAATTCTGATATATTGGTTAGGGTGTTTGTGCTTTAGAGAGCAACTTTCTTTACTCATTTATTAGTTTGATGTTGCATCTGGAAGAAGCAGAGCAAGTATGATGAAAGCTTTTTTAGAAAAATTCCAACCAGGGAGATTGGGTTGACAACAGAGGTAAAAAGAGACTCTAGTGCAGTCTAAGAAATAGTTCTTGAATTTGTTGCAGAAAACATTCTGTTATGCTTCAGGCTGTTAAAATAATTTCATGTACAGGGGCATAGTCACCTGAGGCAATTCTGTTATTCAGCAACAGTCTTAGGACAAACACAGACTGGGAGGTGGAAAATTCGGGTTATCATGCAATTGTAATCATTATCCAGAACAAGAGTGATTCAGTAGACTGAGAACTACAGCAATGTGTATTAACCTACTTTTACTTTTTAATGACTATTCTTTCCACCTCAAAGATTAAAGAGTATTTGTCATTGAGAAAATTTCAAACATTCTTTAAAAAACACATTTCTTTTTAATAAGTTGACCCGTTCTGTATTTATTCCACAAGATTTCAAATGTAAGTATTCTGTTTTCTCAACAAATTCACTTAATCATCTAGGGGAGCAGCTAACAAAGAATTAAAGGACATCAAATGTTTTTATGCAGCAAAGAGAAAATGCTAGGCATTAGCATAAAGATTTCTGAACCCAAGTATTTCCCTGAATATTGACCTTGAGAAAGGGCGTGGAATTGAACGTATAGAGGGGGCCAGAGCAACAGACAAAAACTATTATGCTGTATCTCTTACCTAATGGATTTTACATTTTACCTGTGGGGGACTAGTAGTTAAGATGCTGAGACTTTTTTCCAGGTGTAGATTAGTTGAAATTAGTGACTGAAGCATAGTCAGAATCAATTATTGATTATAGCAAGTTCAGAGTTGAATAGAAGCAGGCAAAGGATGATTGACTACTATACTTGCCCAACTCTTTCCTCTATGTTTATACTAGCTACAGAATCTACTCACACAGCCTCAGAAAACTTAAGATTGATAAGTAAAATGGAGACTCAGGTGTTTGTCATCTCACTATTTTCTCTAATTTTCCCAGAACATTCAAAGAATATTTATCAGAACTCATCAGATTAATGACAGTATGAAAATTTGGTGCTGGGATATTGTAAACCATTAATTAAATGGTCCAAGGCAATGCCAAAAGTTATTTTGAATTTTAGCATATTATTAAATGTGTATTTTTTGCCTTTTTCCCGACTTTACAATTAGGTATGCAGAACAATATTATCTTGATAAATCGTCAGCTTATTATAACACAATTAAAAACATGGCTTTCTACATTTATTTTAAATAAATTTTGGTTTCCAATTATTTTCTTTTGCCCAAGAATCTGAAAGTTTAAATGAGTTTTAGATATTTGTTTTGATTACACAAATATTTTATGTTCACCATAAAAATGTGAAAATATAAATAAGTAAAAGAAGAAATTATCACTGAGTGCAACCAGATGATGGCCACTGTTAACAGCTTAGTGTTTGTTCTTTTAAATATTCTTCCTCTAAATTTCCACACCCTCATGTGCACACAACACATTTTTTCTTCCAAAATTGTGTTTTATTATACATATGATTTTATAAATGGATTGTTTCACTTTGCAATATATCATGAATATATCCATATCTTTAACTATAGATTTATAGAATCCCTTTTAATGCCTTTGTTGTATTTCATTTTATAGATGTACCATAAACTTTTTAAATCACTCACCTGCGTCAGGCACTTAATCTGTTTTTAATGTTGTACATAATAAACAAACCTGTGATAAACATCAAAAAAACAAGGTAGAATAGTTTGTCAATAACCCCATGATATGTGATTTCACAGAATGGAATATAACATAATTGAAGTATGTTTCCCAAATGTGGATGGGTCAAATGTCCCACTTAATACTTACTTGTTAAAAAGGAGTTTGTCCTTTTTAACTTTTAAGCCATTTTTGGATATCTGATGACATTGGTAAAGGACGGCTTTGCTTATTAGTAATGACATCTGGACATAGGTTCTGATGTAGCAAGTTCCTTTCTTTTTTATAACTCACTCTGTGCTAAAATTAGGACTCACCAGTGAGAAAAAAAAAGAAACCCAAATGGACATCTTATGATTAAAAACCAGCTAAGTGAAGATATTTATTTCAATAGAATTTATTTCGTGTGTTCATCAATTTAAGAGCTGGAAGGGGCCTCATTAATGATTTCAGAGTTTTACTTTATATTAAAGTCAATGAGAAAGAGAGATAATATTTCAAAAAGAAAAAACAGAACAAAGATGTAAAAAGTTGGGAGGCAATCTGGGATGTGGTAAAGCATCTATAAGCACAATTCTGCATTTTCACAGCAAGTGATATTTATAGTCCAATGAGTACTGCTGAAAAGGAGTTCACGGTAATGGACATCTATGATAAATTCTGCCACCTAAGCATTTGTTGGCAGTCACCACCAGCCACATCATGTCTCTGGATAAGTGTGTTCTGCTTGAACCACTCTAATAGGAACTCAGTCAGCTAATGTGGGAGTGCTTTTGCAGTTATGCAGCTGAAACACCTTCCCCATTACAGAACCATGGCAGAACCCTCAGCTTTTTCTCCACAGTTTCTATCTCAGATCCTACTTCATGTGGCAGCCAACAAAAGGGTAAGAGCTTATCTCATACACCTATTTTGTACTTGTTTTTGTTACTGAAGATCAAAGAGCCATTCTTTAGGGTCAACTAGTTGTTCTATTTTCAGGAATTTTACAGGAAATAAAAACATAGACATTAAAAAAAAAGTTTTGATAAAATCTTCAAGGAAAAACAGAAACACACACACACACACATGCACACACACACGCGCGCACACACACACACCCCCCAAACTAGGCTTGGTGGAATTTATTTTGACCCAGGATAATATAAAGGAACAAAGCTAAGGAAGTTTATTTCTAAATGTTGTTTATTATTTCTCTCTGAAAACCTCATCAACCAACCTCCAATGTTTTTCTGCTAAACTTTAGTCTATTTCTGTAGTTTTTCTCAGTAGTTCCATATCCTGTAGTGACAATTTTCTTCATTAATCCTTTTGGGCAAAAATAATGTAAATATAAGTCACATATGCTCCCTTGAGTTAGACTTTTTGGAAGCAGAGTACACCTGGTCCATCTCCAATGATGACAAATTGTGACCAAGAAATTTCAGGTACAGCTGTATTGTCAACAACTTTTACTCATGTACAAGTGCAGCACCTTCAGCCTGACTATTGCAGTGGTTCTTAATCCTGGTTAAACAGGGCTAAACATGGAAGGTTTTAATTTTTCCCTCTTTATATTGACGTATATTATACATACCAAAAAGCCCATTTACCATTTTATACAAATATACACAGTTGTGAAATGGCCACCATAATTAAAATTTGGAATTTTCCTCACTCCAAAGGTTTCTTCATGCAACTTTTCAGTCAATCCCCTTCCTCCATCACCAGCCACTAAAAACCACTGATCTGTTTTCTGTTCCTATAGTTTTGACATTTCTAGAATGTCATATAATAGAATCATAGAGTGTATGTCTTTTGTATTTGGCTTTTTTACTTTACATGCTTTCAAGAATCACTCATTTTGTTGTATATGTCAGTAGTTTGTTGCTTTTTATTGCTGAATAGTATTCCATTTATGGATCAATCACAATTTGTTTATCCACTCATAACTTGTAGAACATTTGGGTTGTTTACAGTTTGAGGCATTTGTAGCTAAAGCTATTAAAACCATTCACATACAGGTCATTATGTGCAAAGTTTCCAGTTCTCTTGGGTATATACCTAGGAATGGAATTGCTGGCTCATCTAGTAAAACGAGGGTACTTCAAAAAATACATGGAGGGATTCGTATTAGTTTCAATTTCTATTTTCCATGAACTTTTTGAAGTATCCTCATATATGTTTTCCTTTATAAAAAAACTGCCAAACTGATTTTCAAAATGGCTGTGCCATTTTGCATCCCCCTAAGAAGGAAAATATCAGTTTTTCCACATCCTTTCCAAAATTCGATATGATCAGTCATTTTATATTAGTAATCCTAGTGTTTGTATCATACTATATCATAGTGGTTTTAAAAATTGCATTTTCCTAAAGATTACAGACGATAAGCATCTTTTACATGCTTATTTGCCATTCTTATGTCTTCTTTGCGTTGTTTTCCTCTTATTGAATTTTAAAGTTATTTATGTTTTCTTCTACAAATTTTATAGTTTCAGCTCTTTCATTCATGTGTATGAATGGAGTTAATTTTGAATTAATTTGCATACATGGTGAGGTAAGAGTTGAGGTTTATTCTATTTGCAAGTGGATATCCTCTAGTGTTGGATGCCATTATCTTGGGCTAGTGTGGTTTTGGGGTCCCGGAGTATGTTTCTCAGTGTTTTTGCTCCACCCCCTGCACACCTGCATCATAGAAGGGCTCTTTCCCCATGCTCTTGCCTCTCTCCTAGTGCACAACTATATTCCTTGTTATCTGGTGCAAGGTTTATGATGGTAACAAGTGGTTTCTCATTCTCCTACTCCACTCCCAGTCTTGGGCAGGTCTTGCACACCTGATCTCAGGAGTACAGTTTTCTCCACACTCCTGCCTGTTCCCCAGTGCACTTGGAGAGTGCAAGCAAATTCTCTGCTTCTCTCCCTCGTGTCAATGAAACTGTCTTGCATTGATGGGGTTTCTTGGGTGTGAGTAAGTTTCTGTCCTCTCAGTATGACAGCTGAGCACTGCTTTGAAAAGGGCAGAATTCTAAGCACAAGCGGGATTTGTGCTGCTTCCCCAGCTGCAGCTGATCTTTGCCTAGGATGGGGGATGGAAGGGCTCCTGGCCCACCCCAGAGGAAGTCAGCTTTTGCTTCATGGTAAACCAAGGTCAGCTCTGGAACATGGACATATTTCTTACCATTTCTCCAGTGGCAGATGGCTTTTGCTTTGTATTTAAAGGGGTTCAGGACCTGGAAGGTTTTGCGCCTTTCCCTAGAGGCAGCCAATCATTTCCTGCATTCACAGAGTTCTTGGAGAGTGGATGGGCTTCTGCAGATTCTCCTGCTGCACTCTTGCTCTTTGGCAGGACTTGCACACCTGTGCCAATGATGGAGGCACACAGGTCTTATGCTCTGTCACCATTCTTTCTTGTGAGTACCTGGTGGAAGCCCTTGGAAAATATTTTATAAGTGAATATAGACTCCACTTGTACCTGGGGCTCCCAGAGATTCTGAACTGTGAATCTAACCCTTAGTTGGTCTTTACGAGTTCATTACAATTTCGAGAGATGAAAGAAGGTTCATATCTCTGGGTGGTTTCGTCCTTCTACCTCATACCCTTCTCCTGCTCAGGAACTGTTCTCCCCTGTCTGTATATGACCTGCTGTCACTCCATTGTACTGATGATGTTTCTTTGATGTAGTCTCGTGTTTAGATTATAGTTTTGATTGTATCTTACTTGGAGTTTTTCCTACTTTCTTATTACATGGTATGCTTGGTATCTTTTTTACAGGCTGATACCAACTTACAGACAGTCAGAAAACTAATGAGTGAATGATCTTTTGGCTTTTCAAGTTTTCAGGGATATATAGATATACCTGTTTTGGAAAACTCATAATTGTTATTGTTTCATTTGTATCTTACAGCTCTTTTGGAAAAGGAATCTATGCTATAGAGATGTGCATAATGTTGGTCTCTATAACTGAGAGATGCCAGTCTGTTGTCTCTCAAGTGGTGTCTCACCTAATCAGTTAAATAGATAACAGAAAAACAGGATTTTACTTTTTCCTAAATATCTATCGGTGTGTAGCTAAATTGGGGCATTCTTCTTGAGTGATTATCTTTCTTTTTAGAGGAACACTGATGATTAAGCAAATATTGGTGGCCTTGCGAATTATTTGGGATTAATTTCTATAATAATTTAATAACTTGGAATACATTTTTATCGCCAAAGTGAGAAAAGAAGAGGAATTTTGTCTACGGGAAGCATCACACTCACTATTTTTGTATGTTTGTGTTTTTGTGTATCCTTGTATTTTGCTGTTGGCTTAAGTCCACAAAGATAGTTTTCTATATTCAGCTGCTGCAATGTTCAGGTAAGTTAAATGATCTTTTAGTGATCAAAGAGGGGATTAACAGACTGTTCCTAACAAGGACCAAAAAATTGCAAAAGGTAGTTTACGGAACTTAATATTCCCCAGTTTAGAAATTAAGATGCAATTATTACTCACAGGAAACTATTGAGAACTATTCCACAATATTCAATCTGTACATGCATGTGCATAAACTAAGGAGTAGACTTTTTGTGTGTCTAAAGGTGGCCAATTAGTATGCATCTGAAATAATTTGTTAAAAAGTGTTGGCCTTTAAATTTGCCCCCTTTTGATTCAGTATACTAGGACGTTAAATGTAATGCTTAATTACATCAACCTTTTCATTCCTTCATGTTTATAAATTTTATGAGAGATTCTATGAACCCAAACAATTACAAGACAAATAGAAATTTGTAGGTTGTATTTGAAAACACTGAGATACAATTGTTATGAGCCTTTACAGTATGAAGGATTGCTTCAAGCTGGGAAAATCGAGGAAGATTTCATGGACACATGATACTTGTACTTAAAGGATAGAATGGGATTTGCTTGTATGGAGATAATGAAGAAAGGAATTTCACACAATGCAAAGGACAGATTCCTGGCAGAGTTAACATGGAAAGGGCTTTGGAACCAGAAAAACTTATTTTCAAATGCTAGGTCTGCAATTAATGTCCCCGGGGATAGCAATACCATTTAAGCATATTGATTTCCATTTATTGAGCATTTACTGTATCCATGAAATTCTGTCATCTCCTTTTTCCATGCTCCTATGTATGTCTAATACTCCTATGAGTGGACTGAACCCCACATTCCCTATCCTACTGAAAACACTGTCTTAAAATTGTTTCCTTTCTGATCCTCATTCTTCTGATTTTCACCACATTATTCCCAACAGCAAACATGTTAAAATATCCCCATTACAGCACATCACAACAACAACAAAAAGAATAAAATACTTTTTTTCTGCATCAGTTTGGTTCTGTTTGACCCCCAAAATCAGTGTCTTAAAGCAATAGCTATGTTTTTAGCTCATGATTCTGTGGGTTGGCCATTGAGGTTAAACAAAATGTTGAGTTTTGTTCTTGACTGGGTTTGCTCATGCATCATGGTTAATTTTCATTTGGCTAGGTGTCTCAGCTTCTGGGAGTTGGTTGTTCTTCTGAGTGATGGAATGAGGGGGTCTGGAGGGGAGGTAGGGTGACTGGGACACATGTCTTTCATCATTGAGCAGGTAGCTTGGGCTTGTTAACATGGTGAAGGGGCAGGATTTCAAGAGAAGGAGCAGAGTATTCAAAGCATCCTGAAGCTCAAGCAATGTCACTTTCACTTCGTTCTCACGGTCAAACAAGTCACATGGCCAGCCTAGTCTCCATCTCTTGATGAGAAGGCCTGTAGAATCACAATGCAAAGATATAGATACAGAGAAGTGAACCATTATGGACATTTTTGAAAATTAAATACAATTTTTATATCACATTACTGTTCCAGCTACTATTGCATTTTTCCACTTTCTTCTGAGCTAAAACTCTACCAAAAATTTCTCCATATTCACTTTTCCCACTTCCTTGAAAGTAGATTATATTCCACTATTTTATCTCCTTGAGCAGGAAGCCCACACTCTATTTGTCTATGCCTGCTCCAAGGGTTGTAGAGGTACAGTTGTCCCTCGGTATCCATGGTGGATTTGTTCCAGGACCCCTGTGGATACCAAAATGCACATCACTCAAGTCCCTTATATAAAACGGTGTATTATTTGCATGTAATCTACATACATCCTCCCATTCACTTTAAATCATTTCTAGATTACTTATGCCTAATGCAATGTAAATGCAATGTAAATAGTTGTTATACCGTATTGTATTTTATTTGCATTATTTTTTATTGTTGTATTCTTATTTTTAATCAAAAAATTTTTGTCTAGTATTTCCAATCTATGGTTGGTTGAATCTGTGGACACGGAGCCCACAGATACTGAGAACTGACTGTATTAGCTTATTTAATTAATAAGATACAATGGTCAGACATATTTGGACTGATCATAAAGCATAAAGAAAAACTTACATGGAAATTCACATTAAGAGGATAAACATTGCAAATTTTTAAAATTATTTTTAAGCTATTGGTCCTAATTAAAACATGAGCAACATATATGATATAATGCAATGTAGTAATTAAAGAAAGGAAAGGTTATTATTAAATAAAAGATGGTAGAGAGAAAATGTTTCTTAATAGCAGAGTAATAAGACAGATAGTATTCCTACAGAAGGTATTTTGAAAGAACAGACCATTTCCTAGGTTGTTCAGAAGGTGGCATTAAAAGTTATACAACATAGCACACGTGTGTCATGGGATAAAACACAGGGATAATCTGCAATCGTTTGCATTGCCACCCCCACAGGCTGTGCTATAAAATTGGATAAAAATGCACTGCAAAATAGAAATTAAAAAGTTTGAATTTCCTCCTGTAGTTCTATTCTAAAGTCAAGTATAAAACACTTTTCCTTTAGAAAAGAGAACCAGGTGATACAAGAATTCCAGAGGAGGGCAGCAAAGATAAAAAGACAGTAGAATTAGCTCAGGTGGAAAGAACAGAGAATCTTCCTTAACAAATTCCATAGTTTTTCGACAGCAGTAAGCATGTCTATGGAGGAGCATCCCTCAGCCTTATATTATTAATTAGTTTGCTAAAATAAGAAAAAGTGAGAGCTTACATAATTAATTTGTCTCTCTTGATCTGTTTCTTTTATTCATTAAAGTATATTTAAAAGACCTATAGTTGTGCACACCTCTAGAGAATATTACAATGGAGTTATCCCAGCTGGAGCTTATACTATTTAAACCAGTCCTTTATTCAATAGATATTTGTTGAGTGCCTACTATGTATATTGTATTGGTAGGGATATGCTGCCTAACGTCAATGAAAAAATAATGCCTGCTTTCATACAACTTATACCTGGTTAGTGAATTATTTACTTTATCTATAAACTGAAGTGGATTGATGGTCATACCCATGACAGCATTGTCAATATTATTCTAACATGAGACTAGAATGAAGGAATAGCTGACAAGCTACAGCCTAGGTTTAACTCTGAATCTACTCACAAGAAAGCATAATATTTAGGGACTATTTTGTAATGGCAAAAACATAAGGAATGAGATTTTATAAAATATTTAATTTTGGTGCTAATTTGTATCAGTGTCATCAGACAACAGACGGGTTCTGATTAAAAAAAAGAGACTAAATAAAAGACTGGTAAAAGCAGCTGTAATTTTGACTTGGTTCCCAATTCTTACCAGTAAATTTGATATTTTGAGGTAAATGCAATTTTTTTTTTTTAGCCTTAAGTTTGTGAGCTTATATTTAATTAAAAGACTGTTTGGCTTCTACTTAAAATTTTAAGATAGAGGATTTTTCTCGCTGTTAAAGAGTGTGTTGTTTAGGCTGATCTCAGTATGTTTCTATCGAACCATAGAAACTATTTATGTACTAGAGCTATAAAATACTGGATGACCCTAAAGTTTGGAAAACATTTTACTATAATGTCATTCAGCACATTATGTGTTGTAATGTAATATCAATAAACCTGAGTGTGTGTGTATATGTGCATATATACATATATATACACACACATATGCACATGTATATATATACATATATACACTCATTTTTTAATATATTCACCTATATTTTCAGACTTCATAGCCATTTGGTATAGTGTTTTAAATTTAAACATTTGAGTACAGCTGTATTTGTTTACCTACACTTTTTCTGACTAACTGAAGACTGATAGAAATAGAGTCAAAATCTACTTTTTCAAGTGAAGTTTCAAAATAAGAAAAAAATACTAAAAAAAAAAGCCAACAAAAAACAAGCTGCCTGCTTGGGCCTAAATACTCAGTCTACTCTTCTGTTTCCCAGACCTTGTCTCAACGTCTTTCTATAAGCCTGAAATAATCTTACTTCTTTTTTTTTTTTAACCCTTTGAAATCATTTATGTACTTTATAGCTGAGACCAAATATCACTGCTTCCACTGTGTGTTGTGTTCAAAAGGTTTTGCAAAATTCTAGTTGATTCACAAGTCAGTCCTCTGTGCTCCCAGGTCACTTGCCTGGTCCTTTTACTATGGGATTTAATTAGCAGACTTTAAGATTCTTGGTCGAAGGGTCCTTATGTTTTTTACCTATGTGTCATCCATATGCCTGAATAGAGAAACACATGAGAAGTCATCTTGATTTGCATTGTGTAGTTTAGAGACCTGTTTTATGAATGCTCATGAAAATGGTAGTTGCCTTATTTATGTCAGAAAATGTCAGAGGCAGGGCAGCAAGGGTAATGAGTATTTGAGGTGTTAGGTCAGAAGAAACTGAGCTCACATGCTGGCTGTGTTACTTACTGGCAATGAGATCAAGCAAGTGACTTCACGTGTTTGAGCCTTGATTTCCTCAAATACAAAATGGGAATTATACAATGTACATTTCAGAATTATTGTGAAGATTAGAAATAAATCCACAAATCACCTAGAAATGATAATTATTATATTAAGGTTGACTACCTAAAGAATAATGTGTTCTGATTAGTAGAATGTTCCTATTAATTGAGAATTGTAAATTTTCAAGAAAATAGAATAAAGAGTCCTCATTTTCAAAAGATAAACTCTAGAAAAACATTTGAATAAGTAAATCCATTAATCTTGCAGGAGAAAAAAGAAGCCATGTTCTTTTGGGATTAGGCTGGTGTCATGTAGTGCATTATTGGTTGATGAAATAAATTTAGTAGGTTAAGACTGACATTAACATAATTGTTATAGATGGTAATATTTTCTATTGAGTGCATTTCACTTAACGATAAGAATGCTTTATGGCAAGTGTAGTTAAATTATATACATAGGTGCATGTGTTTTAGATGGACATATAAAAGGCAATTCTTATTGATTGTCACGGTCAACCTTTTTTTAGAACACTCATCTGCAGGATATAAAAAAATACATTAGTACTTTCTAGTTGCTTTCTCCCAGAAGTAATCATTAGAGGAAAAAGGGTTAAACTGCACTGGCTGGTTAAGACGTTAGCTGGCAGGGAGTGCCAAAAGTATTTGAAATCATGAGGATTTCTAAGCTAAAAATACATTGTGCATAATTCAATTTTTTTGATGATTCACTGACCTTTTATAAATTTTATGAACCACATAGTTATTATCATGATTATCAGTTATAAATATATGGAAGTGTCCTGGGAAGATCCAGTTAATAATGTGCTTTAGTTAATAAAAGACAGAAAAGTTTCCTGTATATGGAAGTATATTAGTCCATTTCTGTTGCTTATAACAAAATACCTGAAATTGGGTAATTTATAAGAAAACAAAATCTATTGCTTACAGTTTCAGAGGCTAGAAGCCCAACGTCCTGGAAATACAGCATTCTTTGGTGATTTCAGTGATGGCAGGCTATCACATGGTGAAAATGGTGGAGCACAGAGAGCAAGAGGAAAACTTCCTCATTCACTCTGGCTTTAAAACCCTCCAAACCATGCCCCTGACCACCGTTTTTAATTTATTCACTACAGTATGGTCCTACAATCTAATCATCTCTTCAAGGCCCCACCTTTCAATTACCATAATAGGGCTTCCCATCCTCAGCAGTTACAGTGGGGATTAAGCTTCTGATAATGTGAAACTTGGGGGACACAATTCAAGCTCCAGTGAGTTTTGGGGGGACATAATTCAGTCCACTACAGGATGTTAGCCAGGTCACAATGAAAGGATTATTCTTTTTTCCAGTGGTTTATTGAAGGTATGTTTCATGCCCCTGAATACAGAAGGGGGAAATTAGTTAAAATGAGAATTTAGGCACTTTTTGCTTCAAAATATTTGAAAATGTCATATATAATGGAAGACTAGAAGGTCTGTCTTAGACTGGAGGTTCTTAATTAGGGATCCCTGAGCCACATTTATATATATATAAATAAAATTTCTTATATAAAAATATAATTTCTTATATTTTTCTTGTTTCAGTGAAAATTATCTTTTGAAATAATATGCTTTTATATTAAATTGTGTTGTGGATGCAATGTTTCAACTTAAACAGTTATTGTGTGCCAGGAAAATTTACTCTATTATTTGGATAGTTATAATTATGTTATAATGTTACAATTTCTTCAAAAGCTTTATGTTTATAGGAATTAAACAAAATGCATACTGACATTAGGCTGTGGATATCTGTCTTTATTTGGATTTGATCTAAGTTTATTAGAAAGTATTAAAAATGGAAATAGGAAATTTACGTATTTTGTAAATATGTAAAAAATACTGAAAGCATTGCTGTGAGACAGTACTCACGTATTATAATTCTTGACAATGCAAAAAAGAAGCCCATGAACCTGCATGCGTGTTTCATGTTTGCTCACCTTGAAAATTTATTGAATGGTACATATCTTTTCCACGAGAAGAATTTTCAATTGGATTTACATTTTTTTTTTTTTGATGGTTGGCCAGAATGAGGATCTGAACCCTTGACCTTGGTGTTACCAGCACCATGCTCTAAGCAAGTGAGCTATTCGGCCAGTCAGAATTTTCAATTTGAAATGCATGTACTTTGAAAAAAATCTCATATTTGTTGAAACGGTAAAACTTTGTCCTGAATGCTACTCAGAGCATCCCTTAGCCAAAGAAGCCACAGTCTGAAAGAACTTGGTGAAGTTGTGGTGTGATTTGTAAATAGGAGCAAGAAAAAAAAATGGGAGCCATGCTTTGGTCAATCAGTGTCATCAACCTCAGATTATTGACATTTCTTTTATATTTTAGAAGAAGGTCACAAAAGAATTGGCAACAACCCAAAGAAATTGCTCTTGTCTCTGAGTGAAGCCAGCTCCTGGTTTTCATCTGTTTTGTGCCCTCTGATGCCATTAAAGAAGAGCCTCTATTTTAGTGCATCTCTTTGGGAATATTCAAAGATCTTCAAATGGTGTAGATATTTTGCCAAGTAAAATTTTGCTGGATAAAACTCTTTACACTTTGTGTGTGATGGCACACCTTAAGAGTTTGGCAGCCCTCATCGTTCATGACTTTTGTGAATAAATGAAGCTTCATTCACCATTATGATTTAAGACTTTCTATATTGGTATACATTGGAACAAAATAATGCTGCCTGCAGTCTTGAAATAAACCTCTTCTCCTTCCATGAAAGTTGTTCACATTGTGAGAACTAGGGTCATAAATCATCATCTTGTCAGTAATGGGACAAGATAAAAAGCTTTCAGTAGTTTTCTTATGAATAAAGAGATAAA
This sequence comes from Cynocephalus volans, assembly GCF_027409185.1. NCBI lineage: Eukaryota > Metazoa > Chordata > Mammalia > Dermoptera > Cynocephalidae > Cynocephalus > Cynocephalus volans. The sequence goes on along the minus strand of NC_084475.1, from coordinate 55,071,997 downwards.
TCTTTTGTTTCAAGGTCCTAAATTGGTGTTATGGATGTTGCTGAAAAACTCAGATCTCTTTTGCTGGGCTGACACTTTGGGAAAAGAGATTAGAAGATCACTGTGTGAGATTTCCACTGCTGAGAATGTACATCCTTGGCTGACTCTGAGAGTTAATTTCTTCGCCTATAGAAATCTTCAGATGTCTAGAAACAAGCAGCATGCTTAAGATTTACTCCTGCTGAGAAGACATTAGGTTCAAAATGTGGATTTTCACTCCTTCCTCACTGATATGGTGAACACTGAAGAGGCAGAAGTCCTTAAAGACTTCATTGCAAGGTCACTGTGTGTACAGCCACATGTAGTTTCCTTACCTCAGTAATTTTAAGCCAGAGGAAATTGATTTAGTTCAGTCTTGGAGAATTTTAGAGTTCTTGACTCAGCCTCCCTAGAATGGTAAAGTGAGCTATAAGAGATCCACTTCTCTTTGTTCTTATGTACTTTTGTGTGTCCAGACATGGGGACTTGTGGGCATCAACTTTAAAGACAGGATTAACAGAATGTACAAGATAATATGAAAGATAACATGCATATTTCCATGTAGAAGACCATGCCATATTTTGAACTTCCTGTTCAAGTTCTAACATGTCATCTTGGTTTGTCAGACACACTCAGGCAACCAGTAGCTACAACAAAGATAACAACTACAACCAAGAACCAAACAAATAAAACACTTCAGAAAATTTTGGTCAAAGAAAAGTGTGCAATAAATTTTATACAAAAACTAAACTATAGTGATGTATTTCCAGAAATATCTTCTTTAAAAAAATATATGGGACTAGCCTTAAGAAAGGGAACTTGAACTGTAAAACTGCTTTGATTCCCATCTAGAGCTTTCAAGCTTGAAGACTCTTGACATTTGGTAAAAAACGATTTTGTGTAAGTTAGCATACAAAAGTTTTACAGACATTATTATAATTTTTGGTGTGTGATGTTAATGACGGTACGGCAGATTGATTGCAAAAATGACTGCAATAATCGAACTCTCCCTGTACCCATCTAATTTGTAGATTAACTTTGCTGCTCTTCCCATCCAAAGGTGAGGTCTATTTCCTCACTTTTCAAATCTAGGCCAGTCTTATATGACTTCTTTAGACAAAAGCATATGATAGAAATGATGATATGCCAGTTCTGAATTGAGGCCCCAAAGGCCTTGCAAATTTTCACTCACTCTCTTGGACTTTTGCTTTTACATGAGAACAAGCTTTGGCTAAGCTACTGGAGGATGAGAGACTATGTGGAGCAGAGTCAGGTTGTGCAGCTTAGGTCATCCTAGGTTAGCAAGCTTCCAGCTAACCTATCAACTGAATGCAGATGCATGAACAAGCCCAGCTGAGATTAGCTGAGTCTAGCCAAGATCAGCAGAACTGCACAGCAGGCCCATAGACTCATGAGAAATAATGAAAGATTAGTGTTTTAAGCTGCTATGTTTCGGGGCGATTTGTTACTCAAGATAGCTAAATGATGTAGATATCTAAACGTTTTGTACCTCCTTTAAAAAAATAATAGTAATAATAATAGATATCATGCAAGGCACGCCATCTACGAGACACTTCGTGTATATTATCTTTTAAATTTGTGCAGGATAATTTTTTCAGTGTACTACACAGCATCTCTACTGAAACATACCTGAATTCTTAAGATCTAGCTGTATATTTCCTGTAGTGAACATTTTTTTAAAAAAAGAAAGACTCCTATCCAGTCACATTTACTAAATTTATCAAGAAACCTAAAAAATATTAAGCTGAGAGATGCAGAAAGATGCTCATTAAAAGTTTGATCCATTTTCTACATTCTCTACAATGATTTTTTACCTTTATTGGTAATATTCTCAACAGTACACATGAAATAGTTTTTCATTTCCTACACAAATGCATATAACAAGGAACATAAAACAAAATCCTTAAAGAGAAAATGATCTCTGGAGGCCTTTCTTAACAAACTTTATTAATCTTCAGAGAATCTTTGTAATTTTCCCTACTAACAAATCTTAGTTGCTCTAAACACGTATAAAATTTCACATCATGAATTAGGCAGGAAATAATTTACTACAGTTTTGTCCAATAGAAATCTAACATATGAACCATGTACACCTTGAAGATACCCCAATATGGAATGAATAGAAACACAGCACTAGAAGGAAATGAAACAGTAAGTTACATTTTCCAAACTGTTTAGATAAATACTAAAAGTGGTTTTGGCAGATGATATGGATTATCTAGTAAGTTATAGCAAAGTGAAGAAAATTACAGGTGTCCACTATTTTTGCACAGCTGTCTCCTCAGCTTGTCCCAAAATATTTTCTTGGTTAAGCATGATCTAGAAGAAACCAAAAACCTTTGAGATTGTTTATGGAGTGTGGAGGGAGTGGAGAGTGGTGAGGTGGGAGAAGAAACCAGGTGTAATTTTCTTAATAATGCACTGGAAGAAAAAAACTTGCCTTGAAACAGGGGCCATAGTGATGTATTGGAGAGTTTAATGTGAAAATATTTGTTTCTCTCTTTATACAGCCAAATGTTAAGGCCATGGGCTCTACTCGAAGTTGGATGTTAAATCAAGGTGTTGGTGGATACAGCTATCTAAAAAGTCAGGTCTTATGTACTTCATTAATACTCTCAGCAGACTGAGGTTGAGCTCTTGAGAGTGTGGAAGGCATCCAGATTCAAGAGATTTGACTCTGGATTCAACTCTGAGGTTTGAAGGCACTGAAGGCATGGTGCACTGATTATCAGCCAAAGCTCATTGCATCCTGGGTGACCACAGTTTTTGTAAGTACAAGAATTCCCCAGGTTATATATGCCTACGTATATATGTGTGCATATATGTGCGTACACACACACACACACACATACATACCTATATATATGCCTCCGGACTGTAAGTCTAGTTTTCTTTGTTTCTGTTAAACTTCTTGAATGACTTCTCTTCTTCCTAGCCAGGAAAAAAGACATTAAAATTTTGAATCCGCTTTGTAACCACATCTGTGGAATTATTGAATCCATATTATGTATATGTTTTTTGGATTTGGATTTTGCTTTTCATTCCAGACTGCTCAAATGAATGGAGATTCTGTCTGGGGTTACCGAATTCCACTTAATGGCAATGCTTTTGCAGCTCATTTAAGCAGACTCAGCTATTGGATTTATCTTACAGCAGAAACTACACCAATAGGTAAAGGCCCAGACAAGTTAAATATCTTACTCTGGAAATCCAAGTCCAAATTGCAGATTAGATCTCAACTTGATAGTTATTCCATCCAATGCTCAAGGTTTTGAATCACATTGTTTCTGCAGAACTGCATTCTGGAGAAGGAAGAATAGAGATGTATTTGTCAAGTGGTTAATCAACTACTTCCATTTTAAATTCTTAAAGACCCCTGGAGAAAGGACATGTATCTTAATCTAAATAACTGAGAAGGCAAAGTATACTTTGAGAAATGCTTATAAAATTGGACTCAGCTCTAGCACTTAGTTGCAGGGCTACCTTAAAAAAATCTAAACATCTTGAGCCCTATCAGCGTCACTTGTAAAATGTATATAATGACACCTACCTTTGGAGGTTATTGTAAAGATTAAATGACATAACTCAAATACAATCCCAGCACAGTGACTGATATTTAGTAAATAATTAATAAAGTTATATTTTTTAAATTCTTAATTTTAGTTGACATTGATCTCTACCCTTTACCTCTAAATAAATCAATGAACTACTGCTGCACTTTTATCACCTTTAGTATTGCAATTTTTATTTCTTTTAGAAGTTTAAGCATTATTTTATCTGTGAAAATTACATAGATATTACACTACACATTATTACACCACATATACCACATAAAATTACACTGCATATTATTTAGAACACTGTCTAGACTATTCTAATAACAACACTGGCTTAAACAAGAGAGAATTTTATTTGTTTTATTTCTCTCTCCTGTAAGAGTCCAGGGTACAGATTTGGTGGCTTGATGGTATTAGCAAGTTCCTCTCATCTTCAGCTGATAGTTGAGGATAAGATGGCCTATCACACATCTTCATTCCAGCCAGTGAAAATTGAGAAAAAGAAGTGTATGGGTGTGCTCATTTCTTTTAAGGACTATTTATATATTACACATACATGCTTACATCTGTATTCAAGACCCTAGTCACATGGGCCATATCAAAATGTGAAGGAGGCTGGAACTATGGACTATGATCTTTAGCTAGAAGGTCATGTATTCAGCTAAAACATCTACCACCACAGAGAAAGGGGAAAATAACATGTGGTGTATATGAGCGGGGGTGGGTGGGGTGGCATAATTAGTAGTCTCTGCCAAAAGATGCTTCTTTGGGGAAATGTATGGTCATAGATCAATAAATTTTAACTCCAGAACGGACTTTAATCACAGTATTTTAAAGCTAATATAGTCTCATCCTTTTATATCCTTTAATCTCTTTCTCAACAACATGCAAAACTAATTAATCCATTACCAAACACAGTTGTCCCAACTTTGGTTTTGAGAAGTTCTGGATATATATGGAGAAATGTTCATGATATTTACCTGTTCAGCATTCTTTTTTTTCTTTTATGCTCTTATTCAACAAATATTTGTTGAACTCCTATTTGCTGAAGATACGTAGTGAACATCAGGCAGAAATCCCTGCCTTCATGAAACTTGCATTCCAGTGGAGGAAGATATACAAGAAAATAATTAATGAGACACATGGCATAGATTGTGTAGATAGTGATAAATCACATAGAGAATAAATAAAATGGAGAAAGGGATATTGCAATTATTACTAGGGTGGCCAGGAAAGGCCTCACTGAGAAGGGAACAACTAAGCAATAGGCTAAAGGAGATGAGCGAGGTTGCTGTCTGCTTGTCTGCTTGAAGATGCTCCAGGTGGAGGTAATAGCAAACCCAAATGTTCTGTGGTGTGTGTGCTTGGTATGACAGCCATCAGCAAAGTCACCAGAGCTGGAGTGGGGCAAGTGAGGTAAAGAGCAGCGGGAGACAAGGTCAGGGTTGTCATTAGAAGCAAGATCATGTGGAGCCTCCTAGGCATAGTAAAATCTTTGGCTTTTAGTTGATTACAGTGTTGAGCTGACATATACTTTTAAATGATCTATGCCTGCTTGGTTGAGAATAAACTGTACGAGAGCACTGATAGAATGAGGAACACCAGCAAGGAGGCTATTACAATAACTCATATGAGAGACAAGGGAGATACATGTTACCATGGTGAGAAGTGTTGGAATGTTGGGTATGTTTTGAAAACTGAGCATTCGGTTGTTGCTGATTGATATCTGCAAGTGATCAACAAGAAAGGGAGTGTACGTGCAGAACAGTTAAGTTTTAAGGACTGAGCACTGGGTCACTGATATGTAAAAAGGTACGTAGATGAGAAGAAACCCCCAGAAGAGACTTAAAAGTAGGAGCCATTCAGACTGGAGTAAAACCAGGGCGATGGGTATCCTAGAGGCCGGGGCGGGGGGAAAGTGTTAAAAGGAGAGAGAGCTTTGTAACTCAGCCTGAAGACAGAGAATGGACCATTGGGTCATTACAACCTGGAGGCTAAGAGCAAGTTATGTGAAATGGTGAGGACAAGAGTAATTAGTCCCTGATGACATGAACAGGTCTCTGGGGTTAGTTCCCAAGCAGACTGAGAAGAGAGACCTGTGATTTTTCTGCTCTCTCAGGACATGAGTAAAATAAAAAATTCAGAAAATATTCTTAATACGAAGATGCTTTAAAAAGTCACAAAATATTTCACTGAGAATTACAAAATAAAAGCATGAGACAATTCAAATGTAAAGGATGCTAAATTTTGAACCATCAAAGACAGGTTCAAAAGAACTTTAAAAGTTGTAGAGTTTGGTACATGTAAGCGATAGAACATATAGGTCCAAATTTCCAGGAATATTCAAGATTCTAATTGAGAAGAGAGGTGATCCACACAAATGAGGTTTTAATCCTGAAAAAAAGATTATTTTGTTGTCTATATTTATTTCTGATGGGGAGTAGATGCCCTATTGACTATTGGTTAATGTTTTGCTTTTCATATACGGATGGGACCTTCAGCCCCGTGGTTTTCCAGAGTATAATTTATCAACCGTATTCTTCACGATCATGTCTGCTCTTCTTAAAATGCCAATTCTTGGGAATCGTTTCTACCCTTGGAATTAGATTGTTCAGGCATGGAGTACAAAAATAATTTTAAACAATCATCATGAGGATTATTATTGCCATAGTCTGAATGCTTATGTCTCTCCAAAATTTATATGTTGTAATCGTCAACCTTGAGGAAACGGTGTTAGAAGATCTGGGAGATGATTAGATCATGGGGGCTGAGTCATAATAAATGTGCTTTTTTTAGTGTAAAGTGTCCTTATAAAAGAGGCTGGCTAGAGACCTGTTGCCCCTCCATCATGTGGGGATACAGAAAGAAGGTGCTATCTATAAATCAGAAAGTTGGACTTCACCAAACACATTCAGAAATAATGTTTTGCCAGCTATGTGGGCACCCCTTAGCCCAGTAAAGTTGACATATAAAGTAAATCATCACACTTACGTACATTAAAGTTTGAGCACCACTGCCTTAGATCTCTATGGAAAATGCCTACTTTCTCTTGAACAAGTAGCTTCTCAAATATTCGAACACAGATCTGCTGGCTCTTTTCTCCTCATCACACACCAGCTGAATTTTTACTTTCCGTGAACAAATAATACACAGTCCTTTCCACCTTACATGTAATGGTTCCACATGCATTTTCCCAAGAAGAAGAGTTTAACGTTATATTAAATAACATGGGAGTAAACACAGTTTTAAACCTTGTCATTCTCCAACTGATCTGTTTATTTCATATGTTCTTTCCACTTACATTTTTTTTTCATTTTTATGATTAACTTATATCTTATTTGTAAAACTATAATGGACCCAAATGGCCAAATAATAGCAAGTTTTATGTCTTTTATAATATTTTCAAAAAAGCAATGTCATATATTTTTATTAAATGTGTTTTCATTAAAATGTAGTATGAGTAACTTACTGGATTCTTTTATAGGGGGATTGGGAAAAAATGTCACTATAATCTTTCTTGTCTTAAAATTCATTCCCTTCTAAGTGTACACATGCCTTCTCTGAGTTGAGAGTTTACAAGTCTAAGTAATTTCAAGAGATTTTCTACTCAATATTGGTAAAACATTAGGGTTTATATCTATGTAGGAATTTTGTTAATAAGCATTTATTATATGTGTCTTACATTTTATCAAAATCTGGGATTTCAAAGGTTTACTTTGAGAAAATAATCAGTATATGTACAAATGTTATTAAGACCTCTAAAGTCTGCTTTTTCAGGTGCAGATTACTTTTCAGTAAAATGTGTATGGCTCATAATATCTATTTGGTGACATAATGGAATGAAATTTCATCATGTGTAAAAATGGAACATGTACATGCTTTTTATTTTTTGCTTTATAGATGGAGGTTGGCTTCTACCTTTTTATGTAATATCTCAGTTGAATTTTAAATGTATACTCCTTTCTTGTCTATTTATTTGTTCCTTAAACTTGGCTCTGCATTTCATCCAAAGTCTACCTTATTTAAAGTGGATCAAAAATACATATACTTTGTCTACACTAATGTTTTCATAATTTCATTTTTCTTTGTTAAGGAGTAGAATTATGGACTTATAACAAGTTAAAAGCTAGAAGAAACAAGATCTGGAGTTATGGCATTTCATTTTACAACTAGGCTTTGTTGAGTTTCTTATGAAAGTCTCTGAAATTCTTCTACTTCAATTTTTTTTTAATTTTAGCTATAACAAGATTATAGCTGTTTCATAAAATTGTTGTATGATTCATATGATAATGTACTTGAGAAGGCATTGCCTGTTCCTCAGCATTGCTGGAAAAAAATACTAATATTGTTTCATTGCCTTCAAACATAATTAACCAGTCATATATCTATATTTATATATCACATATATCTCTAATATAGTACATATCTCTATCTATTTATAACATACATATGTGTGTGTATGTCATGTATATTCTCTACATAAAAGAAACAGTTAAATCTTTGGGCTGTTTTTGGACATCAGTATTTGGCTTTTTGTTCCAGTGTTAAATTTCTTTTCAGAGTAAACTTCACTCTGAAAAATGCCAACTTCATGGTCCACCCCATCTGAAGCATGTCTGCTGTTGGCAATGAGAACTGTGAAATCTGACAGCCTCACCCCACTGTGAATTTGGGCAGACTTTCTTATTTGACTTAGGCATGAGTGTACACCCTTTGAAATGGGTTCCAAAGTCGACAGTGCATTTATCTCATCTTGGAAACACAACTTAATCCAGCATAAACCGCCCACCTTTGCGTAGTTTTCACCCCAATTCATGTACAGTCTCACTGTTGCTTTAAAATTAGCCTCGTTTTACTGTAAGTTCATGACCTTGTAGAACAAAAATTAAATTCAGGAAATTGGCTTCAGCTTCAGCTTGGAAGTCAAGCTCCTATTTATGCAAGTTCCCTATTTCCCTAGAAATATTCTGTTTTACTTACTGCCTGGAATTTCTCAGAAGGCAGTATAATTTGGCTGTTAAAAATGAAGGAGTTGCTACCGGAAAGAAAGAAAAGGGCACTGTCTTTTAATATTACATGCTAACATAACCTAGTTCTGATTTCAGGACTTCTTACAGACTTCTGATTTTTAAGAACTGATCCAATGGAGAACACACAGCGGCAACATCAACAACGAACAGCTGAAATTAACCTGTGAAGATCCAAAAATTAGGGAATGCTCTGTTCATGTATTTCTATTAAAGTCTATAATTGCAATAATAATATATGAGAAATCATTTATAGTGATTAAATTATATTTCCCCACATTAATAAAAAGTTGCTCTTACAAATTTAACATTGTAAATAAATCAGCTTATGGAATTTTATGAAATGTAAAACTATTCTCTAAAGCCAGGAATGCACACTTGTAATTTATGTTACAGAAATTCTGTAATAAAACAGCCAGTCCTTGATAAACTTCAATTAGACACTAATTGGCGTGCAATTAAGCACTCTCTAGGGGACAGAATCTCTAAAAGAATGAATAACTTGTATTATGGAGCAATTATTGGTGTTCTCTCTGTTTCTTTCTCAGCTAATGCTGGTAAGTGAAATCTATTTGCCCCACCGCTCATACTCAGGGCTGAGGAGGTGGCTGAAGTTTCTGGAAACAGTTTATTAGAATATGTGTGCAAGTCTTTGATGGCTTTTTTACACATCACTCATGTGTTTCACTCATCAGTGCATTTTGGTCATATTAACGGTGAGTTTGGTGGTTTAGTCATCATAAAAAAAAAGACAGATAGGTACATTTATATTTTATAAGAAAGAACAGTGAGACCCCTATGATTTCAATCTCAGATGAAAATGTCTAGTTGATGAAATAAAGTAAACAGAGTGTTTTAAAATCTAGTTCCCATCTCCTTACACACGCAAATTCCCTTGAAAAGTAGTGTCTTATATTTTTACTATTTACTATCTCTCTCAGCTGACACTGATTAAAAAATATCAATATTTTGATTCTGTTGATGTCTGCACAATAGTCCCAATCGATGTGAAATAGAAATACATAAATGCATTAGAATATTATTACTTTCATATGTGTCTCAATAACACTACCTAGCACAGTACATTTTCTTATTTTAATTATTTTATTAGACATTTAAATTACAAAAGTAATACATGCTATTGTCAAAAGAAAAAAAAAGTAAAAAAGTAGATGCACTCAAAAAAGGTAATTCACTCTCAATCTCTCTAAGCAGATTTCTTCAGTATACATGATGTTTGCAACTTGGTTTGAACTCTTCTGTCCCTATGCTAATACAAATTAATTGATTAATTAAAAGCATACAGAAAGGTTTTTTTCCTATTTTCTTTTTCTAAATATATGGTCATGCAATATGCTTTATGCTGTAACTTGCTTTTTTATTCCTTTGAACAATAATATATAGTGTATATTTCTTATTCTTTCTGTAGACAAATGTTTCATAATTTACTCACCGGCCTTTTTTAGTGAACATTAATGTTTTTCTTTCTTTTCTTTTCTCTTATTTTCCTTTTCTCCTCCTCCTAATTGTGTTTGTATATAAACATTCTTGTGCAAATATCTCTATATAAAACTCTATTTTATCAGAGTAGAGTACCCTAAATGAGTTTTCTGGGTTAGTGGATATGCATATTTTAAATTGTGGTATTCTTACATATTAATCTCATATAATAATTGCATTTTAATTTTTGTTTTGTTTAACATAACTGTTTCCTTACTAGATTGAATTCCTAGAGGGCAGGGACTCTTTCCTATTTATGTAGTTAGCAATAAATAATTTTAATTCTAAAAATGAAAGGTTAGTCAGTCATATTAACATGACTATATTTTTCCTTCCCTACCCTCTTACAGTCCATCTTAATTCAAAACATTTTCCCTAGGAATGAAACCATCATTGGTTCCCACCTTTCCTCTACACCAACAACCCCTACAGTGTGTCACAGATCAGGATTTTTTAAATGCTACCCTCTAATATTGGCTGATTACTTAGTGTCTTTGTTTTATTAAACTTACATTTAGAATAGAGGATCAACTATTTAGGGCCATGAATTTAATATTTAATATACATATATACATGTGTATACATATATTATATATTCTTATTACATGGTATATCATTATTAGTATTTTTTATATTATTATAAGTACTAATTTTACATACTTTGTGTTACTGTTGTGAATCTACATTGACCACATTTTCTAAATAATCATTTTGTTTATTGTGTGTTGGCAACGCAGTTAAAGCTGTAAGGCAGTAGTTTTCAACTCAGCAGCATGTTAGAGTCAAATGCTTGGGCACCATCCCTATCTGATTGAATGAGAGTCTGGGAGGGCTGAGTGGGAGCCCAGGCAACTGTGTTCTTAAAATCTCACCAGGTAATTCTGATTTTCAGTAAGGGTTAAGACCCACTGGTAAAAGAATAAAAAGAGTTGTCTCTTTCTTAAAGCTCCATCTTTCTAGTGCATTAAACAAATACGGGGACTTCCATCCGGATATGGAATCACAGTCCCAGCCACTGTAAATAGTACAAACATAGGTGGCCATTTTGAGAGTTGAGGTTAAAAGATTTGATTGTGAAATTGAAGCAAGCTGGGGATGCTTTCTGTAGTAGGGTAAATAGAGTTCTGCCAAAATTCATGTCCATCTGGAACCCGTGAACGTGACCTTATTTAGAAATAGGGTCTCTGCAGGTGTAATCAAGTTAGGTTGAGATCATGCTGAATTGGGGTGGGCTTTAAATCCTACGACTTGTGTCCTTATAAAGAGAGACACCAAGACACATACACACACAGAGGGAAGAAAGCCATGTGAAGAGGAGAGCAGAAATGAGAGTAATGCAGCTTTTAGCAAAGGAATGCTGAGGCTTGCTGACCACCACCAGGAGCTTGAAGAGACATGAGAGGATACTTTCCTGGAGACACCTTGATTTTAGACTTGAAATCTCCAGAACTGTGAGAGAATAAATTCTGGTTGTTTTAAGTCATCAAGTTGGTGGTAATTTGTTATGGGAGCCGTAGGAAATTAAATTTCCTCATTTTCGTATGGTTTCCGAGGGGCGATTTATTGTAGCCTCTCCGTAGCTGTAGGCCATATTTAAATGAGAAAATTTAAAGCAGTCATATATTAGAAATTTTTAAATTCAAAAAGGCCTGCTTTATCTGTCTCATTGCTAAATTGTTTGTTTAATTCTAATAGATTTTAGTTAATTCTCTGGGCTTTCTAGGAATGTTCCCAACCATATGCGGATGTTTACATATAATTTTATTTCTTTCTTTCAATAATTTGTGCTTTTTCACAAATCAAAATATCTCATTGTATCCCATAAGTATAAACAATTATTATTTCTCAATTAAAAATAAAGATAAGAATGTAAATAATAATAATTTATGCTTTTTAATTTTATTTCATGCCTTATTAATCAGATCATCAAAACAATATTATCTACAAAAGACATAGAGAGCATATCTATTCTATTTCTTATTTTATTAGGAATAAAACTAGCACTAAATAATATGTATAGCGTTTTATTTGTTCTGAATAAAGGTTTTGTGATGCTGAGAAACACCCTTCTACTCCAAACTTTTAGTAGTATCATTGTTAGGAATAGATCTTGAATCTTGAGAATGGATTTTTGCATTTATATCAGTATAATTACTTTTTCTCATTAAATCTATAAATTATTTCCCTATTTCACTTCATATAGATTTTTAAATATTAACTGATGTATGCCCTGGATATTGTGGAATACCAATTTGATTTGATTTTCTTTTCCATCTGTATTTGTAAGATTCTTCCATTACTTTTTTGACAGATTTTTGCATTAGTATTTGCTTATAATTTTAAAATCTCCTTTAAGTTCATCATTTTCTCTGCTTGCACAGATTTTTATTAATTCCTTTTATTCTTTCTTTTATGTTAGATTTTTCTAGAAGTTAATTTATTATGTTAGTGTTTTCCAGTTCTTGGGTTAATTTATTAATTCCACTTCCACTGTTTTGTAATTAATTTCTGTTTTTATCTTTTATTGCCTCCTTTTTCATATTTTCTCAGCTCAACCTTTCGCCCTTTTTCTAAGTGTTTAGTCTTTTGGTCTAAGTTAGAGAATAAAGTAATTTAAAAAATTTTTCTAATAAAAGTATTTGAGAACATAAATTTGCTTCTAATTATAGTCACCAATACATGTATTTGCTATTTATTTTCTAAGTAATCCTTCTACATTAACTTTTAGAGATTACTTAAGAGAGTGTTCAGTGATTTAGGAAAAAATTCTTTCTCATTCATTCATTTATTTATTCAATTTTTACACATTACTAACTTCCATTTTTATTTGTTTGTGATATGAGAATGTCATGAGTAAGTTATTTGAGTAATATATATATACTGTTAATATATTTTTATGATTAGTATTCATATATGATCCATGAATATATTAAAAGAAGCGATTTTCAAAGAATTTGGTATCACTCCATTATTCAGATTTCCTGATATTTAAATATTTTACCTACATGATTTATCATGGACTGATAGAGTTTTCTGCTGTTTCTCTTGTATGTATATTAATTTCCTCTTGCTAAAAGGTTCAATACTGTTAGATCTACAATATTAATTCTGACTTTTAAAATATAAAATGATACTTTTATTCTGGTTTAAGGCTTTTTGTTTTAATTCTACCTTGATAAAAATATGTTCGTGATTACTTGAATATATTTATTCATCTGTTAATGCAAAGCCTTCTTGTATCATTTTGAGTGTCCCTTTGTATGCAGCAAAATATTGAACTCTGTTTTTAAGTCAATCTGACTTACACAGTGTCTGGTTTTTCTCAAAGTATGTTATAATCTTATTGCTGCAATTTAAAAATTACTTGGTACTTATCTTTCTGGAAAATGCCTCATCTGCTTTTATTTCTTTCAGTAGTTTGGAAGATAAACATTTGGTCTAAATTACCATAAATCTAATAATTAAATGTTAGTTGTTCACTTTCCTTAATAAAATATTAGAGTTATAGTGCTTTATTATTTTGATTTTAGATTATTTAATCTTGGAATGCAGATCACATAAATTTTTACATAATTATTTTAATAATTCAAATTTTTAAATATTTTTGTTCTATAGGCATAATAATATTCGTGAGATTTAGATGTTAGTGTGTAATATCAGTTTTAAATTTTTTTGTTTAATTTATCTACATCTGTGTTCATTTCTTATTACCTGTTCTCTGCTACTACAACCTCTCAGTCTTCAGTGATTGCTTAAGTTTAGTTCCTTTTACTCTGATAAATATGTGTACATCATTTGAAATAGAACAAATACTTGTTTAGCACATTTGACATTATCGTCTTGGCTGGGTATATAATCCTTGTGGCATGGTCATTTTCTCTCAACTCCTGGTAGAAGCAGGTTTATTGGTATCATTTTATTGTTGAAGTGAAAATGTAGTGTCTTTTATTTATTATTATTATGAATGGATGATTACTGATGTATTTTTAATCCTTAAAGTGTAAATTTTTATTACATCATGTCTTGGAATTAATCTCTCTTCATCTGTTTTACTCAAATATTATGACCTTTCTCTATTTCCAACTTGAAGTCTTTTCCTTAAATTGGAAGTTTTCTTTACCAGACTTTCATTACTGCTTCCTTTCTGGGGACAATATCTGTTACTGGTAGGTTGGCTCTTATCTTTATCAATCTGTATTTTCATCTGCCTTCTAGATGTGCTCTCTCATCTTATCCCATTCAATATTCATGTGATATTTCAGTGTCAAGTTATTTACTCCTTTCAACACTGATTTTATCTCTGTTATTATAATTTAGTTTTAGTGCTCTCTTATCACCCTAGTCTCCTCTTATTGTGTGCAAAAACTATTTTTTCTTGTTTGTTTCTAAAGTAAATATTTCTTACCTCTCATAAAAATCAGCATATTTGGGGGTTTACTTCTTGGCACTTGACTCCATTTCTTTTGCATTGCTCCGTTTTTTAAAGCCCATGTTGACTTTTCAACACAAAGTATTCTATACTAATTGTTTAAGGAAGACAATTTTTGAGGATGTACATTAACATCCTCATAACTGGCTTGACTGCTATCTCCCAGACCTGGAGCTGGGCTGGTAGGTGATAAACCTGACAGAGTTCCTCAACAGAATGTTTTCAGCAAATGCTGGAGCCTACTTCCAGGTTGTTATTTAATAAATACTCCAGATCATACAAATAGCACCTCTTCCCCTGCTCATTTAATGACCTATTTAAGGGGTCATTGAGTTCTAAGGCTGTTGACACTTAACCTGGAGAAATCTTTTCTTTGGCTACTTCGAGACAATTTTTCTTTGGAATTTTTTTCTATAAAATGTGAATCAGGCCCAAGGCAGTCCACAAATCTAAATGCCCACAAAGAGATGCCTAATGAAAATGAGGGAGAAAGCCTCAGAAAACAACTGATTGAGAAAACTTGTCCATAAATTACTAGGAATATATATATTCCTACCTGTGAAGGTTAATTCTAGGTGTCAACTTGGTTAAATGAAGGAATGCTGAGAAACCTGGTAAAGCTATTGAAAGAAAGTGAGCCGAAACACCAGATATCATTCAAGCTTTATTAAAGGAAAAGAATCTGCCAGGCAGCCCGGAGCTGCCTCAAAATGTCCCCCTCAAAATGGGGGACAGCACCAGGTGTGGGGCTGGTAGAGCTTATATAGGGCACCAAGGGCTGGCTTATACCATCAAGGAGGGGCATTATGCTAATGTGGAAAGTATGCGACCAGGGTGGAGAACTGAGCCCTTGCAGAAGCAAAAGGGTTTCTGTTTAAGTCAGGAGGCTTCTCATAAAGGAAAGCAGGGAGGGGTTTGGTGCTTGAGTGGAAAACAAGGGTGGTGGCTATTTTGTGCTTATCGTGTGCACAATGGTGCTGGTCACATCCAAGATCCATCAGCTATCTTTTTAGGTGGGTCTGTGAGGGTGTTTCCAGCAGGGATTAGTATGAGACCCTGAGTGGCCTGGGTGGGAAAGAGCCACCCTCAGTGTGGGTGGGAACCATCCAATCTGCTGGGGTCCGGAGGGAACAAAAGACAGAGGAAAGAGGTGAAGCTCTCTCTCTATTCACTGGAGCTGGGATACACTCTTCTCTCCTGTCCATGGACATCAGAGCTCGAGACTCTTCAGCTTTCAGGTTCTAGGACTTACACCAAGGACACCATCAGCTTCCCTGGTTTTGAGGCCTTTGAACTTGGACTGAGCCACACTACCAACATCTTGTTTATGGATGGCCTATTGTGGGACTTTTCTTCATAGTCACATGAGCTAATTCCCCTGATAAATCCCTCTCATATAATTTCAACATATCCTATTGATTCTGTCTCTCTGGAGAACCCTGACTAATACACTACCAAAATTTGGCATTTTCCTATTTCTTTTTTTCCTCACTTCTATTGCTATTCTCCGTAGTAGTTTCCATGTGCTGATACATGTTGCAGATGTTTAGGGATATAATTTAATTTTCTTTTCAGCCAAAAGAACTAAGTGGGGAATATGTTAACTTCTCAGGTCTACACTAATTCCTACCAGAAGTCAAATGAAGAATCAAGTTAAATAAATCACTTCCCATTTTGTTGTAATTTTTTCTATGTAAATACTTTTAAATTTGAGGAAATTTCTCAATCATTTTAGAATGGCTTATGACAAAGATCTGGAAACAAACTGTGTACTAATTTCTAAAGCAGAAATCTTGAAGCATATGGGCAAAATATACATTATGGAAGAAAGGAAAAAATACCTCTTACTTTTGACATGTAGTGCGAGGAATTTTAGAAATCTGTTGTGATTCAAACTGTGATCACCAATGTAAAATAAACTGTAAATGAAACTTTTTAAAGTTGGTATCTCATATGCAGAAAGACACAGTTGACTGAAAATATTAAGTTTCAGAATACTGGTACTGTAACATTTCACAACTCATTAAATGTTTAACAGTAATGAATTTGATTTTGTGCTCATTATTAGATTGTGATTGTGCTCATTATTAGATTGGGCAAATCACTTATCTTTCCAAGAAATCATAAGAACAGCAACAAAAAACATTATGTAATTGGCTGGCCAATTCAGAGCTGGAAGAACTATTCTACCACAAGATAAAATGTCTGGTACCAAGAAGAAAATGGGAAGTCAAATTTTAAGTTTTATGCTTCTCCAGTTTCATTCATTTTAATTATACCCTACTATTATACCTCTATGATATTAGTCAACTCTTGGCATTTAACAAACATTCGGACCTGAGTTCATCTGGACTGAGCCTTTAGATGGTCCTGAGTAGATGCTGCATGCCAGTGCCAGATGATCCAAGAGGACACTTTCCTGCTGGTGCTTTTGGTAGTTTGATGCTTTATTATACTGCATTATCTACTTATTATCAGGTAAAATCTACCACTTTTCTATTCACATTTTATATTCATTATCAGGCAAAACTAACCAGCATTGAAACAGAAAGCCATAGAAACAAGACCACTGAACTTCCCTGCTTCGAAGGCAAGTTATTACAATGGGAAGGGATGGGAAATGGATCCTTGGGATCTCAGTATGGTCACTGTCACTGGCCTTTTCCAGCTGGCCGAAGTTTATAATAAAATTACATTTTTTTGTTTGTAACAAAAGGGGTGTATAACAGGAGGTAAAACCAGCAGTCTTTATTGAATGTCAGGTGCTGTGTTGATTCGGGCAATACAGCTGCAGCTCCTAATTAAGGCCATTGCCTCAGACTCAGTTGGTTTCTTGTCTAGTTGAGGAGGCCATGAGTGTGGGAAGTGTTATGATGTTGTACCTACATGCTGTTTTAACAAGCAAACACCCAGACACGAATAAGCCCCATTAAGGTAAATTTCTATAAGTGCTACTACTCAACTGGACTGGTTCACTTAAGATAATAAGTCATGATTTTATTTGACAATGATCATGACAAAAATCATATATAGTTTTGTATACATTGTCAGATCTAATAAACAAAAGGAGTAAAGGAAAGACACAGAGAGATATGCTATTATTTAAGATGTTTTTTGTGCCCCCAAGAAGGAGGTGATGGGTGAGATGATTCAACCTCTGGTTACTTCTCACCAACTATATTTAATATCTAACAAGAGCTATCATTTATTGGTGCTTACTATGCTCTCGGAAATGTTTAAATAGATTAACTCATTAAATTCTCACCAAAAAACCATGAGGCATCTTCCATTGTATCCATTTTAAAAATGGGGAAAC